>NC_044016.1:24013177-24321857 GCF_900496995.4 Aquila chrysaetos chrysaetos | reverse complement strand
ATTGATAGACAATGTTTCACCTAGACCTGCAGTTCAGGGATTTCTGAGCCAGAGATGGGAGGTTTGTTTCAACAGCCCTTGGTGGACTGTATTTCCAAGGGTTTCACGAGTCACAAAAACCTGTTGGGCTACACAACATCTGCAATGATTTCCACAAAGATTTGGTATGTATAAGTATCACCATTGGTATGCTTTCACCCTGACAGCTTTTTATTTGATATCTCCCCTGTTTTTGTATTGAGACAGAGCAAACAATCTTTTCCTAGTCATATTCTCTGAGCTGTTTATGCTGCCCTAGTTTTAGCATGTGCACCAATAGTGTACATGCTATATCTCTTTTTTAGGCTGAAAAGTGTCTTCAGTGCTCCTGCAGAAGTTTCTTCATTTGTTTTTCAATAACTGTACGTATCCTTGTCACTTTTCCCTCTTCTAGTTTTACTTTTTTGATGTGGAAAACCAGAACTGCACATAATATTCAAGGAGAAAAGGATACAATACTCTCTACCCTTTTCAGGTGCTGCTGGGTGCCTTTTTTTTTCTTCCGCCCCAAAAAAATCATAAAATCATAGAATCACTTAGATTGGAAAAGACCCTTAAGATTATTGAGTCCAACTGTTAACCTAACACTACCAGGTCCACCCCTAAACCATGTCTCTAAGTGCCACAAACCCAGAAAGAAAACTGTGAAGCAGAGGCCCGACGATCACAGTGTTTTGTACACTGAGCTGGGAGTTTTGCAATGATTTCCCAGATGATTAGGCTAATATGCCAAACACGGCAGAAGTACCACTACCAACCAGTCAGTTTTTCAGCAGGACTTGGTACTGTCCAAGGGAGTATGTCCAAGGGAGGAATGGTCTGATCAAGTTTAGTAAATGGAGATTTTGTCGCAATCTGGGCACAAGATCCAAAATGGCCTTGCACGGAGAAAAGAAATAGCCCATCAAAGGCAGTTGTCCCTACACACAGTAAAACAGCTCTTGTCGTTTGGGGAAGTATTTATCTGAAATATTTATGTATCTGTGCTTTATAAAAGCACAACTATTACTTCAGAAGTCCAAGCAGCTAAAGCAGATTTTTCCTGCATTTTTTCCCCTCAAGGCCACCAAAACAGCCACCAGGGTTCTTCTGCTTTGTTGGGTCTGTCTCTTGCAGCTTTGCCCTCATTGCTACGGACCTGTAAGAATACATGTTCTCTACAGAAACACACACTACCTGTCATGAGGAATCCTTAAGCAAGAGCCTCCCAAGAGGACCTGAGGAAGAGTGGAGCCAGTGGGGACTGTGGCTCAGCAGAGGCACCAAGCAACATTACAAACATGTGCTGGAGGACCAAGGGCAATCTGCAGCGTGCAGCAGCCCAACATTTTCAGGCAAAGCCAGAGCCTGAGTCTAGGCAGGCAGCACAATAGCCATTGCTGTGTCCTGTGGATAGTGGGTGGTGGTATGTGCTTACCAGCGCCACTATGAATTTTAGAAATTTAGCTTTAGAAATTTTTAGCTTTGCAAATTTAAATATAAATGCTATTAGGGTTATAAACTTAAATCCTCCACATTCAAAAAATTATGCATGCATTACCAACATAACTTTTCAAGGCAAAACTGCTTATACATTCCATTTGCTGTTCCACTGTGGTAAACATATAAACATTGTTGTTGTTGCATGAATGTCAGCAATTGTACAGGGTGTGTATTCTGGTTGAGTTGAAGTCATTTTCAGGAGATTACCCTTTTCTGTTTCTACTGCCTGACATTTTAAAGTCACAGGACCCAACCTGGATTTGTCATAGGACTGCCTGACATTTCTGTGCTGAAATGGTATTAGTCATCCTGGAGGTAAATGAGAATCAGTCCCCAAATGTAAGTATGCCTGTGAGCATGCGGGTGGATTCTCAGATGGCTTATTGATGTAGACCCATTTTCTTCCATTTTGTTCATGCTTTTGATATTATGACAGACTATTACTGTTCACTGGAAGCTTTAACTGAACCCAAATCAAAACTTTTAGTAGATGCTGGGCCACAGTTACATAGTTGCTTACCCAATTTGTGACCGCAGGACTGAATGTACTAAAAAGCCTTTGCCTCTAAAGAAGAAATTCCATGTGCTGTTAGAGATGGGAATAAACATTGCTAGGTGGTATAACAACTGAAAAAGATGGATGGCTCATTAATCCCATGCAAGTGAAGATAGCACGTTCATTTATTATTTTTTGAGCATAATATAGCTGGCATGTTTCCACGTACACCTGCAAGTATGTGATTCATATGTGGGTTTTTATATGCTCTTACATTATTGTCCAAAAAGAAGAACATATGGACAGTAAAATACATGCTGTAGTTCCGCAACAATTTTGGTGGATAAATGATACTGGGACAAGAATATGGGGTAGCTCTGGGCAAATCTGTGGCCTCAATGTCAATGCAGTCAATGCAGCTGGGTCAGTGTAATCAGTCCCATCTGGCTTCAGGACGATGCAGTCGTTGTGCGAGGTGCAGATCACAATACTCTGCCCGATGAGGCTGGGAGGTGAAGGGGATGTTAAACCATCAAGGGACAGCCTCATTATCCTGGCCCCCTGAGTGTACGACTTTGTCCAGCAAAACCTTACCAGCTCTGAAGGCAACTGAAACACTTCCCAGAGCCTCACTCTGTGTGGCTCCTGCTGTGCCTCTTATAGGCTGGGGCTGGTGGGGAAGATGTTGTCTTCTTCAGTGCCTGGGCCAAGGGGATTTTGTCTGATTGGATTAAAGGCATTTAGCCTTTGTTTTACACCACTGCCAGCCTTTCATCTAGTGTAGAGGAACGGGAGGGGAAGTCAGTCTTTCAGCAGTGAGGAAAAAGGAGTACCTGTGGGGCTTAGCAGTGGGCACGTACAGCAAGCCTGGAAAGCAGGATCTGAAGTGGCATGATTTGTCTTTCCCATACAAGGTTTGATAGAAGGGACTTAATTTTGTGGTTTTTTTTAATACTGTCATTTTAAGCCAAATCCTAATGTCCTCACAGTTGAGCTGCTTTCTCAGCTACATCAGATTTATGCTGGCATAAAGTTCTCTTGGTTTCAGGGGAGCTAATCTCAGTTTACTTAAAGTGCTGTAAATCAAAAAGAAAATGGAAAAAGAACAGCTCAAAGTCAGGTTAATGGGAACGTGACCTGAGTGAGGGCCAAGTACAGTGGCCATTAGTGAGCAGTGAAAAAAGGACCTTCATCTTCAGAAATTGTTGCCAAAAGCTTACGCCTTTTTCCTTCACAGTCTTTGACCTCACTGGAGTGCCTTAATTTATGTTTCTGTCCATTTCCACTCTGCTGCTAATTTTAACCTGTCTTTCCATGTCTCTCTGTATATGAAATTACTATATGATCTCTCTCCTTTTCCTTCCCCCTCCTTCCTGCCTGTCCTAGAGATAGATATCCTACAAGAGATCCCCGTTACAGTATTCTTCCATGTGGTCCCATCCTGAAAAGTTGTTTGGAAGGACTGTTCTGTGGTTATTCTTCCCCAGAGGATGCTACAAGAGCATCGTCATGATGTTGGAGAAAGAGTGACACATCCTAGCAGACAAGAGTGATCTTTAATGCAACGTGGAAAGAATTACAGATGGAAGATCATAGCCATAAAGTTTTAAAGATGAAGCTGCAGCTGGGTAGCCTGACTGAATGAATCACTGAAAAGTTTTTATACCTGTTTAAATTTTGATAAAGAAGAATAGTTTCAAAGGACTTGACATTGGACATTTTGAACTCACACAATTAAAGCCCACAAAATCCATTTCCTTGAAATGAAGTGTGATTTTGCTGAAATGTCACATTTTCCTCTCACAGGAGAAGGACCATTTTCACAAATCAGAGAATTTTCAAAATCATTTTCTCAGCTATAATTGGAGATTAAGCAATAAAATATATTTTTGGTAAGAAAACAAGAACTTTTTTTCTAGAAGTCTAGTGAAAAACAGTTGTATCATTAATATTTTGTTACTGGAGAAGTGAGCTGTGGTTATGGCTCAACAGACCCTGGAAAATTTTCAGCACAAATTATGCCAGAAATATCACATGGAGGAAAATCCTTCATTCCCCTATACTCCCCCCTTCTATTGAGAACTGTAATTACAAGCTTCTTATTGAGTAATATTCTAGAGACACCTACTTGCCCTGCTGTACTTAAGAGTTTGTCAATGCTTCCATTATAAACCACTCTTTTTAGGGGTTCACATGACTGTAAAATTTTGCTCTGGACTGAAACTTGGCATAAGATCATACTAAAAAAGCATGTTTTTTTTCCCCATAATTAGTTTTTCTTCAAGTTTGATCATTGGAAAAAAATATAGACTACAAAAATTAAAAGAAAAGTTATTTCAAAACATACAGACTTCATATGTTTTATTTGCTTTTATTCACATTACTGTAAAAAAAGAAAGAAAAAGAAAACTAACAAATAGGTTAACATTCCAGATCCAGTTCAGCACTTAAAGAGCAAAGACATTCAACATTGAAGCTGGAATTGCAGTGGTCTCTTAACAGTGGGTGATCTGTCATTCCATAAGGGCTGGCTAAAAAGGTGTGAGTTAAGTATGGAGTTACAGTCTTAATTCTGAATTTCCTTACCTTGGTGAGTTTAAGACAGATGCTTAATGCTCTTTGAATGTAGTGGTTTATATACGTTGAATGTAGTTTTTGGACATCATGCCCAGAACTGTTTTGAAAGTCTTTCCCCAGAGGTAGGAAAATGAAAGTATGTTGTCATTTCCCACTGCTCCCTCAAAGGAGGGGTTTTGTTTGCTGTTCTGGATTGCTGCTCAGTTTTTTTCTCCCCTCAGTCCAATCCTGTGAACATCCCCATTAATGTACATACGAACTTATTTTTATCTGCTGGTGAAGACGTGAGGTATCTGTATTACTTTCTGTAAACCAATGAGATATTAAAAAATGATATGATACTTCACATTTTTTTTCTTGTATGTTGCATGGACATTTTGAAAATTTCCTTAAAGGTATTTTGGAAGCTGTGGTAAAAAGAAAGAAAGAGAGAAAGGAAGAGAGAAACAGAGGGAGAAAGAGGGGAAGAAAGAGAGGAAGAAAGAAAAAGAAAGAAAGAAAGAAAGAGAGGAAGTTTTTTTTCTCCTGTTGGCACTCAGAGAATGATTTTATAAGTGGTTTCAAAATAAACCACATTTTGCTGAATCAGTAGCTTTCATGTGTATGGTAAAACCATCATTAAAGGCCATGCTTCAACCATGAGTATCATGTAGCTGGTTGGAAAATATTTTTGTAATCTTAATTAACTCTTCCTAATATTGTTGAAAGGTATATCAAGCAGTATTTACATTATCTGCAAAAGGTGGACTGTAGTATTTTCTGTCTCACTGCTGTTTGTTTTCTTACAGTAAATGAAAAGCTCACCTAAAGTATATACACTAATAAGGAATGTTTATGGTCATGGGTACTTCAGCAAGGGAAAATATCTGCCGCCTTCATGTAAGAACTGTCATAGGGACAACTAATTCAGAGTCTAATCCAAATTGTGTTCAAGTCAATCACGGCACTGATGTAAAGTCTACAAGGACAATAGCAGAACAGCAGCCTCCAGCTGCCAGGGGTAGAAGTATATGCTAAAATCTAAGCATCCAAATAGCAGAAATAATGTCAACTTCTGGCACCTTTGAGGCTAGCTGTCCTTAACCCTTCCTTACCCACCATACAGATCTTTGCACAGTCAAGGCCTGAGTGATTTTCAGTGTTTGTCTTTAGGTCACACTGACATGGTGATATTTGCTTGTAGCAAGTCTTTCTGAAAGAGCTAGCACCTACTTCTCCTCTTGTCACTTCTGTTCAACTGTGATAGTTTCAGCTGCAGATAATTTTTTCATACTTTTTTTCAGCAGCTCATCTTTTTTTTTTCCTAAATCCTTTTTCTAGGCTGAAATTTTCCAGCTGCTTTCATGTCCAGAGGGTAAATATTGGAACATTTGAGTAAAATCCCTTTAACCACTTTTACATCATTGACAAAGTCTGCTGAAGCCAATGGAAAGATGCCCGCTGACTTCAATATTCTTTGGATCACACACTTGGTGTGTGAAATAGAGGTTCTTTTCCCTTTGCTGTTTAAACTCAGATATTCTTCACCATCATGGGCTATAAATTATCCAGGAGGATTTTTTGCTAGCACAGAATTTATAATCATCACAGGCAGGAGCTTTTCCCAATAGCTACACTTCTGCACCTACCTTACTTTCTTCCTCTTTAACACCAATGTCATTTGTACATCTATATATGTCTTATCTTATATATTTAAGAACTGTGATAGGGAATCTAAAGATGCATAATTCTGTCAGACAGGCACCACCTTTGCTGTGAAACAAAGGACATTATATTGCAATCAGTGGTTCATATATAATATGACTATAAAAAGTTTGGTCAACTGACAGATCATGCAGAATGACCTGCTATCAACGGGCATCTCAATTGCTGCAGTAGTTGCAGGAATGGGAGAAGTTAGGGCTAAAAAGGGAAGAGGCCTTGGGGTGGTTGTGAATGATCCTTCAGCTGAGAGCATAGAAAAGACCTTGGAGGAAATGTATGTGTTGGTAGCTACTAAAATATACAGATGAAGACAAAGGACATGAGGGAATTCAGAGAACTAGCCTGAGATAACATGCACCACAGGTAAATGTTGGTGAAAGCCTTCCAGCAAGTATTTCAGTCACTACAAAAATGGTGTGTTGGCCCAGTAAATAGTCTTGAATTTGAATTGAATTCTCTGAGTAGTTCTGATGCTTTAAAAGTACACATATATTTGGAAGACTAGATAAAAAACAAAGAGGAGGAGAAGGAAGAAGCAGGGCATCGGCTTTCTGATCCACACTTTGCCTTAGCAGAATGGATACAAACTTCTATCACCAGAGGGTAGATTTTTCTTCCATAGATTGCCCTTCTTAGGACAATTCAATAAATCTGGCAGGATATTGGTAAAGAGCAAATGAGAATGATTGTATAGTCAAGGGGTTAACACACTCCAAGGAGAGCTCTAGCCCATAATCCAGAAAAATATCTTATAATTTAATGCTAAATAGAAGTCTGTCACCAGAGAACACTTTCTAGCACCATCAGATTTTTCCAGGCTACAAAGTCCATCAGACAAAAGGTCAATCCCCTGGTTTTGGGATGGGGAAATACCCACTCTGGCTGTTTGAGGACCAAACATCACCTTGCTTCTGTTTCTTAACTATGCCCAAGAGGCAATTGAAAATTTTTCTTTCAGACTGAGCTGAAAATGTAAAGTAAAAGCTTTCCTGTTTCACACAAAACAAAACAAAGAAAATAAAAGAAACTCTCATTTGAATCTTAGACATCTTTTAAAATTATTTTGGTCAGTCTAATTGCTATTTGTCCTTGTTCTAAAGAGCAAGGTTATGGTAGGGGCTTTTCCACAGACATGGAGATTTAACAGGTCACCTGTTAAAATGCTAAACAGCTGCCTGTTAAAAATGCAGTGCTGCATTTAAAAAAAGTCAGGCACATTGTCTGAAATACAAGGCTGAGACTCACAGAGTCATAAAGAACAGTGTAGGTCATCTTCTCCAACCTCCCTGCCCACAGCAGGCTGATTTGTTGGGGTCTGTCTCAGGCTTTCACCTTGCAACACAGAAGTTTCATTAAGCCCAGTCATGTCCAGAACTGCATTGGGCTAATCAGAAGGAAAGCTGTAATTAAAAGACAGATTTATTTAGATCAGGATGAAGAATTACTGAATGCACAAGGTAAGTGGAAAACTGCAGGATCTTCATTCTGTAATTTGTCGCATTTCTTTCATTCAAACTATGGTAGATAACACACATAGCCATTGCAGAAGAAGAAGAAAAGGGAAGTATTTCCCATATTGACCGATTCATGCTCAGAGTACTCAGATGCTTTCAGCTATCTGCCAATGTAGTCATGAGAGTATTTGTGGCATACCAGCTGGAGTTATCTTAGGCATTGTAGTAAGGGATCCTAACGACAAGCTGCAAAAAGTTTGTATCTCCTAGCCAACCCACATCTAATTTGCTGGAAAATTTTTTGATTCACCTGCTGAGTAGAACAAAAGAAGAAGAAAAAACATTAAACAAATGTGAACAAGCCATTTGATAGGAAGCATTTTGTTTTCTTTTTATGCTGCTTTTCGAACCAGAGAGAAAAGATGAGATAACTTCTTTTAGAAACACTTTCTCACAATCAGATTTTGTTTCAAGAGTTAAGACCCCAATAGGAAAATGTTTGTAACAAAAAGACAAGATAAAGAAGTGAAAGACTTGAAAGCAAAGGAATAAAAAGTGATAGTATATATTCTCTTAAGCAGGTGTTAGGAAGAGATAAGAGGAGAAGACAGGAATAAAATTGAAATAAAAGAGTTCCTGCATCTGTGATTGGAAGTGGTCAAGAGATTAGACAACACATAAATAATTTTCAGTCTGTCATATCTGAAATACCACATGTGGAGGGAATTTTGGGACAGGGGCGGGGGGAGACCAAAACATTAGCCTTGCAGGTTGTAGAGGCCTTGTTTTAATTCAGACATTGGAGTGCTTCTGCCAGATGCTGAGCCTGCCTGAGATCTCCATAGGACAGAAGAGTTAAACTACCCCTTCAGCTGGTGTATCTGCACTGCAGCCAGAATAACCTCAATGGAGCTAAGCTGATTTAGAGCAGCTGAGGATCTGGCCTTCTGTTGTTGTGAATGATTTGTCCTAATTGAAAGCTTTTCCCAGAATATGAGATAAGACTAAGACTGAAAAAGAGTGAGAGGAAAGGAAGGAAGTATCCCAATTTGTGAGGAATGGAAACCCGTGGTCCCTAGACTGTATGTTTACCAGAAAAAGGTGTTAGGAGTGTTTTGCACAGCTTGAAAGCTTGAGTGTTCGTTATCTCTGTCAAATGCCCATAGGTTAACTACAACACCAAGGGCTCACTGTGCTCCTATCAGCTAGAATGCATTAGAATAGTTAAAAGATGGAGAAACATCTGAGCTTGCACCTGTATTTAATTAGCTGGTCTGGAAACAGGGGTGTGAAAGAGGGCACTGCTCCAGAGCATGCAGGGAGAAGTGCCTGAAATTTGGGTAGATGTCCAATTCTTGCTCTTATTTTTGAAATCTTTTTTCCATGGCTGATCAAAATAAAATAGGTTATTTAGAAAATTCAAACATTTATGTGGCTCTTTACTATGGAGCACTGAATGCAGCTCTATAGTAGGTAGGTCCTATTAGCTTTGTTCCTTCAGATCAGCTTTAATTGACACTGATGATGTTGAACAATCATTTATCTGAGAAAAAGCTTAGTTTAGTTGTTATCTCTTCTATAACACAGTTATCTCATCTCTTTTAGTCTTGCAGAAGTTGTGCAATTGGAAGAGGAATATAGCTTATTTAGAGCTATAAGCACATAGGTTACTGCTAAAATGAAATTAATTTAAAATACAATGGCTCACCCCCACCTGATTCAAACCCACTTCGGATAGGACACTTTTCATGGACCCCATTGGAAACTGGGGAATTCCCTCAAATTTAATATTCTTTCAACATTTAGGAACAATTGCCTTGTAGGAGACTCCTGGGTAACTGAGCTGTTTTCAGCTTTTCTGGACAAACTGAAACATAAAATTCCTTTCCACCTTTTCAAGCTCAATGTTAAAACAAGAGGTTTTGTTTCCCAATGTGTCCAGGTTATTTACACTGTTCTGATGGTTTGAAATCCTCTCTACAGTTGCACCTGAGCTTATTCCTGGCCAGGTTACTCATCATCCCTGAAAATTATTTGAACCATGTCAAAACAGAACAAAACAAAAAAAAAATCCACCAACCCAAACAAAAAAACCCTCCATTTCTATACTTGAGGCTTAAGCACATTTGAAGCAGTGGCAGCTTTCCCACTGACTTCACTGGATGCAGGATCAAATACTGGAGACTTAGCTAGGCCTGAGGATCTGGCCAGCAGAGTCAGCGAATCACTTCTTCAGGCTCATCAATGAAACATAACTCTGAATTTATACCACACACACCTAAAGGCTAGCTCTTCTTCCTCAGCCTAGGTAATATTACCGTTGGGTTTAATGAGCTGGAAGCGTGTTATTTTGGAGGAAAATCACTCAGTTCTGGAACTGACGTCTTTGCTGCTCACTAAAAGCCCAGATTTAGTGCTTACGAGGCTTCAGACCTGTCTTAATCAAATGGTAATGCAAGTAATGTGATATTCCCAGATTATGTTTTTTCTTTGCACAGCTGAAACTGTCTAGGTTGGGTAACAACTGGTGAATTAAACTCTGTATTAAATAACTTATTTTTACATCTGCAGGTAGCCAAATAGAGAATATTTATTATTCTCTCTCAGAAATCATTTAAACAGTTTAAAACAGTTTTCACAAAGCCCTTACAATGGAACTTTTGTTTGATCACATTCAATCTTGCTGCAGTTGTAACTTTAAGCATACATGACTCAGACAGAAAAGAGGTTTTAAGTAATTTATGTCTCCCTCCCTACACAGTGTGTGTTAATCAGGTTGCCACCTACTTTTTTTGGTAAATGATTTGCAGCCCTAGTGCATATAATCACCTGCAGAATGTGAGTCATGGAGAACGTTTTTGAACTCTAAACCTCTGCAGGCATGCAAAGGAACTGGGCACCTCCTGCTCTTGGTGAGCTCTCAGCAGCCTCCTTTTGCACAGATTCGTGCTCTAATTACATCTCACAGCAGGTGTTTTCTAAATCATTCTTCTCAGGTGAGGAAAACTATTGCTACAGGAAAATATTAACCAGAAGGCATGCTCAAATTTTCAGGGAACAGGCAGTCCTTCCCACATTGAATGTGTCCCTCAGTAGTTTTAGCAAAGCACAGATTTTATTAACCTTATCCTTTACAAAAAAAAAAAAGGTAAATAATGATCCTGATGTTAAATCCTCTTGGACCAGCCTAACT
This sequence comes from Aquila chrysaetos chrysaetos, assembly GCF_900496995.4. NCBI lineage: Eukaryota > Metazoa > Chordata > Aves > Accipitriformes > Accipitridae > Aquila > Aquila chrysaetos. The sequence goes on along the minus strand of NC_044016.1, from coordinate 24,310,912 downwards.
GCAAATTGCAGATCTGGGATTGTGTTTTTTACTTTAGCTTGCAGGTCTACTTTGCCGCAATATTATTAGAAGCAGTGACTCGTCCCTCCCACCTGTGTTCCCCAGCTCCCAATGCTTTCAGCTGTCAGATGTAAAGTTCTTTGATTTTAGAGTTTTCAAGTGCTGGGAGCACTTCTTGGAGCATGTTAAGAGAACAACAAAACCAGAGCATTTTCTGAAAAGGTCAACCCAGCAGCATCCTTGCAGGATTCTACAGGTTTTCTCTTCTGCACCCACCCCTTTAGGAAAGGGGTTTTGCTTTGGTTTTTATTTTTTTTTCTATTTGTTGTAGCAAATGTCTCCACGCAGACAAAAATGCTAACATGACCCACCCAAACACTAAAAAATTGAAAAACGTGGGAGGTTTTCATTACGGAGAGATGGCAGCCTGTTCATACAATGTCATAGTCACTGTTGTAAACTCCTTTAAAAATTTTAGTCCTTGCTACTTCAACATTAAGTGGCAAGGACAATTTCAACTTAAAGATATCCCTTCCTCTTTTCCCTTTAGCAAGAAAACTGTGTCTGACATTCTTTTTAAATTATGTTAAAGTTCTTAATAGTCATTTTTATGAGGAAAAAAAAGATGCTAGCTGAGATGTGCTAGATGGTTTGTGGCTGTTAAGGTCTGAAGCAGATTCTTTACAGAAAATACAAACAAAATAGACAAAAGGCAAGCGAAAGATTGAAAATGAAGCTTCTTCCTCAGGTTTCAACCTGTTACATTCCTGCTTAAGAGCAATTTTCACAGCACATGATCTTATATTTGACATTAGTATACAGCAAATGTGTACAATTGTGGTGGTGTTTTAACATTATGCTGAGCAGTCAAGTGTTTGTGGTCATAAGGCAGCAAAAGATGCAGTCTGGAGCAGCTAAGCTGAAGTCTGTTAATTTAGTTAGTTATTTTAAATAAATTATATTAAAGGAGAGAAATAGGAAGGACAAGGAATGAGGTGTTAAAAAGGTGATGGCGCATGGGAACTAGGGCAGTAGTGTGAATCTCACCTTCCAGGCAGAGCAGGGCTTAGCTGAAACCAGTTCCTGAATCCATCAGGATCATTTTAGTCCTCTCTGGCACTTCCCTGAGAAGCCCTCAAAATCAGATAGCAAAGATCTGCCTTGTCCCAGTGCCTTCCTGAATCCTGCACCCTTTTCCTTTGTCCCTTGGTGCTTGGTGTGAAAACTTCCATACAGGGTGAAAATGTAATTTTTCAATTGTTTTGTTGCATCTCTATGCTTTATTTCTACCACCCATTATTTTGATCTACACCCCTGCTAGTTATGAGATGCACTCCTAAATCAGCTTTTTCCTTGGTTTTGCCAAAGCTTTTTGCTGATTTCCATTTGTCTAACTGTAATTTTGAGCAGTTGTGTAGGTTTTGTACACTTCCACAGAGTTGTAAAGAACTATCTACAATAACACTGAGCTCAGTTCATGTTATGGTGGCCAGCCGAGGGCATCACCAGTGCAGAGTGTAAAGTCAGAATACGAACACCTTTGTGCTCTTCCAGTTTTAAAACAGCTCCAAACTGCTTCCTTCCAAGCACTCAGGGCTCGTGGAAACAGGAGTACTCTTGCTACCAACCAGGCACTGATCTGGGATGGGACCAAGTAATATCCTGACTTGATTGATTTTTCACATGACGTGATTCCTTCAAGACATGGGAGTTTTCCAAATGGCCTCTTAAACAACTTTTAAATTGCTTCTATGCTTTTGGGCAATATGGCCCAGGCACTGCCTCCCAAAGGTACAAAGATGGTATTCAGCAGGGGCCATGACAAGTGTTAAGTGTTTTCTGCTAGATTAGACTTCCATAGGCCTCAGAGCTGAGAAGCTAATTCTGAGATCAGACGTGGCAAAAAACAAGAAGAGAATTTTTCAGGAAGTGAATTACACTTTTAATATGCTGTTCTCTGCCAGTGGCTCTGTGGATAAAATAATTTTCTAACATATAGAACTGCTGCCTACTATCATGCCCAGAAGCATGGGTAGAGTTCATTAAAAAAGATGTTAAAAGACTGCTGTTAAGGATGCCAAATCAAGCAGTTAAAAAGTAAGAAATGCCAGCAATAAGATTGGCTCACCAACAGCTTTCCTGAGCATAATGATGTAGCCTTTAATTATATGATGATAATCCCCACCCCATCCCCCTTTTTTTTTTTTTTTAATTTTTACGTGATTGGTGCCTCATTCAGCTTTGCTTATCCTGATCCAACTCTTGTTGAAATATTCCAAACACTCCCACTTCTTTAAGTGTTGCAGGAGTCCTTAAATGATATATTTGTTTGACTTTTAATTTTTGTTTCACTATAAAAAGTGAAACAAAAAAAAGTGAAAAAACCTTTGCACAATTCCCCAGCATTGCTGAGTGAACAGGTCTTTTAATACTGACTTCCTGATCATCTTTTCGATAGCTTTTGTTGTCATATCTGAATTCTCAGCCCATATTAGTGAGCTGAAAAACAGCTGACTAGCTCTTCCAGTCACATTAAAGACTAGTCATAATTCATATGCACAAGCAGGAAGAATTAAAATTTCATTCATTTTCATTTCCTAACCTCTCAGTACTTGGCTTGACAACCTTAACTTATTTTTAACATAAGTGAAAGTTCTTGGCTTAAAAAAAAATAAAAGGAAAACCAAGTTATATTATGGGCCATATTCATGGGATCTCTTCTGTTGCTGGATGATCACCTTGCCAAATTGTTAGTTCTTTCTTCAGACCCCAGCATTGCTAACATTTGAAGGTGAAAGAAAATAGTTAAGCAATCTACATTTAGGAACAGCTCCCACTTCCCCCTTACACACTTATTTCCATATTATTAATTTACAAGGCTGCCTGCCTTGCTACCACCTATTGGTTCCCAACCAGTGCAACAATCATTCTTTAAAAGGAGACAGATTTCTAACAAATTAGATACTTTTAAAATCTGGCTACAACAAAATAGGAAATTAGAGGAAATAAAGACTAGTAGCCAACAGTTTACTGTTTATCATTTTATCCCTTGTTGTAACTGTTGCTGTGGCATGGAAGCTAATATACAAACTCTAAACTGCAATGCTATAATGTATTACCAGTTACCTGGTAAATATACAAATTGTTTATGTTTTATTTTCATGGTTTATTACATTAGTCATACCACTTATTTTCTATGGCATATATTTTACATATAACTTCCAAGTACCCTATCTGAATCTGAAAATATATGTTCAATTTAAGGCACTTCCTAATTTCAAAAAGAATTTCATTCACAAAGCCCTCTTTGCAATCAATCCCACAAAAAAAAAAAAAAAAAAAAGCCTCCACATTTTCATAGGTATTGTATGAAGATGGATGCATAGCAAATTTATTAGCAGGTTGTCTTACATCATATTATTCTGTATGATGTTATAAATTGAAAAATATGATAATGAGGAAGATGCAATAGGGATTAATAACAGTACTGATGGATGCATAATTCTCAGGGAAACAGCTTTCACCTACTTTCATAGAAAACCTCCTCGTGGTATCATCGCCCTCTCTCCAGCACAGAACAAACAGACTGTGCTGTAAACTTGAAACATCTAAATGCAAATGCCTCAAGCACAACTAGGGCTTCAGTGATTTCCAAACTATTTATCACTGTTGAATTCTGTACAAGTGGAATTTATTGCCTCCAGGCCTTCAACTGACCAAACAGTGAGTAAAATAAAAGAGAAAACCTGCTGAATGTGCATCTTTGCACAAGTTACTTCTTGTGCATTAATTCTGTGAGTAAAGTGTTCTCTTTAAAATCCTTGCAGTGGGCTAACCATTTGTTGTATCTCTTTCTATTTTTCTTCATTTTTAACATGTGTTATCTGACATTTTTCTCCATCCTTTTGTTAGCCAAACTAGTTTATATAGGAAACAGCTTCCACTCACTTTCCATCTTTTTTTAATATTCTAGGTCGGAAATTTTTTATATAAGTGAGGTTTTTTTACAGTCAGGCCCTAACCTTTCTTATTTCTGATTAAACTGTTCTCTTGTAAATGTCCTGTTTTCCTTCCCCTTAGCTTTGTTATTACTTCTGTCACAACAATGTCTGTAGCTCCTAGACAAGACTGGGAATCCATCATATTCTTTTCTCTCTAAACACCTGATAAGAGGCAGGATCTTTTCGAAGTGCTATAATCTGTATGGACAAGATAGGCAGAAGATGGCAAAAACCATTATTATCATCATCTTTGTTTTATAGGTGAAGAATGGAAGACACAAAAGAGGTCTGGGTATTTAGGAGCTAAGTTACATATTTAAACACCTTTAAATATCAGCCTGTGGAGGAGCTGCAAAATGAAAGGAGAGTTGGTGAGAAGCACTCCCTAGCTTTAGCCACAAAATACTTAAGAACAAGATCCACCCTTCCTTTTTCATGCATGATACGGCAGGAGGATCCTTCCTCTTTTCTCCCGCTGTCCGCAGATGATGTCGGAGGCAGGCAGGTCTCCCATCCTTCCCTACTGCCTGCTGTGCAGACAGGCTGCAGCGTTCACCACCCCCTCCCCAGACCCTGGCTAGTGCCTTAGCATTCTCTTCCCAGATGGGCACAAGGCAGCAATATTTTTTACCACAGCTTTTGTCACAATTGCACAGCTGAAATCCTAAGTATTGTTTTGTTGACACCCACTGTACGGAATATGTAGCTCCTTATGCTGCCAGCTTTCTTATTGTGCTCACCCATGTATTTTATTTCTTTCTTCATATGTTTCAAGGACATCTAGTTCCTTGGGAAAGACCCTTGGAAATATACTATAATTAGTTGCACTGTTTACAGGATGGTTGCATTGTCAGACCCAGTCAGCGTTAGTTGAAAACACTCATAAGCATCAGTATCTATCATATTGTCTCCTCTCCAGTCTCTCAGCTACTATTGTTCATGTGTTGTTTTTCTTGGCTCGTTTTTTAGTACTGCACTAGCTTTCACTTACTAGTATATAGTTTTCTTTGTGTGTGTAGTTGTACAAATATTTACTGTGAAGTATCATTGATATGATTCAGAAAGTATGACTTACGAAGACTCAGAGGGAAGGTTTTCAGTATTTTAGCATATTCTGCGTAGTTTTTAAATTCATCAACAATAAGAGAGTAACCGAGTGCATTTTATGTGTATATTAAGGCTGAGTGAAGCTGATCTATTGTTTACCAAGTCCATGCAAGTGTATTTATTTTGAATACAGACTCAAAATGTCCATGAGTTTTGCAGTTGAAGAATATGTCTGCAAGTTAATTGGTCTCCATTTGCAATCATATTGTCACAGTTGTAGTTCCACATATGACTCCAGGATCCCCAGTCAGTCATATGTCTTCAGATGACTCATGTTCTGACTAGTTTGGAGCAAACCAGCTGGTTTTTCATGGAGAAAAACACAGAAGCAGTGTGGTAGCTTAGAGTCCAACTTGATTCCTACAGGCAATACGGACACAGCTGGCTCTGGGTTATTTGGATTTCAGTCTAAATGGGTATGAAGCTACCAAAAGCTTTGTAGCTATACCCTCTGTAGTTGTGCTTTTCTATAAAATGGATATAACAATTCTTTTTTCCTCACATTTCCCATCTTGCTTTTGAAAACTCTTCATTTCACACTATACATGTAAATTAATTAGTGTAATGAGACCCTTATCTTGAGGGCATGGAAATAATTATGTTCACTGGAATCAGCTTGCAATGATACTAAAACTGGGGGGGGGGGGTGGTGGTGTAAGAAATATATTTGGGTATAGGTAAGCAGTGTACAGAAATTGGTATTCTGAATGACAAGTTTAGCCTATCAAAATAGTTAATTTGCAAACACACAGAAAAAAGTACATTATGTATTAAAAAAATGCTTGTACAATGGAAGGGTGAATTCCCGAGTGTTCAACTGACATGACTTTGCTGTACAGAAGAGAAAGCAGAGGGTTTGTATATAAAATAAGAGAGACTGAGAGACTGAATCAAGGAGAGAAGTACTCAGGACAGCTGTTCTGCGCAGGAAACAGGGGACCTTAAATCTTCAGCTCTGTGGCCATCCAGGAATGTGGGGTGCAGGTACCCCACCTGGGAATGAACAGCATTTGCTGCAGAAAGGTGCTGCTCCTGCCACTGGTTTCTGCTTCAAGAGCAACTGCGCTGCTGGCCCCAAACTCCAGTTTCTGCCTGGCTTGGTACACTGCGGCAAAAACCATGGGAGGGTGGTGACACACATTTGTCTCGAAGGGCTCTCCAGCAAAGTTAATTTTTTTTTTCCCTGAATATTTCCATACAGTTGCACATTTTTCAAGCTCATTTCACAGTACGTGGAACTATTTTTGTGTAACTAGTAACTCACCAGCCTGCTCTACTATTGCTTGAACTTCTGGCCCTTGGTGTAGTTTGATTGGCCTTTGGTCTCTGCTGGTTGGTTTAAGCTATGCAGACAGATGGTTGTCTTTAGGGTTTCCAAAATTAACATGAAGAGGATAGCCCATGGACAACACCTTTGCTTTTTTTGTGTAAGAGTTGTGGGTCATGTTTCTGACTCTATGTATTACTAATATTGAACGTAAATCCTTGATGTAAAAAGTTTTCCATCCTTCTTTCCTTAATTCTCTTGTATGAATTCCCCATTTATTTACTCTGAGGAAATCCAGCTTCCAGTGAGGATAATGGTGCAATCAGTCACTTCTAACATACCAGGTTTCTGACCCACAGCATAATTTACAACACGAAGCCAATCCTCATTTCAGTGGTGCAGAGACTCCCTGACTACTGAGTCAGTATAATCCCTTTTGCAACAGAAGGCAAATTAGAATGGCTACATTACCACACACAGCTCTTTCTTCAGCTATGCAGGAATGGAACAGGAATAGTCTCCACAGAGCAGCCTACCAGTTGGTGCAGGGAGAGGTTGTGGGTTTTAGTCTGCTGGGGGCACCTGGGTTTCAACAGGGCTCCCATACTCTCCCCACAAGGGACTAGCACATCCCCTGGGGCAGACCCCTGTTGTGCAACCCTGCCGAGGTCGCATCTTTCCAAATGAAAGATCCATCTAACGTGGCCCATTCTTGCAAATGGCTTCAATGAATCTGCATTTTTGCAATGAAAAAATGGTTTGTCAGGAAATTCCTGTCTCTTTCTAATGAGGCTGAATATCAAAAAGTGATTCCAGAGCAATGATTGCATGCTCAGTGGACACAAACACATCTAGTGATGCTTTTCAGTGTGGGAAAAAGTACAGTCTTGCAAAAACTGTAATGCCATTGGTCTCTCTGGCTCTCTCAACTGCCTTTCAAAACAGTATAATTTGAGTGTCCCCTGCTATGCGTGTACCTACGGCATGGTTGAAAGGGCAGGGCACTGAATGGCACTTTGCTGTTTTAAAATGCACAGTTCAATCTATGGCAAACCAGTATTTCTTTGGTGAATTGTGTAGAGTAAGCAGACTGTTCATGACAGCTCTATGAATAATAATGGTGATTTTATCATGATGCTTTAGCTCCTGCTGGATATTATTATGCAAGGCTGTTCCACAGTAACTATTATTCAGTTGCAACTTACAGAAAAGCTCAAAGGTTGCAAGTTCAGTAGAGAAAAACAGTTTTCTCACTTTTCTTATTTATTTCTGTATTTACAACAACTCTCAGTTTAACATCTCATACAGACTTAATCCTTTACCCTCTTCCTGTGTGCAAGGTGAAGATTCAGGAGAAAGATAGGCAGGGTTGTAACAAGTCATCCCTCAGAAGGTTTTTCCTTTCCTCTTCCCTCTCTCCTTCACCAGTCTCCACTCCTTCCAGCCACTTGCTGTTAACCCAGCAATCTCCTAAGCTGGGCAACTATATATATGTACCCATTTAGCACTTTCTCTGAGGAACCTGGCCTCCTTGTCTCCTCATCCTTGCTAGAAACTGCTGGCAGCCCAGAAGGGCTAATAAAATGCACAGAAGGACAGAGAGATGCAGAAACCATAAGCAGGGAGAGTTTGAGATCATGAATACTGAATCTTCATCTTTGCAGATTCTTACCCAGGAGCTGCCACTGTTTTGCATTACCACTTCCCAGAGTGAGGACAAAATATGAGATATTCAGTTCATTCCCATCTCCTTTGTTAGTTGGTAACTCCCACTGGCTCTCATGGCTGCAGGGCTAAGGTCAAGATCATTCAGAATCAGCCCATCCTTCAGGTGCCCTGGATGCTTTGCATGCTTCAGGGCTCTGAAGGCAAGTGTGGGAGCTTTCTCTGTATGAACATATTCAAAGGCAGATACTGGAGACAGCAGAGATGAGACCATGCTGTGGATCAGACAGATGTCAATGTCCTTAGCCAGAGAGACCTATTCAATGAAGTGATTTTCTGCACGACTATATTGATCAGTCTTGAAAGTTATGATGCTGTCATGAATGATTTTTGTTCATATATAGTGAAAGAGCTGTGGCGTTTGTGTAAGCAAAACCTAGAGATATCCAGGAGAACACATGAGGTATAAATTGGGTCACTGATTCAAAAAGAAATGTGTTCAATAGACTATACCATAGAGCATAGTAACTCCGTTGTTTTTTTTTTTTCTTTTCCCTAGTGCCTTTTGAAGCAATTGCAACCTAATGCTATTTTATCTGATCTTCGCTGGGAAGCCATTCTGCTTTTGTCCAGTGTGCAAAAGGCAGCGGACAGGATGCCAGCTAATTGCCACAGCTGCTTTCAGCTGATGCTTTCTTACTTGTGCCTACTTGTTCCCTGTGAATTGATTGTGGCTACTAAGCTGGAGGACAGGAAGACCATCACAAGCCTCAGCTTGCAGGCTGACAAGAAAGTGGGAAGCAATATCCCAGCGACCCCAGCAACTTCTGTTATATGTTGCAACCCTGAGAGCACTCCTATACTGCACTTACCTCCTGGAAGGGTGTGTTTGAGAGCAATGATGTCAATACTATATCCTTCCCAATTTCCTAGGAGGGTGTATCTAATTTTCTATCTATATATGCTAGAAAAGATGAAGGCAAGAAGTAAAATTTAGAATAATGACAAATGAAGATTAAAACCTACTTCTTGTTTTTTCCTATTGTCATCGTCATCTAGATACCTGCATGCATTTGCAGATTCACCCCCCTGCCCTTTTTTTTTTGATACTAGAGTTTACTTCTAAGAGACCGGGGCTCTATTCCTGCAAATACTAATGTGTATGTCCAACCTTAAATATATGCAATATCATTGCTTAGGAAATTTTTGAATGTGTGTCTCTTTTTTTCATTTTTTCATATAGGTATAATATATGAGATTGTTATTGGTTTCCTCTTATGAATTGAATTCTTTCTCTTTGCTTGTTAATTGCTGATTTTTGTTAACTCAAGCCCAAAACAATAAATCATTTCTGGTTTGAACAACGCACTGCTTAGCATATATTGGGTCTTTCAGTGTATGTCACTGAACTCTTTAATACAAATATGTCTCTATCTTGGGAAAATCTCATCACAGCATCTGTGAGCTGTGACCAATTTCATCCATTGGTTTCTTTTTCTTTTGCCTCTTGCATATACATACATGTTTCTGGAAACTGTCAAACTTTACCAAAATTTAGAGCAAATTACAACCAAAAAAAAAAAAAAAGACTAACATGATTCATATAAAAAGGAGTTTCCCTTAGAACAGGGCTGTAAGGTATCAGTTAACCTAGGTGATATATTTCAATACTCATGTCACTGCTGGCTTTTGATAAATTATACTATGGTTGTCACATTTTTCCTGGCAGCATCTCCCAGCTGCTGTACTTTGGGGAGTTACGTTGCAGCAATGAAAACACGATGCGTCTGGTGCTGTGGCATGCCAAGGAAAATGAGATCATAGTTCAGCTGATGAATTTCTCCATGGGAATTCAGTGGGCACCTTTTAGAAACAAAAATTGCTAAGGTGTGGGTAACCATAGGCAAAAAAGTGGATGTATGTCTACAAGAGGGAAAGTCACCATGAAGTGAATTCTGTTACAGAAAGGTACTAATTATATTGATCCTAAGGGCTGATCTTTTAAATATCCAGTGATTTATTTGCACCCAGCTGTTAGAAGGAAGACTCTTTGCTTTGCTTTCCAGTGCTGTAAGTGCAAGCCAAAAGTCTCTGAGGAGCATTTGTCTTGGAAGTCTTTTTCAGGTACTTCAAAGTAAAAATTAGTGTAGAGTCTTTAATTGCTCAAAAATTGGACACAAAAATCCCAACAGGCACCTTTTTGAAAGATATAGTTTTTAGCTCTGGGATGTGCTAAAATTTTCACATACAGTATTTATTTTAATTGAAGGTATTAACTTGTGTATAGAAAGGATAACAAATACTTATACCACTTTGGGACAGGAGTCACTATCTTAAATACTTGACCACTCACTTCAGGGAGATCCAGATCATTAAAACCACCTCTGAATTCAAGGATTGTTAGGTCTGCAGCTAGATTAAAACCTGAACTGCAGAGCTCAGAGCCATCCCTATTTTGTATGATTATCTATCTGCTATATAAAGTTGTCTGGTCCAAAAAGCTTATAGTGAAGTCCGCAGAAGACGACTCTTTTGGAGACTTGCTTCCTCCCTGGTAACTATTTGTCTGATGAGAGAAGAGGGGGTTTAGAGAGTTTCTGTGTGAAAGGGAATACAACAACTGGCATTCTGTGACACCAGACCAAGCTGTGAAAGACACTGACAGGACGTCCAGCTCACAACTTCTGACAGGGCAAAAGGCACAGAAAAATGTAATCTCGGGTTTCAGAGGATGACCAGAACCAGAAATTTACCTTAACTGATTTGAACTGTCAAATCCATGGCAGTACAGTGGTTGAACAACTGGTCCATCAGCAGGCAGGGCATAACCCTGAGCAACCCTGAAGGAGAGCACTGATAAGGGAATATCAGAGAGATGCTCTTGAGAAGTATTAGATACTTGAAGAGCATCATCCAGAGAAGAAAAAACTGCCACACAGGTGGCAAAGGTATGGATCTTGGAAAAGAAATGCAGGGTAGGGTTTTTTAAAGATGAGGGGGAAAAAAGATGCTATTTAAAGCTTTGCCTAAACTTTTGTGACCTTACCAGAAAGATCCCCCTAATTCCCACAGGCCTTGCAGCGAGTCTGCCATGATTATCTAAGCACATAAGAACATGCAAGGGAATGTCAAAACTGACCCCAAGTTTGAGAGCTGAAGGGGAATGGTGAAGCTGTCAAGAGCAGTGGGCAGAGGAGGAAGAGTGGCAGGTTCAAATTAAAGAATTACCTGTGATCTTTCTAGCTTTGGGTGACAAGGAATCATCCTAAATACACAAAACTGTCGATTCATCTCACAGAAAGGAACAGAAACAGACAGGACAGGGAGGTGAAAATATTCACACTGGGAATAATAGCTGAAAACAAGAGGAAAAAAAGTGTACAATGAGAAAACAGGAGTCTGTAATGGGCTTTGAGAGAGTCCCATGGAGAAGGGAGAAGGAGCAACTCTAAAAGATGCTGAAAGAGCAATAAAGAAGGTAGACAGAGAGCCACAAGGGGGTACTGCCACAAAAGCCAAGCAAGAAAAGAGTGATCAAGGGTATCAGATTAGACAGGAAGGTCAAAGAGGACACAGAGATTCCCCTGTTAGCCAGAAAGAGGTCATTTGAGACCTTGGTGAATTAGTTTGAATGGGGACGACTGGAGCCAGATTGCAATGAGTCAGAGGAAAGGAAATCAATGCAGTGGTCGTAAACAGGCCTTTCAAGTCACTCAGAAGTGAAAGGGAGAAGGGAGGGCTGTGAGAGAAAGAAAAGCTGACCTATTTGCACTGGAAATTCACAAACAATGTACTGCTTATCCCTTTCCCTTCCTCAATGTATGAGTTACCTTATTTTTTTGTTTTCTGATGGATTTTGTTGTTGTTTTCATTTTGAAGATCAGAGAAGTTTGCAGACTCCCTGATTTTAACAATCACCCATTAATATATCTTAGGCACCTACCCAAGGAAATGCATATGTATAGCTTGAATTTATTACTCAGTCTCCATTTAACCATAGAGCTTCATTTGTTTTCATGATCACTGCTTGTATGATGTCTGGTACTGGAGTTCATTGGTGCCAAACTAAAATTAAATTTGGTTTTAAATTCCTGGAAATCCTACAGAAACATGAAGTGAGTGATTGTGCTATAGAACACACTGTAGAGAAGCCTGATTTACCATGCTGTTTCTCCAAAAACATGTTTATTCTTTTCAAAATGTATGTTTGTCCCACCAATCACAGATTTTGCCAACCTGGCAACATTTAAAAGATACAAAAAACATTTTGATAGAAATGCAACTGCTTAGGATTTAGTCATATAATTCTCACTGGAATGAAAAGGTAGCTCACAATGGAAAACATTTGAGAATTACACAGGAATATGGACTTGTGATTTCTGGCACTGCCTTTGGGGTCAGTAAGTACCTGTGCCTGGAAGAAAAACAGAGTAGTGGGGTTGAGAATTTCCACAACTGGTTTGAAGCAATTCTTGCTGTCTGATTTTAAGACCACAGTTTTCATGTGCCACCTTTTGCTCATGATGTCTTGATTTTGACAGAGTGAACACCCAAAAAAGAAAAGCCCCTCTGAATCACAGTTTGCTTCTAAAAACATGACTGAAGTAATACACGTGCTATATACCAGACAGCCCTGCAGTCAGGTCACTGGTGACCCACAGTGCCTTTCTGGGTGGCCTGTAAAAGATTTTAATCATGGGTGTTCCTTACAGAAATTGCTGACGGATAAGAAGACAGTGGCTGCAGAGCTGCTTCCAGCCATGTGCCCCCTCTGTGGGCGTCAGCCTGGGACCCCCAAAGCTCCCCATGCCGGGGGCAGGCTGCTCCCCAGCTCAGATAGAGACATATTGCTTTGCAGCCTAAGGTCTGTTGTCCCACCTGTAAAGTGGTTCTCCACAAACAAAATTTAGAGAGCACCAAGTGGAGGCTAGAAGCATCTTTAAAAAGAAAATCACTTTAATGATATTCAGCTTCACCTTTCTCTCCTCCAGAGCAATAAAGCAGATTATCTGACTTGATTTTTTTTCCTTGATATTTAAATCAATAATTTCATCCATGTTAAATGAATACCATCTACAGCAGATTTAATTTCAAGTTACAAATAAATAATCTTAGAGATTTAGCCTGTTTTTCAAATAGTGAATTACTCTCACTTCAGATTTTGCAAATGTGTTTTTGATTTGCAGATGTGGGTGGAATATTCTGCACAAATACATCTCCAGCTATGCTGCGCTCTGAAGCTGTCCCCGGAGACTATTAATGTGGTTGGTCACCTAGTTCTTATAGAAACCGCACCCAGGATTTAATGAAGTTTACAATTTAAAAAGCAAGAAATTATTACCTTTAATAAGCTGTGAATTGATTGCACATGTATGCACACAAACATTTAGCTCATCTACATTTGAATACACGGTTTTGGACTGAAGTTATCTGTTAAATTTCTTATGGGGAAAGCCCACTAAAAGAGCCAGAGCATAAACCTCTGAAATGGAACAATAAATCTGGGCTACATTCCCACATGGTTTACTGTTGTAATGTTTCTGTGGACAAGGTAAATAGGGTAGCGTTTCGGCCCAAGAACACAGGTCACAGTCTCTGCAAGTGCCCAGCTGGGTGCCGTTTCCCGACTCCATGTGACTGGCACACAAGAACCAGCCTACCTGGCAGTGTTTCCATCCTCCCCCAGGAAAACAAATGTGTTGGAAAAGTCATTATTACCTCTTCCAAGTTCCCTTTGGTCATACATAGGGCTGCACAGAGTGGGATTGAGAGCCATACCCATGTAATAAGATTGCTCTTCAACAACTGCTTGGTGTCTCCAGAGTCAGAGCTGTACGGCACCACACAGCTTTCTCAAGGTCCTGTATCATGGTTACACTCAGACATAGCTATTTTCATTTCATGGCATTTTTTCTAGCATCTATCCACCATATAGAATATTATCCCTTCCTTCTTTGTCTTTCATATGTCCTCAGGAACCAAACTTATTACTACTAAGTACATTACAAGCAAACACTTGAGATACGAAGGACTATTTATAAAGTACCTGACAGTGATATTTTATGCTCAATCTTTCTCCCCAGTGTATGCTATGTACAAAATGTAGATTGTCTACCTCAGATAGGTTTGGTTTAGGTGTTTTTGTACAAATTATGCAGGCCACTGTTAAGATTTTACAAATTCACAAATAGAATCACAGAATCATTCAGCTTGGAATAGACCTTTAAGGTCATCGAGTCCAACCAATACTACAGGTATTGTCAGGAAGTATAATTAACGCTATGGCATCTGAACAAAACATTCACAATTTTTCCAAGCATTCAAAAACCTGCACAATTATTTAGTTCCTACCTGATAGGAACTACTGACCAAATATTCCCCAGGGAGTAAGCCCACAATTGTGCAAGATTTTCACACAACTACACACGTCAGAAAGCCACTAGAAATACTGCAAACTGTGCCTGTTCTTATTTTTGACATGTTCCTTGGCTTTCTCACAGCACCATCTGATGCAAAGTAAACTTCTGAATTGCCTCAGGCAGAACTAAGGGATCCTGAATTTTGTCTTTCCTCATTTGAGTACTAAGAAGTTGCAAAGTGTTGACTTTCAATGATGTTACCTTTTCTGGCAAAGTAAAGAAATATATAGAAGAGAAAAGGGGCACCGTTAAAATGGTACAGTACTTTGAAACAATGAGAGGGAACCTTTGCAATTCTAATTATTTACATAACTGTAATCACTAAGCTACAAAATTCCTGTCCTCACCCTCCCATTAAAAAATGAATGATTTTGGCCCATTTGGCATGACAATTTGTTGTCGTACTTTAAAAAGTCTAATGGCATGTGTTCTCTCAGCAATTAGAGTACTCTGTTAATAGTGTTTCAGGATGCTGCAGCTCTGTGGCATGACCTCAAACTCTTTGTATAAACAGAAAGCACCAGTTGGAGTCAGTGGGCATTTTGATGAGCAAGTATTGAAGAACCCTTTTAATCAGCTTGAGGGGCAAGGAACAACAGGGCAATGTGGTTAAGTGGGAGGCTGGTTTGGTATTGTGGTCAGCAGCTGGAGCAGGTTGGATAGGAGAGCATGTTTGAATCAGCCCTCAGTACCACATGCAGAACAGCATTCTAACTGCACTGTTGCGCTACAGGAGAATGGAAATTCAGATTAACTGAAGGCAGGGAGAGAAAGGGGACCTTTTTCCATAAATGCAGAATTTTATCCCTTATTGTAAGATAAAACCATTCAATCACCTGTGCCATTTATTTTATTACTGATAAACACTTAACAGTTATGCAGTGGAAACGATGTTTTGCCCAAGAGGAACAAATGCAAAACAGCTTTAAGGAATGAAAATAAAACATTGCCAAATTGTATGCAAACTATTTCAGATTGGTTCCTGTTTGGTTTTCCATGAAGAATTACACATTGCATTACGTATGTTAATACAATGCATTTTCATCAAATACCAAACAATAATGTGACAGAGTAAGGAAAAAACGAAGTTGGACTCTTAGCCTGAGGAACTGGGCTCAGAAAGTTTCTATAAATTTTATTCATACATTTCCTACCCTGTTCAATTTCAGACTAGTCAGAGTTCTCCCTGCCTCTTTCTGCAGAAGGTGGTGCTAATGACTTACGGCTTTTGTGGACAAAGGTTGTTGAAATTGGGTCACCTGTAAAGGCAGAGTGGTCACATCTTCTCCAAAGTCATGTCTTTTGACCATTTCCATATTTTTTAAATGGAGAGCTTGATCTCTGCTAGGTATATCAACAACCCTCATTTGTATCCTTCAAGAATGTCTCAATTAGTTTAGCATTAATTAACGTTCTTGTATGTTTATAGTTTATATGCCTTTCATATGTCCCATATCCCTAATTACTCTGCTAATTAGAGAGTCCCATGCTTGTCTTAGTTGCACCTGCCTCTGGAACTTCTGTGGAGAGCAAATTTAAAAAGCATTTTATTCTGGTAGTATATGGACTGGATAATAAGCTTTAACCAACATAATAACTTATGCTTTCTTCCCAATAGTTATATTTATTCTGCAACAAATTCAAAAGTTTTCTCTGGATACATGAGTAGAAAGTGGAAGCACAGATACAATGGACTTCAGTAGCCTGTCTAGAATTTTACGAGAGAGATATTAACTAAACTTGAGCTTTTAATGCATCCTGCTTTTGATATTCCTTCTAAATTCACAGCAATAAGATGATCTGAGGGTTGTACGTAGTTTCAAAGACTATATCTGAACTGTGATTTCAGGACTGATCTGAAATCCCATGTCCAGCAGCACGCTCTTTCCCCATGTCCTCTTTCCCCCACGTGCTGGTCCCTAAGGCCAGGGGGGCCGGGGAAGGGGAAGTCCACGCAGGCAGGTGGGACAGAGGTACCACCTCCCTGCTCAGGAAAGCTGGGGACCAGGGCTGCAGAGCACACCCTGTAATGTACCTGCCCTCTGCTTAAACACAGCCAAGGACTGCAGCTCACAAAGGAACAAAAATTCATGTAAAAAGAGAAAAGGTCCTGAAAGTATCCACCTCCAGAAGGGATTTCTGACTTAGCTTCAAGCTGCATGACACACCAGACTAGGTCCTCAAGTATTTACTATCTGGTATGAATAAAGCCCCGATGACACATGTAGTCCTCAGAGCCTTCTCAATGACAAAGGAGCTAAGGTAGATACTCTCAGTAACAACCTGGCTCTGCACCTTATTTATGACTTTGCAGCTTCTTCCCCTGACAGGGCACCCCTGGGTCACAGATACTTTTGCTTTTTTTATAAGAAAGGAATAACAGTTTATGGGGCAGAAGAAAAACAGTTTTAAAATGCCTTTTCCTCATTTCCCAGCAACTGCAGGCCATCTGAACAAGGAGATTGGGTTAAGATACATACTTTAGTCAAGAAATAGGCTGTGTTTACATCCTAGAATAATTTTCTGTCCATCAAAATAATGTTGAAAGAAACAGCATTTGTCATTCCCAAAGACTTCATGATATTGATGATGGGCTGAAAGCAGCAGAGAGTCCCTTTCAATCAAACACACAATCTTCTTCTGGTACTGCCTTGCAGCTGAACCTTAGGCAACACATCCCAGGCACAGGTCCGACTGGGTCGGAGTTTTGAACGCAACCTCCTCTGCGGTCCCCTGCCATGCTCGGGTGTGGCCATAAAAAGGAATAGGTATTTTAGACTTGAGGTGATCTGGACCCTCGGTGATTCTAGAGAGTGTATATGGTACATTTCTCATGCCCTGTCAGGCTTCCAGTTTTCATCATTTCTGAAATTTGCTATTGAAGGAGAGGCAGGAAATTTTAAGGTGCTAAGCAGGTCAGAAATTAAGTAAACTGATCATCAAGTAATGAACATTTCAGTTGTTGCTGTTGTAAGACTTGCTCTCTCAAATAAAAGCAAGTAGAAGTCTTCTCATGGGGTGGTAAGGAGCTCTTCACAACAGGACATACCTGTTCTTCTCCTGAGACCTCATTCAAAAGGCATAGCTGAAGAAATGAGCTACAAAGCTTCACTGAGCTACAAAGCTCAGGTGAAGGTATTTTCTGGTGCAGATATGCCAGCACTGTGAAATCAGGCAGATTATGAAGACAGGTAGGAGGTGAATTCTTATCCATAAAAGAATAATTTCTGACCTTTAGAATACACTCTTTATGTAATAATAAAGAGGGAAAATGCATTTCAGGCTTTTAGGATATCGGAAGATTGTTGATGGTTAGTGAGGGGGAAAAAAAAAAAAAAAGAATTTTAAAGAACAAAGGATCATTTTAGCCTGGATCAGTGCAAATGAGTGCTTCTTCTACTGTCACTTTTAAAGCCAAAGTTTCTACACTATTAGCTGGCTGAATATTTGCTTATTTTGCATTTTTTAACACTACACTCTATACAGTGACACTTACTATGAGGAACTGAAATTTATTACAGTTTGCAGGAGTTTTATGACTTGGAACAGCAAAGTGATTTAAAAGGAGTGAACATTTTAGTAAACGGGTTTTTTTTTTCAACTGTTCTATCCAATTGTTATATGGAAAAAAACATAGGTAAGAGGATTAGACTAAATCATGAATAACTGCCAATTTCCTTCTCTTTCTAGAGTAACACAATGTATCAAAGGTTTAAACCATTTCAGACAAGTTTAAACCTCCTAGTAGTGTAGCATAAAAGAAGGCATTATTCAGCATGTAGTGTTTGCGGATTTGTTAGTTTTTAAAAGAAGATAGTGATGCCTGCAGAAATTATACATGTTCACAGAGTCACATTAATATGAAGAATGTGAAGAGAAATAGGTCAAACTTTGAGGCAGTGTGATTCTGAAGATGACTTAGGCCCAAAATCTCACCATGAGGGACCCTGCAAGGACCGGACTGTGATTATAAAGCAAAAACAGGGACCTGAGGCTCCTGAAAGCCATCGTGATTGCGCTAGACACTGCAGTGTCAACCCAGAACTGCACACAGATGTGGGTACGTACTCAGTTCTTCAAAGACTTGTCCATGGATGCAGAGTCCCTGTACATAAGGAGCCCAGACTACGGCACTGACTGGAGCTGTGCTCCAGCTGTCCCGAGTGCCCAGGCTGACCGCCACTCTGCTCCGCTCCACTGAAAGGTAGCCAACCACGAGGGCAACGTGAGGGCTGACAGAGTAGCCTCTGGCCACGCTCCAAGCTGAGCAGAGGGATGGGAACAAGGTGCTGATGGTGACACGGAGAGACCCAGTGAGGAGCCAAACGTCTTCATGAAGACCATGACCCAGTGTCTCAATTGGGTTGGGAATGCCAGTGGCATATCTGCATGCTGCAAGTCAGTTTGGCGAGTGAGCAAACGTAGCTGACATCCACTTGAAAAGTACCATGTAGACATAACCCTCTGTAAGAACAGAATGAATAAACAACTCTGGCTGGCTGATCAAAAGTGATGGGGCGTCTGCAGCTCCCAAGCCTTGCAGACAAAGACTTGCAGATTCAGATTTTTCCGACAGCTGCACGCAGACAAGCTTGTGTAACTTTGCCCTGGACCAAGGAACGCTGCGAGGCAGGCACACAAGCCAGGGCTTCTGCAGACCCCTCGGTCACGGGCCTTCCCACGCTATGGGGTGGGAGAGGAAGATAGGATGCCCTGGGGGATGCACAAAAACTCTGAGCACATTTTTTGCCCAGAAGCAGTGAAATAATGGGAAGCAGCTATGTGGAGGGTGAGTGCTGGCACAAAGTCCCAGCAGTGCAGCCACAGCCAGCAAATGAGTACATGAGCATGGCAAAGAAACACGGGATGTCTAAGGAAACAACAAAGTCCTGCTTAAGTGGCCCAGGCTCTCCTGGTCTCAGAAAAAACTGTATGAAGGGGATCTCCCCCTCTGCCAAATGAGACATGCTTCATTGCATGCAAAGAGGAGAGGGATTCACGTTTAGCCAAACAAAGCAAATCACTGCTGAGGCACCTTCACCCATTTTCCATTGCTTTCCCCCAGCAACACTCTGGCAATTTTGGCAAGACCTGGCAGAGGTGCCAAAGCCTGGGAAGGTCACACTGCTAGCGTCCAAAGGGAGGCGAACACGGGGATACCTCAGCCCTGGGTGGCAGACGGATCCGCCACGGTTGCACGGGGCCGGCCCCACCGCGTGCTTCCTGGCACTGGATGGCAGGTGGGAGACATGGGGAACGAAGCAGACAGGGACTAGGGTCTCTAACAGGGGTGAGCTTTGGGAGGAATATGGGCATTTTGTGATAAGGTGTGGAGCTATGGAGGCTGAGGAGCTGCAGGACTTTGGAAATTGGGACAGAACTGGGCAAACTGCACCTAAAGTGCTGAAGGTGGGACTTTAGAGAGGAGAGAAATCCACAGGGATTTCCACCATAGCTGGTAGTTAGGTTGGCAGCTGTAGCAGAGAGATTAATAATTTCCTATATTTTGTACCTTCACAAAAAGCACTGAAGCATCCTGAATAATACAAATGGCTTAGTATAAGGAAGGGGCGGGGGGCAATAAATAGAAAGGGTAAATTACTAATTACTTGCCTTTGGGTTTTTACCCTAAAGATATCCTATTTTCAAAATAACTTTGAATTTCTGTTTTAATTTCTTAATGTGAGGCTCAGTGTTAAAATACTATTCTTAGGCTCTGAGTTCCAAACTGAGATAGGTAGGTAGAAAGACAGTTACGGATAGCTACATGGATCTGTATGGTTTCATCTACTATTCTTCCATTACAGTCCAAGAACCTAATATTTGATAAATTCTTTATCATGTCACACTAATTAAGAACAAAACATGGTAATTACAGCCAAGTGAGAAATTGGTTTCCCACAAGGGGGGGGGGGGGGGGAAGCAGGAGAGATTTAGAAAGCTGTCTCCATCCAACATCAAGCTAAGCCCAAGCCTCAGAAAATCAGTTAGAGGCAAAAATCTTTGTGGACTGAGTTTTGATTTTCATTGTTAGCCTAAATTTTTTTTAAAAAAATGACACGTCAATTCAAGCTGGAAATTTTCATGTAGAAAATATTAGATTTTTCAATTTCTTTTTATTTTCATTTTTAA
Source organism: Aquila chrysaetos chrysaetos (assembly GCF_900496995.4). NCBI lineage: Eukaryota > Metazoa > Chordata > Aves > Accipitriformes > Accipitridae > Aquila > Aquila chrysaetos. The sequence continues at coordinate 24,290,321 of NC_044016.1, read as the reverse complement.
TAGTCAAAAATATAGTGAAATAATCTTTTGACATCAACTAGTTTGATATCAGTGAATAAACATTTTCAGGCAAAAAGGCATAGCCAGAAAATTTACCTCATCTACTAGATGCCCCAAATCACATCTTTCTCAGACTAAGACTACTTTTTTTCTGAAGCAGACAGTTGAACCATGCTTTTCTGTGACTCATATTTATACCAGCATGAATTTACACATTTGTAATGTCAAAAAGAGCAAACTTCAGTATCATTAAAAAACCCAGCACAGGCTTTCCTGTAGAAGATATCTAAATAGCATGGCAAATTGCAAGATCCCCTTTTAGCCTGAAGGTAAAAATTGATGTAGAGATCAGCAGATGGACTGATAAGCATGAAGAATACAACTGTACCTGGCAAGTATTATAACCTTCAAGAACACTTGGCACATCTTATAACATCCATTGCTGTAAGCTGATGCAGCTTAAAAGGTTAACAAATTTCTACATGCCTCGCATTCTCACTTCTAGCGTGGATCTTTCCAAACGTGTCACATGTACTCATCCTCATTGAACATTAACTGCGCAACAACTTTGAAGTGTTAAAACAAGCTGTGTTTGAGTTCTGGGAAAGCAAACCCAGGCCACAATACTTTCAACAAAGCAAACCAGCTTGGTGCTTCATAGCTCAAGTAGACTGCCTGATTTTCTAGAAAATATTTTCCCAGAAATATTCAACTTTGGTCTGTGACCTGGCATTAAAAGTGTTACATCAATGGAACTTTAATGGAAAAGGTTTATGGGGTAAAAAAACTAAACTTAATTCTGCAGAAGCTGCTTCATTTTAATTATGTATTCAAGACTGCAACAGCATAACTATTAGCCCCGTCTGTTGTTCCTCTTTATTTCAGTGTTTTACTTTGCATTGCATACATGCTTGCAGTAGAGAATAAACACGATGCCTTCTAAAAGCTGTTTACCACTTTCAGTAATTGCATAGTTCTATGAACATTCAGATGTTATGTCCATAAAGCCATTATATGCTGAAGAGTCCAGTTACTTTGCTAATAACCATCATGAAATTCACTTCCACAAAGGTATTTTTAATAGTTACCTGGCTAGAAATATTTTTGTAGTTAACTTGTTTTTCTCTGATGGCTGTCCTAACTGTTTCCCTGTAACGTATTCCTGTTGTCTCTGCACTCCTTAACAAGAGATGCTGTATTCCTCAAACAATAAAGGCAATCCTTCAGGTGGTGCTGATTCTATTACTGCCTTTACAGGTGGGTAAGTAGTTGCTGGGGTTTGATTTGTTCCACTAAATTGCTTTTATGTCTTCTAACTGCAGCAAACTTAAAGATGCCTTTGCTTTCCTTCTGGTGTTTAGTGGAAGCTGTACTTTTTATTAGACTCATTTGCTAAACTTGTATTTTGCCTTACTTTGCTCACCTTTGCTTTCCCTTTAAAACTTTTCTTTTTCTATTCTCTCTCTCTCTTAGCAAAGTCCAGCTTGTGGCTTGGAAAGCAGGACTGAAACCAAGGAGAAGGGCAGGGGAAGAACCTCTGGAAGCACCGAACATGCTCCTGTGCTGCTGATACAGCAGGCAACATTGCCTGCCTGTGTGCAGCCTGGGGCTGGGCATCGGCAGGGCTGCTCACTCGCACCGCTCCCTGGGGAGTGAGGGTCCAAGCCCCCCACCTCTGGCACCTGGGGGTGGCTAGTGCTGAGGTAATGGATGGCAAGGGGGATATCCCAGCTGACTTTGGGAACTGGTCAGCCGTGAATTGCTATTGCTCTCGGGAGGGGAAAGGAGCAGAGAGGGATTTTGAATCACAGGTTTGTCCTTCTCAGGATGGATTTCATACAGAGCCTGGCTTGGTAGTCTGCTGAGAATTAAAATTTAGTTCTGAAGAGGTAGTTTTTCTCCCTAAACAAATCAAACTTTCCTTAAGGAAATATAAAGGAGAAGATGAAAGATATTTTCTTTTCTGGGAGATATTTCCAAAGGGGGAAAAAAATGTAGTAACTTCTGAAGCTGGCTTTAAAGTCTGATTTTCAAACTCTGATTGGTCCATTCATAAATCCTCCCACAAGCCAACTAAAAGTCATATAACTTTCCCTAAATACAATTTATTTTTTATTTTACTTATTTTTTGTCTGTCTTCATCTTCTACCTCATTTCCAAGGAAATGACTAACCTTCCTCCCATCTATCCTTTCAGCCTCCAGGCTGAATGTAATTTAGTTCACTTTAGTACTACACATGTTTTAAAACACAGGGGAAACATGTACTTCCAAGGAAAAAGTATGTAGCAAGGTGTCACCAGGAAGACTTGAAAAGAGAATGAGAAAAGTAAGACAACTATAATAAGGGACATCTCCAAAAAAACCCAGAAAGTAGGACATATAATGCAAATCCATACTGGAACAAAATCAAAGTAAATAAAGTCAATTTAGGTACTAGCAGTACCTTAAATCTCTTCACCTCTAAATATTTTCTTCAATCCTTTTTCCCTTCTTCTGCTTGAGAACACAATAAAGGACCAGCATCACTCACCCTGAGTAGCACCTTGCTGCAGAAATAGCCTCATGAAACCCAGTTTCTCTACTTAGGGAGAACTGGTGATTGATAGTGCATGACCAATTACACTAATTGGTGCATTCTATTTCTGCACCTGTCTTAGCCATTCAGCTGAACTTTGGTAGGTTGCAGGAAAGATTTGATGGGTTTTGTCCTGGAGAAGAAAGGAAACCCAGTTCATGCCTGCTGAATGTAATTCCCCTTTGACGAAGCCTCATCCATTTCTTTCCTCACCTCTAGAAATCTGGTTGATTTTTCCAGGTTAATCTAGCTCACTTGCTAGAGTCGTAATAATGTATTCTCCCCTTAACCTTATGCTTGGATGCCCTGCACAGAAAGAATTCTGCAATTATAATTAAAATAGATCCATAGGCCGGTTCAGCAGCATGCTTATACTCACTCCCATCTGTTAAGGGAGCAGTAATACCCACTAACAAGGTGATAGGCCAGTTTCAACAGGGCATAAAAGCCAATGAAGATTAGCTTAGAGAGGAATCCTACCAAACACAGCAAGTGCCATATTTTCTGCCAGTAGGACCTTCTGTTTGCAAACAATGCCAGCTCAGAGCCAAATGTTTCATTACATAGGACTGTAGCACCTGTGGACATAACCCCGTGAATCAGTGCCTCTGCTTTGCCTCTAGTTTCCTTGTCAAGATGACTGGGTGGAGTTCTTCCTTCAGTGGCATAATACCATTATTTATCCACACTTTTTGATTATGTTTGCAGCAGTACCTCCTAAATGCTAAGCCCTCTTTAGTTTCAGTTAACACCACCACTTTCCTGAGTGTCTCCCCTGAAGAATCCTTGTGCCTAGACCATAGAAAGTTCAGTTTTGAGTCACTGCTCTTCAGAAATCATATTTTTTCCTGTGCATGTTACATATCTCAATGGAGAGATTGGGGGGGGGGGGGGGGGCGCAGAATGTAAGCCAAACGAAGCTTAGTTTTATATAGCACCTTTCAGGCTAAGTGTACCCACCAGCACCCGATAGCAGTGTGAACTGGATGATCCCAGCTGTCCTTACTCAATATTTTGAAGGCATGGGCCTTAGTTTCAGGAAAACTTTTGGTGCTCTGGATCTTGGATGGTCAGAGGCACTTCCTTCTGACCTTGAGAAAGAAAATTTCAGTGTAAAATGGAGCTGAATTTCAGAGATATCTGGCCTGTTCTCCAGGATGCTCAGCACTACTTGGTGTGCCCTTGAGGAAAACCCTTTCTGAAAGGCTTACCCATACCCCGGACAGGGCAAGGGTGCTGCTTTTGCTTTTGGGACTCCTTAAAAAGTTATGACAGAACATCTAAGCATGTTTTTGCTGCAATATGTCCAAATGCCACAATTAGTGATCTTGGCCTTACAGCAGTAGGTGTTGTGCTGTCATGTAAGAAGTGAATGCAAACAAGTTATTGTATAACTTTCAAAAAATAAAGTAGTGGTATATAATAGCACTATATTATGCTTTCCAGTCTTCTCCAGCTAGATTTGGCAAAAGGCCTTCTGCCATAAAAATCTGGCTATATATTTGAGGCAATCTAATAAATAATTAAAGGAAGTACCTACCCTAATGAATTTTTTAGAACTTTAAATTTAATATTTTATTATGAGAATTTCTTGTTTGGTTTTCCAAACAGATTCTCTGAGAAAAAAAGGGTTATTTTCAGACTGTTGATGGCTGGGTTTGCCCCAGTTCCTGCCCTCTATAGCTTTTATAGTGGTCAAAACCCTAGAAGAAATGGAGGGATGGAATCAACCATAACCTGAAATGATGACAGGGCAAAGAAGAGATGGAGGTTCAGCCCTCTCACAGCTTTTACTCCACTGTGTGACCCGTGGTATACAGGGCAGTGGTAATGGAAAGGCTAAATCCCCTATTTCCCTTCCCTCTGCCTCTCCCCTGAGGCAAATCTGCTCCTACAACACATTTCATTGCTCTAATGATAATTTTTAATGTATATAAAGCATTCTCTATTTATACCACTCCAGTTAGTATTTGTGGTACAAGAAAGCTTAATTGGGACTTCCAATGCATTTAATTCATAGATATAATTCCAGTGAGAAAGGACTATAACGCAGGACTGACAGGCAGTCCTGTGCGGCTGTAAATGATGAAAGAAGAATGCTACTTGTAATATGCTGACACTGTACAGAATTAGGCTTTGTGTTCCCCAGTCATAAAATGTCTTTTGGGATGAAAGGCAGACATTTTGGGTTAGTTAGCTCCTATTTAATCATGTGGCTTCCAATGTAAAAGGGTTTATTGAAAGGATTCAAAAAGGGAGAAGAATGGAAAGGACTCTTACATATATTTTCATTTTTTTCCAAAGTTTTTCATTATGTAAGTACTTAGGGATCTCACCAGAGTAAATTCTGATTAAAAACTACACGTGCTTTCATATTTTAAATAGTATTAGACAATGTTAGGGAGTCTACAACTTCTCTTGGAAATCTCTATCACTTGATTTTTTCTTGCAGCAACTGGATGAAATCCAAAGAAACCATTCATGTTATTCAGGATTTAGCCCATATTTTTCTCCTTATTTTTAAACCTAGAGTTTTCCATGTTGCATTTAATCTCATTACTTTTGTTCTGATTGTTATTTCCTGTGAGCCACTTTACCAGAGCCCTTAATGAACCCAATTTAATTGATTTTAGACCATTTCTCCAATGTATGATGATTAAACTGTATTTTATTCTCACTCTCCTATGAATTTGCAATCCCTCCCTGCTTTGTGTCATCTGAAAATATGATTGGCATTCTCTGTATTTCATCCTTCGATTCATTCATGGAATCATTCAACACATACGGCATGTGGGATGCCCTGAAGTGAAAAAAATGGACAATGAAAAGCAGACACTCTGCAACAGAATTTGTCAGCAAGATATAAAATAAGAAAGCTTATAAGCTAATAATTCTTGCTTATAATCCATTCAGGATTTTTTAGCAGAAGTTACATCCTTGGGAGAAGTTCACATCAGAATCTGGATCCAAACATCATATTGGGTTGATACCAGATGTTCACATATATTATGTTAATTGGGTCTAATAAAACAAGACAGATGAAAACAGTGTCAACAATACAGTAAACAAAATATTGCACACAGAGCTTCAGCTACCTGGGCGTAAGTGAAGAACTATCTGAGACTGTAACATATCAATACACCTACCAATTTAAAAAAAAAAAAAAAATCCATAGAAGTTTAAATAAATAGCTAAATATGTTGATCCTTTTTCTCTGTATAGCTATTGTTTCCAGATAAAGCATTACATGCAGATATTTTTTAAACGCCATCAAATTGTCCAGTGATTGCTATGGTGACAGAAAATCAACCTGTCATAAATACTGAACAGTTAAAAAAGGAATGAAAAGGAAATTTATTCTTTTTTTTTTTTTTTGAGCTCATAACTAACAGGGTGGAATAAAAAACAAGTACCTCACGGCATTTATTTTTCATTAAATTCTTCTCTATCGAGTCACAGGCTCTTAGGGATTAGTACTGTGGTGTTTGGTAGCTGTTGGCTATGAGACTTAAGTTTCACTTAACACAGCTCAGTCTGGATCCAGCACAGTCACCACACATTTAACCACAACTTTAGCTGTGTGCTGTTAGATACAAACACGTAAGCAGCAAGGGAAAATAGTTAATCCAAAGCCAAGGAAACATATATTTACTTGTTTTGTACTAGACTTACATTCAGCAAAGTATTAAATTGTATGGATTATGCTGTAACTATTGGGCAAGGAAAAGCAGACAATAGGGTGTTGTTTGCTCCCTAGGACTGCTGAAGAAGAGCTCCTCCTGTAGGAGCATACTGCTATTTTCTCCCATCCCAAAATTATTCAGCTATTCTTTTTCTAGTTATAACCTTAAGATTGAAACTACATCTAGGAAATTCTTTGTTTCATTGAGTTTCTCTAAAGCCTGCTAATATTGTGGTTGACTGTTACTAGTAAGAGGTGAAAAAGCCAGTTAGAGGATGTCTGCATAATCTTTAGAGCAGTCTGATTGTTGCTCCGGACTGAGTTAATGGCACAGCCCAAGATTCACCAGATCAAGCTGCAGAGCCTTATCTTAAGAATGTATTGGGCTGGTGCAAGGACGTGACTGTTTTACAGTCTGAGTTTGCCTTGCTTTTGACACATTTCAGATATTCATGCACAATTTCTGAAAGTTTAAACAGAAAGGCAGCAAAGTTTCAACATAAAATTGCTGGATTCATCATTTACCATAAAGATGAATGAAGACTCACTCTGAGTGTTTTAAGGCACAGGGAGAGAAAGCACCGGAGTCTGCCATGAAATCTATCATGATGGGCACTGTTGCAAGAAGAATTTACCTTGTATGGACAATAGCTCTGAATGACAATGAACATAACAAACAAGGCCAATCAGGCAGTGTTGTCAGGCCTGCAGTCCCAATGGCCCCTCGGATATGGACTAATGATAGTCTGATGTTTATGGCTCATGCTTCAGTGCTGTGTATATAACCCAGCTGGTTTTTGCGCAAAGCTCTGTAGCAGCAACAGTTTGAGCCTCCAAGTGCTCCTGCCTGGATTGCGGATTTATTTGAGGAGCACTAGAAATGAGAACATAAGTTGAGCTTGGTGAGACCAAAGGTCCCCTCGGGCCCACCAGCTCATCTCCAACAGAGACCAGCAGTGGCGGCCTGGGGAGGAGAGTGAGAGCAGAGTAAACACATAGTGGTACTTCCCTATGGTGGCCATATAGCTCTTTGTCATACCACCACTGCAGGAGAACACTGCAGTTTCTCTGTATTCTATCTGGGAAGGAAAATGACCTCCATTCTTTTCAGGATCCATATAAATGGCAGTCCTTCACTTCTGGATTCATTCCTATGAGAACCTCCCTTGATTCCTTCAGCTTTGAATAGCCTGTGGCAACTGACAGAAACTTTCGTGAACCCAGATGTTTACATGAAAGTGATGTTTCTCGGTGAAATTTTCCAAATGTGAAGGATGATTTCATTCACGCATATCTAACTTTTTAAGAACACACTTAGAGGTTTAACTGCCATGCCCTGTTTCAAGGCAAGTCATACTGTATTTTTGAGGCTAGTGTGGACATACATTTCTGAAGTAGCCATGCAATGCTTGGCTGCCAAACTGAATTTTTCCATATTTTATATACTGAGCCAATTTAATTTACATAGGGCAATGTGCTGTCTCCATATGTATTAATATCTGGATAACAACCTTATAGAAACACAAAGCCCAACCCTCAAGTTCTATCAGAGGATTGGTTCCCTCAGTAGGACTTGAATATTGACTGTATAGTAATGTCCTGGTTTCAGCTGGGATGGATAGAGTTAATTGTCTTCCTAGTAGCTGGTACAGTGCTATGTTTTTGAGTTAGGTATGAGAAGAATGTTGATAACACTGACGTTTTCAGTTGTTGCCAAGTAATGTTTAGTCTAAAGTCAAGGATTTTTCAGCTTCTCAGGCCCAGCCAGCAAGAAGGCCAGAGGGGCACAAGAAGTTGGGAGGGGACACAGCCAGGGCAGCTGACCCAAACTGGCCAAAGGGATAGTCCATACCATGTGACGTCATGCCCAGTATATAAACTGGGAGAGTGGGGGCCAGGGGGAATTGCTGCTAGGGAACTAACTGGGCACTGATTGGCGGGTGGTGAGCAATTGCATTGTGCATCACTTGTGTATTCTAATCCTTTTATTATTACTATTGTAATTTTATTAGTGTTATCATTATCATTATTAGTTTCTTCTTTTCTGTTCTATTAAACCATTCTTATCTCAACCCACAAGTTTTAATTCTTTTCCTGATATTCTCCCCCATCCCACTGGGTGAAGGGGGAGAGTGAGTGAGCGGCTGCGTGGTGCTTAGTTGCTGACTGGGGTTAAACCATGACAAGTAAACTGCTAGCTATTCCAGAATGTACATTGTCATAGACAACCTCATGTATAACTGAGACCAAATCATTCTAGTTTTATGAATCTTGTTCAGATTGAACTATTTTTTAAAGCTGACCAGAGTACTCTAAGTTTCTGAGCTTACCTATGCATTTAAATGGAGCAGAGTGACTCTATCATGGCCTCAAATTTAACCAATTTCAAAAAGAGGATTTTTGATACCTTTCCATTTCTCTCTCAGACAATCTCCACAGAGATACTGTGTGATATTTAGCAGTGATTCAACAAGTCAGTCTCATGTGGTTTTATTCTTTCTTTATTGCAAGTCTGGATTATGAATTCAAATGTTATGAAAAGTGTCTTTTACGATGCAACTCTTAGATAAATAAGAGTCATGACTCTGCTTTTGTTCTGTATGAATGCCCAGAGATTCTATATAGGTTTGTACAGAAGTCATTAGTTTGTTAAATGTCTTTACATATTGGAAATACAGATAATTATTAGTGCAATATTCAAAATCCAATTGATTTTATGCATCATTTCAGATTTTCTGCTGTGGGCTATATAAATATCACTTCCATAACGAAAAGGGAAAGAAGATCAGGGGAGTGGTGTTTAGCAGCAAGTAAGGAAGTAGCAAATAAAGAAGTAGCGAGAAGCAAGTAAGTGGGTAATACGTTGTATATCCAAACATCTGCAAACCCAAACCATCTCGTATTATCTTCATCTTGTAAAGCAGAAGTGATACAGAATGAACACTAGAGGATTGACAAGCAATTTAGCAGCCATATCTGAATAATTCATCAGGCAAGATTAACAAAAACATTCAGAACATGACAATTTTGAAATCCTATTGTGTTTGTCACTATAGATCCTCTGTGTGCATATATGTATATTATATATACACGTAAAAAAGTAAACAGATGTTATAAAAGTAAGTCACAGAAAAGATAACCGCCAACATACTGAAATTTCTTTTTTACAAATTATTTTTCCATCTAATATTTTAAAAGGGCAACATGTTCCTCTAACTCTAAGAGATACAGTCAACATGACTAACTTTAATTTTACAGAAAAAAATCTTGATAATATTTAATATTTCATTAATTTGTACTCCAGGATCTTTCCCAGAATGACCCTTTTTGAAGTCACATTTGAAATGCAGGATTCACATATAGAAGAATGCTAATACAAAAGAATGCTAAAGACAACCATTAGCCAGTACCAAAACGTATGTAAAGCATTTTGAGTCCCAGTAGAAAGACTTATGTGATCAATTTTACTTTATTTCTTTTTAAATTGTTCAGCCAGCTGAACTGTAAAATATTATGCTTAACTCTGTGTAAACAGATGATGAGTTAATACACAACACTATGGGATTCACAACCCCATTGAAAGAGATTTTCTAGTTAAATGCTAATGTGTGTTATAATTTGCAACTTTGCATTTTTTACTTTTGTATGTATATGTAGTGTCTATATATATTCTACAATGTCAAACTAGCAATCACACACAAAGTCTAATTTTTTTAAAATTACTGTGAATTTAATTTCGTATTGAAATAAAAGGCCTCTCAGGAACCAAAATGTATTCCATGCAAATTACTGTGAAAACCAGAATTCCATCTTAGAGGCATCTGAAATTGTCATAAGTGGTTATATACATGATAGTTATACTTTACATATTATGATGCAAAACAAGGGTTTGTATTTTCTATTAGAAATTAATTCATTCAATGTGTTTGCCCTACTGATATATAAAGAACTGTTTGTGTGCGTGTGTGTGTGTGCAGGCACGTGTGTGTGTAAGTAGCTTGCAGCCTAAACTTTCGCAACAGAAAGGACAGAATTTTTTAAGAAGTAATAACATCACAAAAAAGGTGAGAAGGGTCATGAATCTCATTACAGACAAATAAGGGGCAAATTACTGAAATGTATGTAGCAATATAGATAGTGATAGCTGTCTCTTGGAAAAGACACTGAAAAGGGAGATTCCTTTTAAGGTGGCTAGTATCTGTAATATTTCATTAAAAGAATAGTAAAACAACTTCTCATGGAAACTGACTGAAAAAGGTCAGTTTCCACCACCTCATTATTAATAGGAAAAGAGTGCTGATTTACATCTGTAGAGCAGTGTGATCCTCAGTGATCCATTTCCTCTCTCTCTAGAGCATGTCCTTCTGGAAAGAAAAACAAAGGTGGCACCATATGAAAACACACCTGCCCCAGGCGGACATGGGACCTCTCTATGGTAGCTTCGTTTTGTTTCTCCTTCTTAAAAACCAGTAAGAACATAAAATAAGTGAGAAAAATTAAAAGGGAAGGAGAAATCCTGAACATGTCCAACTGAGGTTCAAGGCAGAGAATCTATTTCTTATTTTTAAAATATGCTTCTATATACAACTACACTGGTCTTACTATCCATAAAAACATGGAGTAACCAGAAACTTTCAAGGAGGAAAAAAATAAAAAAATAAGGAAGCACAGCAAAGCCATTTACATTTATAACAGATTTATATTCTCTCCGTGGTGTCACATTCATACAACACAGATGGCTCTATCCCTTTAATTTAGCAGTGTAGTTTTTTCATTGTAGTTTCCCATAGACTTACTAAGTTGAAACAAGGTGCAATTACATTTTTTACCGAGGGCACAAATCACCCCCAATTTAAACTGTCTTGAAATGAGTGTGAAGAAATCATGACTGGTGGACCTGGCTCGTACTGTTCTACCTTGCACAACACAGTTAACCAATTAATGTTGTGACTTTGGCTACTAGGATGATACCATCCTCAGTTAACCTGTCTTGTTTATACAAAGGGCCTGGAGCCAGGTGGTCAATAGACAGCATAGTGGTCCATGGTGATAGCCACTCTGCTGTTTCTTTCCTCTAGTGAATGAAAATTGTTTGAACATTAACAGCATTATAGGAAAAAGATGATGGAAGGCAAGGGCATATTAAAAACTGTATGAAGACAGTTGCATTTTCCTAACTTTTAATTTTTATAAGTCTCCACCTTTACTTTTAAACGATCATATTCTCACTTCTAAATGTTTCAGTTCTCCTTTGAGGGGCACATATTTAAAAACAAAACAAAACAAAACAAAACAAAACAAAACTAAACTAAACTAAACTCGTAGTGATATAATTGCCTGGCAGCAGAACATGAAGAACCTCATCCAAGACTAATGTGGGATTGAAATGTGAATTTTCAAGGAGGTGCTGGAACAGCTCATTTGAGTGATTGCAGGACTGTGTGAACTTGCACATGTCTCACAGGGAAAAGTGCCTTTAATACTACTCTTTTCTTCTCTTCTCCTGTTTTTCAGGATCACACATTTCAGCATAGCCATATGTTACTTAACCACAATAAATCCTCCTCACTCAGGGGTTTATGTGTTCAGGGTGCTTCGGACTCCTCAGTCACTGTGAAAGCCAAGGACCCACACCAAAGATCGAAGCGAAGGGAGCTCTAAATTGCACTGTACAGCCCAGATCTATCATAAAGCTTTCACAGTCTCCAGGCCATTAATTTAGTGTGGACAAGTGGGATATTAATATACTACACTTGCTCCATTTAACTGTAAAACCATTAGCTGAGTCCCAGTGTCCTAACAAGCTAATAAAAATAAAATGTTTGCAGTCTATCAGTAAAAGACAAGGTCAGTCACATGTGTCTCCTTTCCTTTCCAGTATTTTCTGGAAGATTATATCCAATAAACTCATAATCGTTGACGCATACCCACACAAGCATCTTCTGAGGAGTTCAGCTATCCAATATAAAAGCTATGTTGCATCTATGCTATATACTTCGTCTGCCAGATTAGGGCAATTTCAAAGGAGAAAATATTTATACGACTGCTGCTGAATATTTGTTCACTATTTCTCCCCAATAGTGCAACCTTGCATCATTTGTGGAGACATTAACAGCAATTAAGTTTGTAAAAAAAAAGCCAAATAATAAAGAACATTCTCAGGATATGAAATATTACTGAAAAAGAAAAGGAAAAACTTGTTCATAAGAACCAGAGGGTGTTTGATAACATTTAAAAGCAGTGACTTGAGGCAGAGTTCAGACTCAGGCAGGAAACCTCCCCATGCCTTGATTCCCAGACCTTTGCAGAACTGAGAAAGATTCAGAGATAGAAGAACATCAGCAATTACAAAAGTTAAGCTAAACAGGAGGATTATAAACTCCCAAACTCACAACACTAGTCATTATGGGTTCTGAGTTAGTTTCCCCATAGGTAGGCTGTCCTTTCATCATGGAGACCATGTTATTCTGCTCTGGGACATCTGATACTGGCCAGCATCAGAGATGAGGCAGAACAGCCTGAGCCCCTCTGGCATGACCCTGCATCCCAGTGCCAATGGTGGCTCCCTGACAGACATACTGTTATTGCTCAGCAGCTGTTATGGTCCAGCAATCAATTTGTGCTGGCTGGATCCTGCACCAAGAATCCTCAACCACAAGCAAAGCAGTAATCCAGCTCCTCAGTACCTCTGCTGTGGTTTGAAAAACTTCATATTGCACACAAGGAAAAAAAAAAAAGAAGAAAAGAAAAAGGGAAAAGGGAGGGAAACAGAACAAGATGTCAAACTGCAGAAAGGGGAATTGTTAATAAATCATCCTTGAATTATTTCTTTTTTTCTTCCTTCCCTCCAGGTCACCAGACCTCATCACCGTAATAACCACTGTTGTGTCTTACTAATTTATTATTATTTTGATGTGGTATATTAGTTCTTTCCAAGCCTTCTAAAGCTTTCACCTGTGCTTATCTTTATAGCGAATGAAGAGTCACAGTCCCTTCAGTGGTACAGGCCCATGGAAAGTCCACCACAGACCAGGGTGAATCGCAGTTCATATTTTTCATTGTGAAAACACTATTGACATGAATTAAGCATCTTTTTTGCCTACCAATCTTGCATAATCAGTTTGGTTTATATCCATTATTTCTTATTTTTTTACAAATACACTGTGAAGATGAATTTTAGGCTGTGATTTGTTCTTAAAGCAGTCACAGTGGCTATTTGTTATTCATAATTAAAGACTGATAATTAGTTACCTAAATGGCATGGCATTATTTCTGCTTCCAGCTTGGAGGCCTGAATCATAATAACTGGAGGCAAATCCTTTTTTGGGTCCAAATAATTTCCATACAAGCATGCTTACCGGTACAATGACTACTCTGTGTTAATAATAAAACGAGTGTTTTCTAGCTTAACTACAAGTGCACCTCACAACATTATTCATGTCAGTATGCACAGCCTGTTTGTTCACAGTAAGCTTCCCTGTGACTTTAGCACTCCTTCAAAAAGAAGCTGTAAACACTGGAGTGTGACTTTGTGGCTTACTGGCAAAATATTTGTTCTCGCTGGGCAAACAGTGCCGCATCATTCACGCAAGAGAAGCTGGGAGCGAGAGCAGATTTCCTTTCAGGAGAGCAGGCAGGGGCCCCCGCCACCCCTTCCCCAGCCCCAGAACAGGGTCTGTGGCTGCATTAGTTGTGCACAGGGACTGGGATGGGGAGCAGTGGGTGACAGGGTCTTGGGAATGACCCCGAAGAACGTTCCCCCCTCCTCCCTGGCCAGGTACAGCTTGTGGATTTGCCAGACTGACCTCCAGGATTCCTGGCAGAATTTCTAACACCGGAGCCATTTTGATGGAGCCACAGGACCACAAACGCAGTTATAACCCAGTCGGTCTGTGCGAGCCCTTTATATATTATTACTGCATTTGTCCAATGGTGTCAGGGCACTTAGAAGCCTCATTGGCCCTCACAGCCTCTCCCCACCTGCCCACAGCCCAGGAGCCCACCTCAGCCCTCCGAGGCCGCCAGTCCTCACCCCAGTGATGCCGCAGCATGGCCGGTCTTGAGGTCCCCACAGAGCCCTGCTGAGCCAGGCCCCCCCGCGGGCCCATGTCCCGGCCCGGCCCAGTCCCTAGGGAGGGGCCTGGTGCCCAGGGTGGGGGCTGCCCCTGGTGCTCCCTGGCTGCCCTGCTCCTGGCCGGGCGGTGGGACGGGCCTGGGCTCCATCACTGTGGTCCCAGGGAGCCACCAGCCTCCATAGTGCCATGGCAGGTGGGGACGTTAATGGTGTGAATTCAGTTGCTTGTTGTAAGGCCGCAGGAAAAGAGTCATCTGGGAACGGAGCTCAGCTTTTGCTAGTATTCTGTCCCGTATTTAAACAACAAGCTTAAAGGCCAGTCTTGACAGAAAAAAAGAAGAGAATAGAAATCAAAGAAATGGGAACAAACTAGTATGTACACACCAATGATGTCAGGAGTGCTGGGAAACACATGCTGGATCCCAGATTAAGGTCGTGCAATGCTACCCAAGTCAGTGACTTCCACCTGCAAAGGGGGATCTGGCCTCCCTCGTACTGCTGCCCTCCGAACCGTTCGGTGGGCTGCCCACAGCCATCCACAGCTGAATGGACAAGTGGTCTGAAATAGTTCAGAAGCATGTAACCAGAAGGCAAATTTCACTGCTTCAAGTGAACAGGTGTTTCTCTGTGTCTCCATCTGCCTTCCCCTCCCCTCTGTGGAAAGCAATTCAGTGGGAAAATAACCAAGTCTTACTTTCACAGTCTCCCCTAAGAAAAGAAAATGGTTGTATTTCTAACTTCTGCCTGAGACAGTTGTGGAGAGAGGAAAAACACCTCTAGAAATGGGTGATGAAGCAAATACTCTGCATCCACATGCATGACAAACGACCAAAAAACTCACCTGAGACTCAGCCAGATTTTGAGATAGCTTGTCGGTGACCTGTGGGTGGATGGAGGAAGAACAACTGCATTATTTCTTTACAATTCATATTGAACCTGCAAAAAGTACGCTCTTGCATTATGCTTTTCTGAACAAAGCCCATCATTAAGGCAGTAGCTAGAAAATAGTATGAGAACAAGAAAGACTCCTCACAAATCAATCCTGAAACTAGTTGCTCCCACACTTGAAATGGCAGCTCCTGGCAATGACTAATACACATATATTCTAAGGACACTTATAAAATATGACAGCTGTCCTGTCCTGACATTTAGAAGCAGATGCTTATACAGCCCACAACAGGGAAACTTCCAGTGCTCTCTGAATCACTAACTTCCTCAGGAAGCCCTGTATAATAAAGACCATTCAGGATCACTTTATTTCATTACCACAGACACTTCTGTAAAAGAGTTATTAGGAACTCAATACCCTGTTCTTAATACTTTACCTACATTAGACCACCGTCTCTCATATGAAGCACACACATGAGATCCCCTTCCATCTTTTTCCTTCTGCTGTTTGCACTTATTAGACCTCAGACTATGATATGTCATGTTTAGCCCACTGTGCAATGGTGAAGGGAATTATGTTTCACGGCAGATACACTCCTGTGGTTTTCCTGATCTGTTAAGAAAAAGGCTGGTAGAACCAAAAAATAAGACCCAGGCTCGCCTCGAGTTGTGCCTCACCATGTTGAAAAAAATGCTGATAGTTTTCTGAGGAAGATCTCTTTATGCAATGGCCTGTTCCAAAACCCAGTTTATACTCATCCATGTACATCTACTTCATACTCCCCTTAATAGGAAAATATGGTTCATTTTCAGTTTTGCTTGCCTTAATTTAATTTTCTTTTTAACAAAGATAATGGGCAAAAAGCATTAATAAAAGAAGATGGAATTGAAGAAAAGATACCACAGCAGATCAGGTCATGTCACAGAGAATGACCTGATCCTGATTTCATGAGAGACAAGGGAGAGAAATGTGTCCGAGAGCAAGATAAATTCCATTAAAAATAGTTCATCTCACCATCTGGACAGAGATTTGTTCCCTGATTCACTGGTCCCCTGATTTACTGGTCTCCAACACTGCAAACTCTTCTGCTGTCAAACACCCCTCCCAGAACTTCCCAGACTACTTGCGTAACAGTTTGCCTGAGACCTGCTTAGTTTCAGCATCAATGTCAAGGAAGAAGAAAAACTTCAAGGGCACAGACTGAAAGGGGAATCAAATCCCAAAAAAACAGAGGCACTTGACAGCAAAGCAGAAGCCACAAACAACACTGAGACTTGGTATAGCTACTGAGGTAAATATGTGCATGGGTAGGGTTAGGTAGGAATAAAGAGGCATCACACATTGTTACATTTCTCATATTAGAGAAACATGCCAAAGCTTTGAGTGCAGATACTTGCCAAGTATGAATTTATCATTCTTTGACTAGTAACTTGTGCAACTCTGACTACTAACATGCAATTTTGAACTCCCCCACCTCCTAAGCCCACCCCAGTTTGGGCCATGTTTCATGAAATAAATACATTTCGGATATAAACATGCCAAGAGATTAGCTAAACAAAAATAAACTGAAAACTAATTGAATTAAACACAGTAACTGCAAACCCCTTTTTACCCTGCTAGATTTCTTTGCCTTACATTGCTGGGCAATAGAGAAACACAAGAAAGGTGGAGAGCATAGTTTCAGACTTTTGTGTGATCATCTAAAACTCTGATCTGAGGAAGAGAGACAAGCTGAGATTGCTCTTGGAGCTGAAAACTCCCTGTCTGCTTTCACCTATTTACTCTCATGCTTTCAGAATGTCGGTCTATAGAAATGGAATTAATAAGAAAATGTGATCTTTGGAAAAGCATACTCTGTTATGGAAACTGGTATACTTCTTTTCAGAGATATTCTCATATCATTGTTACAATGCCTTAGTTGTCCACAGTATGGTGTCTTGCTATATATTTTTTCATTAACATCCTCAGGATTCCTGTGAAAGAGTCAGGCAAGGGTTGTAAATACTATTATCCTCATTTTACAGAGAGGAAATGAAGACCAAAGGGTAAAATAATTTGTTCCTGGCTGTATACTGCGTTGGTGCTAAAGCCAGGATTTAGAATTCAAGAGTCTTACAACACCAAGATCTTCAGCCCCATTGCTTCCCAGTGCCTCTCTGAAGATACAAGAATTGTAGCAACAAGAATGCACATAAAATATTTTCCTCCCTCAGCTCCTTGCAACTCAACTATCTTCTAACATGTAAAAATGACATACACTCTTCGAAGACAATATACCTGCCAACTATGAAAGGAATTTGAGTGGTCTAATCACAAAATTTGCAGTTATTTGATCATTTCTCTGAAACCAGTGAAGCATGCTTTGATTAACCATGTTTGAGTATAGATCAAAAATGGCTAAGAGATTTTTGACAGAATTATGCAATTCAATTATGTCATAGACAGGGATAAAACTGAACTAATGTCAGACCTAAAGTGAATTATTCTGAATTATACTTAACTGAAAAATGAAGCTTGGAATGAAAATATAGAACTATGATCCTATAATAGGGTGTTAAATGCTGCTTAATTACTGCCTCTTTAATGATACTACACAGCAACATAGCATAAGACTCTGTGCCTTTGTTGTAATAATCATTTTATCACTTGGCAGCCATATAGATTAATGAACTTTTCAGTGTGCTATGTGCCTGTCTATCATACCAGGAAAAAAAAGAAAACTGTCATGAAGAAAGAGGATGCAACAAAGTGAGATGGTAGGTGAGGGGAGCTGCTGTGTGTGTTTCTGGTGGGAAAGCTGGAGCATGGGTTGCAGGAGGCCCCTCCAGGTTCAGGTCAACTTCTCTACAGTCGCCAGCAAATACATCATATAACTGAGACTGCAAAGAAGCACGCACAAAAACTGTTTCAGGTGTTCTTTTTCAGTCCCATAATACCTTCTTTTTGTCTTTACAGTGCTACATGCTAGATACATAACGTTTAGTAGTGCAATCCCATTGATTGCATTGTACTTTTTCTTTGGTCTAAATGATCGCTCCTCCTTTATTTAGTATTAATATTATTTTTCCTTTTTCTGTGTAGAAGAAGGAATATGACTGCATATGCATCTTGGCATATGTTCTATGCTGTTCAGGTGCTAGTACTGCTCTCATCAATAGAGTACTTGAACTTCTTCCAGAAGTGCCCCCTGCCCTTCTTCTGAGTCACTTAATAGTCATTAATGTTCAATGGCTAGAGGAATGGGTGAGAGAGAAAAGACAGAGAAGCATGTGCAGCAGATTTTGCTCTACAGGGAAACCTGGTGACCCTTACTGTGTCTCTGTTTTTTTTCACAGTGCAACCAGGAAGCCCGCTAAATCCTACTTAATGCAAGTGATGATGACTTAGGATAAAGCCAAACAAAACCAAAATATGATACAGAATTCCTTAATGGTATTTTCTCCCAAACATATCATCCTTTAGGCACTAAAGTTTTCTCTAAGGAAGACTAAACTTATGATGAGTTCCTTTTCAACACAATGATACAGTACAACAGTCCAAATTTTAAGCAACTATATTTTATTAGGTTTCCCCCAGCATGGCCAGAATAGCATGCCTTCAGGACTTTCATACTGACTTTCAGGTTGCCCTTGCCTGCTAGGGAAACCTTTAAAATTTAAAGGAAAAAAAATCATTTGTACGTTCTGCAAGCTGAGGAAAGAAATCCTACTTGGTGTGATTTGCTATAATGATAAATTTATCAGAAGCTGTTCATTTTATCTGCTGCAGAACTGCTCTTTGATGGCATTAATCTGCAGTAATGATTACAGGAAAGTAATTCAAAGCTGTTCAAAGGGAAAGGTGACATGATGCTTTCCATCTCTTTTCTGAATGCTGCCTCAGATTCTTCAATAAATTACAGATGTAGAGAGATAAAAGATGGGCCATATGCAGCTGAATATTTTGGGGAATCTGGAAACATGGAGCAATAAGTGCAATACTTAGACTACATTTGCAATAAAATATGTGTGGGAGATTCCAGGTAGAACTTTTACAGTGAAAGGCACCAGAGTCAAAAGTTTGGGGGATGTTCAGTATTATGTTTTCCATTAACTGTCAGTGAAGATGAATCACAAATTAACAGTAAATTAATGCTTCATAATATCTCAGGTGAAGTATACTCATGGTACCTTTTTGCATGGTCTTTTCAAAATATGAAGGTATTGTATGACTGGTTATAAGAGACCTCTAGAGCTCCTCTAGTCAGAACTTTGAAGAGGATTTCTAGGCTGTCAGGAGACCAAGTCACATAGGCTTTGCCTAGCTGCGTATGAAAACAACCAGGGAGGGAGAGTCTATGACTTCCCTGGTGACCTGGCCCGAAGCCATAGTTCATATTTGCAAGAATGCTTTTCCTTCTATCCAGACTGTCTTCCAAGCTGCAACCTGTGGTCCTTGCCTTTTGCTTTACTGTTTCTCCTTGTTTTACCAAATGACTTCTCAAGTTATTAGAAATCAATGCAATATTGCTCCCTGCCTCCCACCTCCACCTTGTTGAGAACGACTCCTAAATTGTGCAGGATCATAGGATTACTCACAAGGTTATCAGAAGCCACCATTTTATGGTCTACATCAGCTGCAGTATTCTAGAAGGAGACATGATATCACCGCTGTGAAATTTAGGATTGGAGTAAATGTTACACCCATGTGAAGATCCTTTTGCACAGCTTTAACAGAGTCAAAAAGCCTGTTGTGTCTACACAGGTATTTGAGAAGTATTGAAAGTCTGCCTTGAGACACTGCAGTGGCCTGTCTGCATCCACACCACCAGCCCTTAAAACAGCTCTACGAGGACCTGCTCATGTCCATGCTCTCTCTAGTGCTGAGGGGTGCCACAATCCCACAGGCCACCCAAGTCATGACCCAGCAAGGCTATAGAGAAACTCGCACTCCGCCAGGCTCCCATGCACTACACCTATCCACCCCACAGCAATGGTCACACTTGCCTCACTGTCTGGTCCTGAGCATCTATGTTTCTCTCATGGCCTGAGCATATACTGTCCAGCTACAGGTAGCCAGGCAGAAACTTCAGGAAGGAGACCCCGCTGAGGTGTATACATATCCTGAAAGCCCCAAGCCCAGCATGAAGCCTGGCAGTGATACTTACACCGATACTGGCACTACCTGAAGTTATGTTTCCTGCTGTCACACCTCAGATATCACTGTGCCCTGCCATCCTCCCAGCTCCACAGTGAGTTCCAGCCATGCTCACTGACAACAGCAGCCAGCCCTCCAGCTTACACCACTTCTGGTTCTTGGCTTACAGCTCGTATAGCTTGTGTTTCCTGCTCGGCAGGGCAGGGCTGTGGTTGCATGGAAAGCTGAAGGGTAGGAAATGGTTGCGCTTACCCACATCAAGTCCTCAGTCTGCTCTGCTTTTCTATGGGGCTTGGAAGGATGGGAAGTAGAAATGAAGGGTCTAGCCCCTGTTGACAAGATATATCATCAAGTGAAGGAAATTTGATTCTCTTTTAAATGTAGTTCAGCCCAAAACTCCTCTGGCCTTTTCCCCAGGAGAGGCCACATGAAGGAGGATCTTTTGCCACAACCACAGCAAGGACGGTACTCTCGCGGCCTCACTGCTACAGTTCTAGAAAAACACCAATGCCGTTTGCACAGAGGAAATTATTTTCTGGGCCACTGTAGCATGCTCTGCAACAGTCAGTTAACCCCTGGACGAAAAGCTGATCAAAACTGGCTGCTCACTGAGCCAAGAACGCCAATAAAAACCATTGCAGCTGTGTTTCTTAAAATGAAACCTCAGACTAGCATTCTTCTGTGGCATCTGTACCTGGCCCTGTGAAAGCAGACCTTCACAATGCTCAACAGACTGTGATTTGGGTCAAGTAGGAAATCAGGATTTATCTTTCAGTTACTCATTAAACTGTCTCACCCCCCCAAATCCAGAGAAAACCAGGCTGTACAATTAATGTTTGCATTCACATAAATGATAGATACTGTAGGAGTGATCTCAGCGTTTTTCTACCATCTTCCCTCTGTGTCCTTATCCTGTACCTGAAGACTAAATGTAGGCTGAGAATCATGAACTCCCACATAAGGATAAGAGAATAAAAAATGCAGCAATGTCAACTGCTTGCCATGTAAGCTTTCCTGTGTACCTGTGTATTTGTTTGAAATTATTGTCTCCGGTATTCCTCTCCTGACAAAGCCAAATTTTAGTCTTCTTCCTGTACTGGACAAAGAAAGTGCAAGGTGATGGGGATGAGACAGGACTCCCTCTGCAGAGGGATGAAACAACTGTCAGGAGCATTCAGGCATCCCAGAGCCGGGGAGATTGATACGGAGTTTGTAAAACAAATCCTTCAAAACTTTCTAACATGCACCTTGAGAAATAAAGGGAGAAAACAGTTTCTGGGGCAGAAGGGTGGGGCCAGGAAACCTGCTGTGAAACTGAAGTTTCTCTTCCTTGCTATGTTTCTACCTTAACCAACTTGGACATGGTTCACTTGGCCAACTTTCTTGGATGCCTTAATCAAGGCATTGTCCAGCTCACTGCATATGCAGCAGTATGGTAATGGATTTGTGGTGAAGCTCCTGCCAGAGTTAAAAAGAGAGAGATGTGTATTCAGCTTGTTGTGATCATTACTCATCTGCCTCCATCTGTCTCAGGAGCTCCTACAAAAGCGCCCACCAGCCCAGTGACATCTGACCAAGAATTCTTACGGAACAATCAAAAGAGGTGGGTATGTGACGATGCATGTTGCTTTGCAAAAAGGTGTCACATTCTGCAGGTGGGTGCTGTATCTGGTCCATCTGGATGTCTCTTCAGTTGCAGTTGTCTCAGTAAGGAGGTTTCAGTGACACTCTTGGATATACACAGAGTCCCTTATCCTATTATATAGTGGTATAGGAGTACCCTTTCAGAGGCACCAGGCTGCTATTGTGGTACATGGAATCTTAGTAAAAATGATGCTGGGTATGTTGCCTTGGACATATCATTTGTGAAATATGCACGGGGTATAGTAGCTTCTTGGTGTCAGGACATAGCAGAAGGCTATGTGGACAGGGATTATCTTGAATGTCCTTCTAAAATAACTGCAGGTAGACATGGCAGCTTCTGGTACAAGTAAATATGGAGCACCCTTGGAAGGGTGATTCCCAAGTGAGCATCATCTCTATTTGGCTATGTGCAAGCAGCCTGGATGTTGTAGTACAGCTGTGACTGACATTTGCTTGTGTGACACACCAGCTGGAACAACATCATCTCACTCCTGAAGGCATTCTTGGAGTTCAATATTGCAAGTAGCCAGCGCATTTGGCTTTGAGTATGCTCAGAATGTCTTGATCCATATAGACACAGCGAATGAGAATATGGGATTTGATTATTTCATTACTGGATGTTCTCCTTTGTTTCAGGTTAAGTAGTCTGGAAAAAAAAAAAATTGCAAGCCCTTATCTGCAGTGGTACTGAACAAGCACACTTCAAAATAAATCCAAAGAGAGGAATATTTACCAGTGTTCATCAACGGTAAAAATCTTCTCTGCTATAAACATCAGAGAAGGCAGGCTTAAGTAAATGCCAAATGTTTTTGAAAATCATGTTCTAAAGATTTTCTTTCAGTGCATAAGAAAATATATCCTTCCAATAACTACAACACTGAGGATAGTTTTGTAAAGCAGCAAAAAGCTGAGGAAAAAAAAGAATTTTCCTAAGTAAAACACAAAAAATCAAAAGGTAAAATACCCACTTTTATACAATAGACACATGAACTGTTTCCAGTAATGACTAGAAGGGAAAATGTGAAGCCTATGTTCAGAGATTAGAATAATTTTGCTAGGAAATTGCTCTTAAAGACAGTGGCAAGATAAAACTTTAGGGTTTTTTTTCCTAATCCATATTGAGAATTTACAGCACTTGCAGAACAATGTGTCTGTTTTGCTACACAGCTACCTATGAGCATGCCAGAAAACTGTAGAAAGAAGGAAACAGAGGCATTTGGAGGATGTGTGTGTTCACTGGAGCCAGTGTTTAAAATATAGAACAATTACAATCACACCATCACACTTTGACAGTGCACATTTCCTCACAGAGCTAAAACTAGTAATAACGTCTAGCTTTTTTGCAGTATTTCTCATCAGAGGCTCTCAAAGTATCATTGATAGCAGCTATTACAGCTCAGCCACAGGCATCCCTGACAGCACATCTCTGACTGTCCATACTATCCTGGCCAAGGAGAAGTGCTGAGATGCTGTGCAGCCCTACATCCAGCTGCTACTCACCTCCCTGGCAAATCACACCCCAAGACACACAAGGGAACTAAAACATGTCCTGACGAAAATGGTGTCAAAATGTTATCAGGCCCACATCACTGCAGGTTTTATCACACTGCAGGGACACCAAGACTGGAGACATCCCTTACTCGGGGGCACAATCAATGATAACGTTATGGTGATTCGGAGGGCACATTATGATTCCATCCTGTAAAGAAGAGGGAGCTGCAATGCCTTGATAATCAGCAGTAGATCCATGTAGCTGCAAAAATTTGAGTTGACTGTAGTATACTGCAGGGACAAATGAGAAGCTGAAAATGGAAACAAGTAGGAGAATTTTTTTGATGAGTAAAGCCCACAGGATTGGAGCGGAAAGAAGCAGTAGTATTTTATTTCTCTCAGTTTTTTATTTTGTCTTCTGTACAGGTGGATAGCCGGTGCTTTTACATCAAATAAACATGGACAATTTTTAATGAACACAGAGGTGGGCATGGTCCAAAGTCCAGGCTCAAGAAACTACAGCAGAGATGCACGGAACCCTTATATTTGTTTATTGCAGTTCTTCAGACACACGTTCGTGCTGAAAAACACATTTCTTTCCTGTTTTGAAGGTATAGGCCAGATCATAGCAGGTCTTTCTTTTCTTTCTCTTAGCGACGACAGACAGGAAAAAGCTTCTAGGCATACCTATGCTCAAAAGACACCAAGGTTACAATCTTACTATGGTAGCCCAAGGCATGGGCTGCAATACTGAAACATGGCTATTCATATTGCATAATTGCTCACATGCTCCCTGCAAGCTGGCTCCTGCCAGTCCTCCAGGCAGCATCCAGGAATCGTTCAGGCAGTTGCATGTGGCAGAACCATTCCCAGTGGGCTGCATGATGAAGTCTTTTTGGGTATTTTAGGAGAAGATAGTTTAGGTTCTGTAGATGGGAGCTGTGCCAGGCCATTTGCACTATGACCCAGAGAATAGGTCTATTTTCCCTGCAGCAACAAACACAGCCTGAAAGCCTGAAATGATCATATTAAACAGGTGACCCACCTCTAACAAGAGGCCTGTTGCACATGAGTATCAATGACATTAGAGAGAGAGTGTCCATGTATGTAAATGTTTTCCCTGGTTTTCTATACTCCCAATGGGAAAGAAATAAAGGGAATAATTGTTGGCCAGCTTGCAGGTCTGCCTTTCTACCATTGACTAAACCAGCTGAAAACAAAAAGCTATGCTTGAGTTACAGGCACAGCAGGGTATTACTATACAGTGACTTGAAACTCAGTGACTGGATGCTGTTATGATTCCAAACTGACTTAGTAGCTTGGAAGAGAAATTAGTTTTAACAGCAAAAGAATCACAAAGCAGGCTCCCAGAATCAGGAACTCACAACAGTCTCATTCACAGATGTGGTAGGGTTCACATTCCTCACTAGCACTTTCAGAGACATACTTCTGATTTTGTTTGTTCATACAGAACTGACAGGAACACATCAGAGAAGGTTCTTTTCTAGAGAATCATGAAAAAGTTAGAGAGAACCAGTACACAAGACCGATGAGACTTCAGGAATGCAGGAGGCTTGCATATCCGTTTTGCCAATAATACTAAATATACACATAATACTGGATGTTAGTAAAGGGTGCAAAAATGAGGTTATATCTGTTCACTTCTGTATTTACTTCTTCTGTATCATCTTGATGACACAGGAGACAAAATCTCCCCAAGTAGTTCTTCCACTGAGCTCATATACTTTGGATGAACAAAAGAAGTGCTTTTTTGGAGAAGACATCCTATCTTGATTTAAGGGTACTGAGGGAATTTCTCACTTAACCTTCTCTGTATTAAGCTAAACACATAGAACTTATTTAGCATCCAGCTGGAAGAAACATCTTCCAGAAACAGAAAACTACTTGTAAACACTCTCCTGTGATGTATTTATACACGCTCCTGTTCGCTAACTTATTTTCCAAAGTGTAGACTCAGAGGGTACGCAGTATACCACAGTCTGCAATGGTCTTATTGCAATAATTCTAACTTTTCCACTTCTAGTCACAGTCCCCAGTTTGAGCATCCACAGGCACCTTTTCTGCTCTGAGCCACCATGAATCCATGTTCAGCTACAACCCCCTACAACCACCAGGTTCTTTTCTAACTCATCCTTTCCAAAACACTCTATCACACCCTATAAATTACTGATTACAAACAGTAGGAATCTATCTTAGCTTCCATGGTTTATCACTGAAAGTGTTCAGCTTGCTTTGTAGAACTGGCTTGTTGTTCACAAGTTTTGTGCTTAAAGCAACAGTTTTCAGAATCTCCCCCCAAGTACAAATCAGGAAAAGCTCTTTTGATATCCATAGTTATTTGATATGGGTCTAGCATAAGTGAATCAGGATTTAGTATCCTGGAGTCAGGCATCTTGGACCAAGTTGCAATACATATATAAATAACCATATTATAAGAATTAATTTTATCTCATTGATTACCACTCAGATTTTTTTATTGACATTTGAATCACACATTTCTTTGGTTTACCCTTGTGCAATAATAGACTTTCTTATCTGCATTAATGGCTGCTCTGCTGGATGTCTTCACATTGCATCAGCTTTTCTTCAATTTACTGTCACACACCAAATCAGCACCAAGCCAGACATTCATGTGTTTGCCCAAGCCATTATTAGGCATTCTGAAATTGAATGGGAAATAAAAGAAAATGTTTTCCTTGAGTGTTTCCATATTTTCTTGGTTATATAAGAATGGGCCTTTTTAAAGAACACAAAAAAGCCACAACAAAAGAATGACAGAATGAGATTTTTAGAAATGCTGATCTTTGCCAATGTTATCAATGAATGAGTAATATTAATGCTCTGTTAAAAAGCTATTGATTCTGTGGGAAAATATTGGTTCCCTGGAACTTCAGCTCCTCTCAGCTATCAGCCATTTTTATCAGTCTTGAAAATAAATAGGAAGTAAAAATCGAACCCATTTTTCCTCAAAGTGTTTGCAGCTGGGGTATCCAGGAAAATTATCATGACAATAAATTTGAGTTGTCAAGAAAAAAGGATATGGACTGAGAGTAAGAAGAGACAGAATTCCAAAAGGCAGTGAGTGGTTTAACAATCCCACCACATTAATGTCACATTTATATGTTCATTGAGTAACCAAACCGAAAATAAATACTATTCAGGACCATCTTCAACTATTTTTATTCTGCTTTACAATTTCAGAAAGTAGAGAAAATTTCAAATTTCAAATCTGCATAGAATGTTAAGTAATAAAAAGTACATTTATTTTTGCAAGAAAAATACAGATTTTATTTCAGATAAAATAAATTTGCATTGGAATAAGGGAAGGCAAAAAGGATGACCTGTAAAGCATATGCATCACTAGATCTGTAAAAAGAATGTATTGTGAAAAGATTACTGAGATTTCATAATTTGGCTTGGCACCAGAAGAGAGGAAATCTTGCCTCTTGCCTGTTTTAAAATCTCTAGAAGTTAAAATTTAAATAAAACTGGAGTAGATTACTCAAGATTTTAAAAGTTTGAAAGGGTACTTGACTTTGGTTTTCTAAATACTGCATTGCGGAAAAGAATTAAAAAAACTAAAAGGAGCAATCATTTCAAAAGGAGAATTTCTTATGGGTTTGGTATATTTTTTTCTTTTTTTAAGATGGTGAATTTATGTTAAATAAATCAATTTTCACAAAGACTTGTTTTTGTCAGAATCTGCCAGACCCTTGGGTTTCCTAACTTTGGAATTTTTCTACCACTTTTGGAAAAGTTACAAAGTGGGAAGATTACCAACTTTATCTTTATTTTCCCTCTAGGTAACTTTTCAAACTTGTAGGCATTTTACAAAATTATACAGAGGTCGGAGAGAGGGAGAAACTTTATCACTACATTCAGTAACAAAAGAAAATTCAAAATTTAAAGAAAAGGGGGGACAGGAAAAATATCATTGCTTTCAATTTTCTATTTTATTGCAAAAGGAAAAGCTGCTTGTTTTGCAGCCTGGATGC
Source organism: Aquila chrysaetos chrysaetos (assembly GCF_900496995.4). Classification (NCBI taxonomy): domain Eukaryota; kingdom Metazoa; phylum Chordata; class Aves; order Accipitriformes; family Accipitridae; genus Aquila; species Aquila chrysaetos. The sequence continues at coordinate 24,262,813 of NC_044016.1, read as the reverse complement.
AAACGGGTATTTTGACAAGTTTAAAATGATCTATTCATCAGCTCTGGTAATTAGCTTTTGCTTTGCTTTTCTGTATATTATTATTAGGGATTCATATGCTTTTATTGACTTCTTATTATCCTCCAGTTCTTCTGCTTCATACAAATGCTATGTCAATCCAGGTTTAATAATTAAGCTGTATTGTACAGTTGCTGCTGGTCACATCGCAAACTTTCCAAGCTGTGGATTGGTGACAACTACAAGTATCAAAAAGATGTATTTAAAGTGTAATTACAAGTATAATTTATGTAATTGCATTATCTTTATATATGGTGATGACAAATAATGGGATGATAAAGGAGGGGTAGGACTGCTTTGGGTGGCAAAGTGGTAGTCAAGGGTGTGATGTGGTATGGGTAGTCAAAGAGAGAAAATGAAAAGACAGTACGAATGACAGAAGACATAAAAGAAAGTATTGGAAAGGAAGGACCAAGGAGAAGGGGGAAGGAGAGTAATAGAAAGGAAAACTGTTACAGGGATGATGACAGCAGAGCACATGTACGAGTGAGTCTGCACGGTGGGACTCAAGCAGTCAAGAGCGTAGTTTAGCAGCTGACAAAAAGGAATTAACAGCTTAAATGAAATGATTAACTGAGGAAGCAGAGTTGGCAACAATGTCTGTTTAAAAGGAAGGGAATCAGTTAAGTTACCATCTAAGTCAGCTACCTAGAGGAACAAAAAAAGCAAGTAGCAATGAATTGATTCAGCAGTTAAGTAGCGGACAACAGCATATCAGTGAAAGAGTTAGCTAAATTATTTAATAGGTCAGGTATCAATGGGAAGAGACATGAGTCAGCAAATGGACAAATAAATAGGTCAAGCAGTAGATTAGCAGTGAGACATAATGTAATTGGTGAGAATTAGCTGTCAGAAGGCAGGTACCTGGAAGTAGTTTCCCAAACAGGCTGGGTAATTGCAGCAGGACAGCCAAGACACCTGCAGGGATGCTGGTCCCCTAGCCGGGTGCCTGGCCAGTGCTGCTTGGAGGCTGAGAGCAGAAGCGGGATGAGACATACGTAGCAGTGGGTATTTGCCTGCTCATATAGGTCTTCTGGGGGAAGGAAGGGGCAGCAAAAGTGTTCAGCAGGGGAATGGCCCTGCATTTTGAGTCTCTTAGTTTGCACATGCCCAGCTTGATGCCTAAAGCTTGCTTTGAAGATATGTAACAATTCAGAGCCCCCACACTGCTGTGAAAGGCTGACAAATGGGAAACAGATTAATCTTGCTAGCACAGCCTTGTATGCTTACCATATAAAGAAAGGGCCACTCATTTGTTAGCCTCATATCCTGTGATGTTTTATCAAGCAAAATGGAGAGCTATGATTCAAGTTGCACTTCCTTGTTACCAGCTGCTCCTTCCTCCCCATAGGCTTAGCAGAGAGGCTGAGCTCATTCCTGAACTATTTGCGGCTTCTGCACTACTAGATAGATGTGCAAATATCATGAATCAGGATACGTCTTTGGTGTATGGGGAAGCAGAGAGGAGAAACAAAACTGATGTTTACCAAGCAAAGGTAAAATAAATGAAGATTTTAAGTAATTCCACGCATAGATACTATATCTGTCATCTCTCGCAAAAGTATATCATTAAACTGAATTTTAAATAGTAAAGGGGTGATTATTATTGAGGGGCTTTTTTTAAGGCAATAGTATAGTTTGATATACTGGACCACATGTTGTGCCCTTGCTGCTTTGCCTTTGGCAAAGACACAGGTTTGAAGGACAAGAGAAAGTTAAGTTTTTGTCAATATATTGTTATTGGGAAAGCAGAGAGATCTGATGAAGGACAGCTGGGTTGTGAGGCTATTCCAAAGACAGGGAAACTAGAGGAGGTGTCTGGAGAGAATGAAAGAAGCTAGCAAGGCTAGTTTCTGAGATCCAGCTTATGTATATATATGAACACATAAAACTACTCTGCTCTGATTATATTCCTTTATGCATAAATAAGCCTACACCCCCTATTGGAATGAAATATCCAGCAGATCCAACAGTCCAGTATCTCTGACATCTTAAACACATTCATTTTAAAACCTTGAAAATGTTTTCATCGTGTCTTGGAAAGAGATGAGGCAGAGCGAAGCTTTCCATGTTCCTAGAAATCAGTGTCATACTTGTTACTTATTTTCCTTTTGGACAGACTGAATCTTCAAAGGCCTCCCAGGCTGGACTTTTGAGCACTTGTTAATAGAAATGGCAAATGACGGATGCCAGTGCTTATTTTGCATATTTGCATACTTGTACTTGTGCGCAAGTCCCTCTAGCTTTGCACACACAAATTGGGGCATGCTCAGAATTTGCAGGTTTTAGAAAGAAAGCTTTTGCCTTTTGAATCTCATAAATTCATTCAGTCATAGAGTCAATATTCAAAAGGAAGTTAAATGAATGAATGGATAAATAGATGAATCTTACATTGCTCCTACCTATGATAATTCATTTTCCTTAGTTTAAAATTGTTTAGGATTAACACCTCTTTTCTTGGAATATTTTTCTATTTGCTTTTGCTTTTACTATACCCTATAGTCAGTAGTTCCTCAAATTTCAGTGGGGCACTTTTAGAGTGAGGCAGTAGTCTTGGTAGGCAAAACTGTTACAAATTAGTTCACTATTTTGCAAAAGATAAACATCAAGTCCGCTTCTTTATATTTGCTAATGTCACCTCTCCCTTTTTTAAAAACTGGAAGGAGACTGGTACTTCTCCTTTGCTTAGGAAATTTCCTATATTTTCAAACTGCCTCCAGAACTGCCATTAGCAGTCCAGAGACGCCATTTACTCAAGATGCCAAAGTGTAAGTTTACTAGGCTTATGAGGACATTAAAATTTAACATATTCCTCCACTTATTTTTTTGAAGTTTTGAGTCTGGGGTTTTTTTAAGTTTGAAATTTTAGAATTTCTCTATTCCATCTGTAGTAGGTAGGTACTTTCTCTTCCTTCACAGAATCAAAAAGGACTTCATGAATAACCATAGAGGGAAGGATGCTGACATCTCCCTACCTGTCTGACCACTAACAACAGGAGTCCCTGTTCAAATAAGAAGAGTAATTGAATGAGATGGTTTTGATGAGCTTCAACAGCATTTGAAAAATTAACTACAATAAGATTTAATATAGAGTAACAATAAAATAAACACAACAATAAAAACTACCATTAAATATAAAAATGTATACCTATAAAATTTGAGCTTGGCTACAATTTGCAGAACAGAGCACAGTGAAGTAAGACAGTAAAGAATTTTAGTAGAGCTATGAGAGAGTGGCAACATAATTCATAAGCATCTCAGGAGCATGAGTCACACAGTCTACAAGAACTACATTTTCATGAATTTCTATAAATGACCAGATTTGTATTGTTCAAAGATGAAAAATAAAGCTTTCCAAAGTTATGTAGATATATTTTACAGATTACTAGCTATATGTACAATGTTCCCAAAGATTTAAAGAACCCCGAAGTCTAGGAAAGAGATAAAGATGGAAAACCTTCTTTTATAATATATTGCAGAAATAAGCTACAATAGGATCACAGTGCATTATTCTTCATCATGACTGCAATCACATGAAAACTGTATTCACTTACTAATGCATTCCTTGGATGTAAATTCTTTGTTCTTGCAGCATAGTTATATTTTAGCTTGCTTTCATTTAGCTTCAGAAAACAAAAGAAAACTGGAGTTTTAAATTTATGTGCCCTTCTTCTATGAGGAACAGTTCTTATCAGAAGATAGGAATTTATATACACTTACCTCTGCAATTTTTGAAAGCTATGTCTGTGCATACACACAGACATATACTTTAAGTCTCTGAACTTTCTGAATGCCTTCTCTCTCTTGCTCTCTGAGTCCCAGACCCTGGTGCTTCTCCTGTTGCAGTAAGGAAGGATAATCCAAGCGTAACGGGGTCTGGATATCCTGGAAGATCTCGGCTCTAGTCATTCTCCATTTCCAGCTTCCCTCAGTGACTTTCAGCAAGTTCACTGGCTTTTCTGGCGTTGCCTGTGCTGCCTATCTGAGTGGTCCAAACCGTTCCCAAGCCCAGACTCGCCTCCTACCCATGCTGCAAACACAGGCACCTTAGCCGGACGTACTGTCCCTTACATAGTCTGGATGGAGAAGACCATCTTAAAGCTGCCTCTGCCACCCCCGCACACTTTCGCCTTCCAAAGCACTGTGTAAACACATTAAGCATGAAGAAAAGCCAGACTCCCATGAAGAAAAAGATAGGAAAAGATGGAAAATAAGAGCCATGGGGCTACACGTGCTTAACTGCACTGTAGCCTCCTTGTGCTACAATTGAGGCAATATAGTTTCTCCACCTGGCACTGCCCTGCAAGGAATCCTTGCAATAGTGTGAGGAGTTCAGGCACTTAAGCAGTACTGACTTTGTGTACCAAAGCTAGATAATAGCTATGTCCTAACTTTTCAAGCTTACTTGCATATAAAAAAAGTGCTGCTCCTTTCAGAATTTAGGCCTCAAAGCTATTGTCCATGCACTTAGTTTCAACCACATGAAAAAAGCCTCTGACAACCCAAGGAAGTTCCCAGTCTGAATAGGGACTAAAGTTGAATGTGTTTGTAATGCATGAGCTCTCTGTTGACACTATGGAGAATATGTTGAAGGTGGTCAGAGAACCAGCCATGGTTTCTGGTAAAGCAACTGTGTCACCTTGCAGAGAGGTTCAGTTTACATTTTCTTTTTTGCCCTAAGCCCCTCTCTTTTATGCCCTTTATTTTCACTCCTCGTATCCGTCCCCTAATCTTTCCCTCAAGGTCTTGACTGCCCCATGGGGTGCTTTTTTTTTTTTCTTCCCACACCTTGTTGTTATTTTCACCTGCTGATTTATGTAACTGCTACACAGATTGCTGCATTTGCTTTTCAGTGATGAAGTGTAATCTCTGAAGCAATGGAAGACCAAAAATCCCAGTAAACTATGTTCATTTAAAAAACAAAAGCACCCCCATCATTGCATATACTCATGTGGGTGAAAAATAGAGTACCATATAGCCCTACAATAGACAAAGCTAAAAGTTGAATAATATCCCCCTCTCAGAAAGGCCCCATTAGCAAAATAAAATCCAAAGCCTTGAATGCACTCCGGGGCAGTAGAAAGTCCTAATGCTAATATGAAAAATATGAAGTGTTGTAAAAGCAAAGCAGTAGGAGGCCTAGCAGGCAAAACACAAGTGGTAAGATTAATACTGAAATAGGTGCTGGAGTAACTGCAAGAAGAGCTTAAGGGACAGAGATCTAAGTGGTAAATTAATATATACAAATTTCCCTACTTAAGGGAATGAGAATTCCCTTCCCAATGCTGGATGAAAATAGACCCTTTTGACTCAGAGTGTTTTGTAAAGATTTTTTTTACCTTTGGAGAAATGCAAACAGGGAAATTTAAACCTAAAACATTGTTCAGCCTAAGAGAATTGAGATCTGGGTGAATGGATGAATGGGTATAGATAATGTATTATTCAGAATATTTTAAACTTGGGTTTTGGCTAAAGAGGAAATAAAGACTTTTTTGTTGAGCTGGAATGCTGGTGTATTTGCTGAAACTGTTTCTGACTTAGAAATAAATCAAGTGAAACAATTTGGCCACAGTAAATATGCTAATAACTGTCTGTACAAGTTTGATAAAAGTCTTCTATGCTGCCACTGTTTTAATTTATTAACTAATGTGGCTATGATGACTGGAAAATGAGTATGTGAAGTAGTTAAACAAGAGGTACAGAAAACATGTTCAAGGAGGTGGCTCTTCAGAGCACTTTCCTCAGGGATGCTTCCAGATGCTGTGCTAGCCTGTTTTTGCCAGGCTGTGTAAGAGTAAATAGCAGTTTTACAATAAAAGTATTAACTGCACTTCTTGATTTCTTTCTAAGAAAGCCTATGATTTTCAGTAATAGTTTTGATGTGACTAAGAGACAAGCCTAGCACAAAAAGCAAGCTCGGTCTAGTCTCCAGCTTGTCTGACACTTTGACGCAGGGCTACTTCTGGGACAGAGCAATTCAGGGCATTTCTTCCTTGTTGCTTGAGCTCAAATCTAGCCCGGAGTAACTTTATGTGAAGTGGTGCACATGAAGGGTATACCTTGTTTATCTGAACTAGCTTTACCCTGGCTAGCCTGACTGACAAGGGCAAGGTAACAAAGCTCAGAAATCCTGCCTAGACCTCTCTGTGGACATTTGGGCTGTTGGCCTTTGTTGGCATTGGCTTCATGACAGTCACACCATTGGAGCAATACCTGAGCTAGCTGCAGGATAAATAGACTGCATTTAATATTTTTCACTACAGAGTAGTCAAGATATTAATATACACTATGAAAAAACATACAAGTATTAAAAAAAAAAGTTGTCCGATACATTTTAATTAACACCTGTTTATAGATGCTAGTTGTAATCCATACTGCCGTTTTGGTTTTACTGATACAAAGAGCAAGAATTATTGATGTAAACTGTTGAAATCTGCAAAGAGTTTCAGATCATGAATGCTTTTTAGAATTCATATATTCATGGCGATTCATGGGCAGCAGAGAAAAGATTGGCAAAATGCATTAAATAAATTACTCATTGTGAATTATTTCACTCACTGCTTCCAAATGTGAATCAAGAAATAAACACATTTTCATAGCAACTTGAAACAAAACAGGGTACACAGATGAACTATTTCTGCTTGCAAGCACATTTCTGTGGTAAAATATCACTTCATTTAGAATTAATTTATAACATAATTTCAACTTTGACAAGTCATTTCAGTTGAAAGTCCATATCTGTGCTCAAAGCACAAAACACAGATCTATCTTTAATAAATACCAGTAAAGCCCTAGTTGCATTTACACTGCATGTACAGTTTTGTTAGATGACAAGCAATAGTGTAGAAGATCTGGCTGGGTTACAGATAGCAAAGCTTACTTGCACGTTTAACTTCCATCTCTTCCTTTCCTTCTTTTTTTTTTTACTCTATGTATTGCAGATCATTGACTGATAGGAATTTCAGTGTTAGCCTTACCTTTTAGAGTTGGCAGAATAATTAAGCAACAAAAACTATAAATGGCATTTTAGCAGGAGATTTTGCTCTGATTATGAGACAGGATTTCATAGAGAACTAATATTGTCTTTTCCTGCTCCCAATATCATGCCTTTGATCCTGCCTGTGTACTACTTCTGATGCATTTTCCCTGATCTTAGCCTTCAAAATCTATCTGTTACTCCACCAAGGCGTCATTAAGAACACGGTGTCTTCCTTGCAATTCTTCTTTATCAAGTTCCACCTTCTCTCTTTTCTGTCCATATGTCTCTCATACACTGAGATTTCTGGAATTTGATTTAATAATCTCTTAATGGTGGAAGCCATTCACTTCTTGAATTGCTCATGTGTATGTGTGTTTCCATGAATAACTAACTGCAGTAAAAATTAAAGGGATAAATAAAAAGATGGACTGATGAAGTCATGTATTATTAAAGGGCTTAGATAGTTGGAATAACCCAGTAATACTAAAATGGCAAAGAACAAAATCAACATATAGACTGGAAGATCTCCTCTAACTATAGGGGTAAAGAGTGTTAATGAAAGGGTGACTTGAACTATTGCTAACAAAGAAAATGGCCATGCTAGTACAGGTCATTAACCTGCTACAGAGTTTGTTGTGCTGGCTGTCATGTTTTCTTTCATGTAGTCTGATGGGCATGCCACCACTTGGCAAACTTGCATCAACACTAGAAAACAGAGCTGAGATCAGCCAGAAGTGGGCTGACAGAAGACTTAGAAAATGGAAGTATATTGCTGATTTGCTTGCTTTGAATATTCTAACGAAGTAGACTGTGATGCCACTTTGCTGGCACATTTTATCATTTGCAGGTGTAAGATGTAAAGATGATTGTTCTGAATTCATAGAAGTCTGCCTTCATGACATATACTGCAATGTCCTGGCAGTTGTCACAGTGTAGTTATATCTTAAAAAAAGAGACAGGTAAAAATCTCCCCTTGAAAATGCTCTTAAAAAGAAATCATATAGCACCCCCACAATAGTAACTGAGGCATAGGCACCTAAGAAATACAATTATATCCAGGAAACCTTACACAAAACATGATCAAAAACAAATACAACAGCTATAACTATGAATAGCACATTGAATGCATGATATCACCTAAATGTGTCATGCTGGAGAGTTTCTGAAATGAAAAGGTTTTTAAATCTAATTTAAACTTGGCTAACTCCAAGGACCTTCCAAGGTCATAAGAAAAGCCCCAAAATGAAAGTAATGAAACTCTTGCATGAAATTCAACATTGAAATATAAACTAGAGTATGAACTTAGACTTATTTTAACTTCTAATTAATATATTTCTCCATTTCTGTTCCTTTATGATAGCTGAGGTTATTCTCTGACTCCTGTTCCCATAATTCTTGGTCCATTAAATAACTGTCTTTCAGCATTGTTCATTCACTTGGAGCTGGGGACTCAAAGCTGCACGAACTTTATATTAAGAAAACAGAATCAGTCTTCAGTACTTCTGATTCTTGCTTTACAAAGAGCAGGCTCCTTGTCCATGCTTAAAACCTTCCTCGAGGTCTTCAAAGAGCCTTGCAGCTATTATTTTTCAAAATGTGAAACCAAAAAAGACATTTTGATTAGCTAAGCTAAAAGCACATATACTGTATTGTGAAGACTGTGAGGATTTGCCTTCTATTTACGTGGTCACAGTTCTTGGGTTTTTCCGGTTTAACTTCTTAGAACACTTCATTGCAATGAGGGCTTAGCCAACAAGGGAGCTGCAACCATGCAGCTTTATTTACATAATGTGATATACAGCAGTAAGATCTTGAGTTTTCTTCTCATTTTTGAAAGGAACTTAATAAACTTTGTTCTTTCCTCTGGACCTTCTCAGTGTAGCACCACTGTTTGATCACACAGGGCTAGTTCTGCCCTGGCTTGTCTACATGGTCACAGCAAAAGGGGAAGAATAAGGAGCTTTCACCTGTGGCACATGGGTTGGACAGACGCACAGCCCAGGTGCTTGGAGGAACGCAAGCACCGCACCCTAATTGCTCTGCTGGGAAACCAGGGTGGTCCGAGGAGGGAGGGTTCAGCCAGAGGTGTGATGCAGCAACCTTTGTAGCACTTTCCATGTCACTGTGCACGCCAAGTATCAGAGTACATCCAATTCACGCCAGGAAAACTCTTCCGAATACAAGTCTATGCCTTGAGGGCATGACCTAGCTCTATGTAATTGCTTCTTTATAGCTATGTTATTAGCGTGCAAGTTTCCTTATCCTGACTGGCCACTCTTAACTCAACCCTGAATAGCGCTTGTGCTCTGAGATCCCATGCGACCAAGTAACAGTGAAACGCAAACCACACTTAGAGAAAGAGCCAAAAGAAGATAAAATTAGACCCTTTTCCAAAAGCCTCCATCTCATCCATAAAGTGACTGGGATACAGAGAAGTTCAGCAACTTCTGCAAAGAGAGAGAGAGAGGGAGTACTTGCCTAGTGCAGTGCAGTCTCAGGTGGATTGCCCCAAGCTAGCCCCGGGCAAACAATACATCTACACAGCAGTGCGTGGCAGAGCTCTGAAATACTAACTGTGAACCTGAAAGCAGCCTTGTCAGAGCTATGCTCAGGCTTACTAGTATAGCTGGTCTGCAAGGCTGCTTAGCTAAGATACTGTGCTGTGGCTAGACTGCTCCTGCTACCAGGGCTGGCCTGTTCAGGAGCGATGCCTCCCAACAAAGAGGAAGTCAGGCAAAAATGCCAGGAGGCCTGCGTGGATGAACAAGGAGCTCCTGGACAAACTCAAATACAAAAAGGAAACCTGCAGAGGGTGGAAGCGAGGACAGGTAGCCTGGGAGGAATACAGAGAAATTGTCCAAGCAGCCAGGGATCAGGCTAGGAAAGCCAAAGCCCTGATAGAATTAAATCTGGCCAGGGATGTCAAAGGCAAAAAGAAAAGCTTCTTTAGGTACCTCGGTGATAAAAGGAAGACTAGGGAAAATGTGGACCCCCTCTGGAAGGAAACAGGAGACCTGGTTACCCAGTACATGAAGAAGGCTGAGGTAGTCAATGACTTCTTTGCCTCAGTCTTCACTGGTAAGTGCTCCAGCCACACAAGTCGCAGAAAGCAAGGGCAGGGACTGGGAGAATGAATAACCGCCCACTGTAGGAAAAGATCATATTCGAGACAATCTAAGGAACCTGAAGGTGCAGGAGTCCATGGGACCTGATGACATGCATCTGCAGGTCCTGAGGGAAATGGCAGATGAAGTGGCTAAGCCACTATCCATCATATTTGAGAAGTTGTGGCAGTTCCCACTGACTGGAAAAGGGGAAACATAACCCCCATCTTTTTAAAAGGGAAAAAAAGAAGACCTGGAGAACCATAGCCAGTCAGTCTCACCTCTGTGCCTGGCAAGATCATGGAGTGGATCCTCCTGGAAACTATGCTAGGGCACATGGAAAATAAGGAGGTGATTGGTGACAGTCGGCATGGCTTCACTAAAGGCAAATTGTGCCTGACAAAATTGGTGGCCTTCTGTGATGGAGTTACAGCATTGGTGGATAAGGGAAGAGCAATGGAATTCATCTACCTGGACTTGTGCAAGGTGTTTGACATTGTCCTGCACGACATTCTTATCTCTGAATTGGAGAGACATGGAGTTGGCGTATGGACCACTCAATGGATAAGGAATTGGCTGGATGGTCCCAGTCAAAGAGTTGTGGTCAACGGCTCAATGTCCAAGTGGAAACCAGTGACGAGCGGAGTTCCTCAGGGGTGGCTATTGGGACCGGCACTGTTTAACATCATTGTTGGCGACACGGGCAGTGGGATGGAGCGCATCCTCAGCAAGTTTGCCAACAACACCAAGCTGTATAATGTTCTTTAAGGTCCCTTCCAACCCAAACCATTCTATGATTCTATGATATCGGATTCATCTGGCTTCACTTCATGGTACAGAGTCCCCCTATCATTCACACTTAGTTTTGTTGAGGACTCAGGTTCCCTGAACACTAGATATTTATTCCAAATACTACCAGGACCTCTTGATGGTGACAAGAAGGCAATTAATAATCAGGGTGTCTCTATACTGCAGGATTCAGAGGAGTGGATAAATTAGAAAGCTAGCTGTAAATAGTTTAGCTCAAGTATCAGAGTCTTGTCAAGCACTGCAGATCTCAGCGTGGCCTCACTTAGAGGTCAGGTGGTCTGTAGTCCATAATGCAAAGGCAAACCAGGTTCAGGCACATGAGCTCCTCGGCCTCCCTCTATGCTGCTCTATACCCTCCAGTTGAGGTTATGCCCCAAAGATCAGACTCCTGAGAGCAGTAAGGCAGCCAACACTGCCTCTCCACTGAGTGGACTGAGCACTCAACATACCCTTAAAATCTCTGCCACAACTTCCAATTTGTTCCTGTTAAGGATCTGGGAAGGTAACAGAAAATCTTATGGTGGATTAAGGAGATATTGTGAACCATAAACTCACACCAGCTTGTTCCATCCTACACTTAGTGTAGCATTCATTGTTTTTGGCATTTTTCTTAATGTGTAGAACATAATCAGTTTTCAGTGCTGGTTTTTACTTATTTAGTTGTGGTAAGATAGGAAACATGATCAGTCTTTGAGAGCACCAGCATGTAATGGCTTCTTTTTGATCTTATTTTTCCTTTTGATTGTCTTGTCTTTTTTTCCTCTTGTATAACTTGACCTGGAAAAAATAAGAACTCTTCCATAACACAAACACCTAACACCATCATTCACTTCTAAAAATTTCTGCCTTGAGGAATTCTAATTTCTTTGTAGAATAAGCGCAGTTTGTCCTTGTCTTTTACTTACAGAATATTTACGCATTACTTTAGGGCTAAATCTACAGTGGAGCCTAAATCCCACCTGACTATCCATTCTGTATCTTATATTGAGCCCCTCCTTCCCCTTATGCAATACTTCAATGATTAGCAAATGCTTTGAGGCTCAGGTCTTTGTGACCTCTGGCTGCAGTGTTAACCTGGGGGCTATAGCTCAATCTGAATCTGCAGTATGAAATGGTATCTCACAGTACCTCCTGCTGAATTATTCCGCTACTCATAGTATGATGTAATTGGGCCAAGGAGAGTCTCTGAGCTCCATTCTGCACAGCTGGAAAAGTCACACAGGAAAATAAAGGCCAGCTCCTACCTAGTCCAGGGGCCACTGGACCTTCAATGAGTGTTTGCCACCTTAGGGACCCTGACACTTGTGGTGGAACTGGGCTATCTCTGGCAGCAAAAGGGTACAGAGCTGAATGGGGCTGCTCAGAGAAAGATGGCCTAAAGGTAGTTCTCTGCTGGTTTCCTTCTTCTACAGAGCTACTGAAAGCTCAGCATCAGTCTCATCCCTGCCTTCAGTCTCCCAGACTATTGCCACAGCATGGCTGACCGTGAGGAAAATCTATAGAAGCGAGCATGTCGCTGCCGTCACAGCAGTGATGGCCATGGTCAATGGCAGTTAATCTTAGTCTGACAAACAACTGCAGTTCTTATAACTTTTGGCTGGTTTTCTGCAGAATTGTACAGATTTTTCTTAAAGTAATTAAAACAATAATTATATTAAGAAAACACATTACAAGATAATCTCCTCTTCAATTTCCTTTAATATTTTCTGGGGAATTACCATGGGTAACATAGAAAACAGGTAATTGAATTTCATTTCTATTACCATTTTGACAGCCTGAACTCTTTCCCAGGGTGACAGATTTAATTTCTCACACATGGCTTATATTGTTTTTAAATGGAATAATAAGTGGCATGATATTGTTTCTTGCTGTGGCATCTAAGCCATTATTTAGCAATATATCCAAAGTATTTCATCTCAATTGATAGCCATTAAAATATTCAAAGCAGAACCTCAGCAGGGATAGATTGATACAACATCGCTGGAATCAGCTGTGCCACACTGACTAACACAAGCTCAGGATTTAGCCTGTGGTATTACTATCACTTTTTCTTTCCTCTCACAAAATTTTAACATATTTTTCTTATCAATGATCTGGACCACGGCATAGAAAAAACCCTGTGAATTCATTATAAGCCCAGGCCTGCAACCCAGTGAGCTACGCAAGGGGTGACGTGTCATTGTCAATTTATGCTGAAGAAAATGGAAGCAGAAGATGTTGTGCCTCTTTCCAGCAGCGCTCAGCAACTCATACAATTTAGGCTGCAGGAGCAACCTTTGTTCACGTAGCTGCCAAGGACATATTTACAGCTAGTTCCAGAGACACAAATATTAGAATAAATCAGAGCAAAGAAAAGGGGGATAGCTCTCATGAATGCCTCTTTCCAACACAAATTTGAAGGCTAATAAGCATTACATAATACTGCTGCTTTCAGTTCAAAATCAAGTAGTTTAATTCACCTCTGAAATAACAGACCTGTATTAAAATCCTCAACTGTGGATATAAATACTTGCTTTCTGCACAAGTTAATAGCTTTTCTGCATGCAAGGGTAGAGGAAGCTTAAGAAAGTCATAATTTCCTACTAGCTGTATTAAGAGAAGGTTACTTGGAGATGCTGCGCATCCCAAAATGAGTTGCAAAAGTTCATAGGAATCCCTTGATAATGGCATTGTCCTTTGTACTTCCATGATGCTGAATTTTATTTCTGTTTTTCCAGAAAGGAAGTTTCTGGCCTATCTATTATAAAATTGATGTGAAAATACAGGTTAACACAGAGCAGAGTGTCTGATAGCTAAGCCTGAAAGGAGCAAGCTGCTACAGCAGAAAACTGGAAAAGCTTAAAATAAGTATTTAGACTTAATGACTACAAGTGTAAAGTCAGTCCTTTACACTTGCATTGCATTCTTAGGAACCATGCTACCAAAATCTTTTTGGCTCAGTTCCTAAAAAGAATTTTGTGATAACACAATATGGACTTCAGCTCTTTGTTTACAGGGCAGACAAGTTTATTTGCACACTATGCCTACTCCGTTAAGGTAAAATTAAGGAGCTATAATTTTTAATCCTTTAATCATTGCAGACACAGCAGCTGCAGCAGTGAAAACTGTACTTCTGTACCCCCATCCCTTCCTCTTGCAGCCTTCAACACACACTTCACAAAGACCCTACTGTAGCACTCAATGAAAACAGAAGTGAGGACCAGCCTGTGATGTTCTGCTGAAGCTGTTGTAATCATTTCTCAACTTGGTAAAGCAGAAGACAGTAGGTAAAGACATTATAGATGGGGCAGCAGCTGGAAGGGTGATATGTCAAATGGGAGAATAACACTGTGGGGTTGTTGATGGAATTAAAGTATTTATCTCCTCAATACAATACTAATAACATCCATTGTCTCTGCTTATCTGTATCACTGAGAGTATGCCTCATGCGAGAAACTGCCTATTCCTTCTTCAATAAAAGGTAAAAAGAATGCTTTAATATTTCAACAGAATTAGTAAAACATTTTGGAAAATTTTGTATAGTCAGTGTGGACAAGGTAAGAAACGTTTTGGGGGTGATATTGAGGAATGCTGGCAGGATTTAAGTGGTTATTAAAGGATGTAGAGTGACCGTAGAAATATTCCAGAATGTGTAATTGCAACACAGGCCCTCCAGCATTTTAAAGACCCCTAAAGGTACTGACACACATAAAATCTACTGGAAGAGAATGAAAATGTGTACATATTACTAGTTAGCTTCATGTTGGGGAGCAAATCAATCTATCTCCAGCAGCATTGGTAGGTTAATCAATGCTTTTCCACTAAAACTAAACCAGTTCTTGCCAGCAACAGACCTCTTCCACCCACACTGTGCCCCTTGACTGTGGCAAACAGGACAGGGAGCTAATCAGGTTTTAGAGCTCAGAGTAACATATTTACTTTGGCCTGAGGTTGTGCAGATGTCAAGCAAAACAGCCATTTCCAAACCAAAAGAAGTGCAACAAAGCTTCATGTCTACCTCCACTTGTCTCAGACAGAAGTTTTGCATAGCTGGCCGCAGTTTACCACTGCTGAGTTCAGGGGGATTTGTAAAGGGCTTTTCCTGCAACTGTCAGAGCACGTCACATTTATAATCAGTGTCTAGTACTGCTATGGAGGAGTTGGTGCTAAATGACAAAAAAATTATTTTGAAAGAGAAAAATAGGGATGGAATAGATAAATGGTGAAATAGAAATGCAATATCTTTGTGTTTTCATATTTGCTGGGTTATAAGAATGCATCCAACCTAAACTGTAAGGAAGCTCCCCCCCCCCAAACCATTATTAAGAAGTCCAGCACATAAACAAGTATGCTATTCATAAGCCAAATTTCATAAAGCAAATTTAAAATAGGCAGATTTACCTTGAAGAGGCTGTAGTCGGGGACCTGAGTACTTATCAGAAATTCCCGGCTTCCCCTCTTCAGAGCATTCAAACTCCAAGAACACTTCTGCAAGAAAGCATAGGGAAAAACTCGAACATGCAGTGAATCAATAGGCAGTAAGCAAGAAATGGCTGTGAAGTAACTAGGACATAAGTGGATTAATCTGGCACAAAAGTTGGCAAGGTTTTTACTGCTTGAAGTTTACTAGCTAAAATTTGAACTGAACATGGAGTCTCCTGTGGGGTTTTTAACCTCCTGCAATCCCATTTATCTCAGGGAGTAAAATGTTCAGTTGCTTCTAAAGGAAGATCAGTAGTCCAGAAGATTAGCTACAAGCTGCCATGATTCATTAATTGCGAAGGAAAATATGCCAGTTTGATATCTAACTGATGTGTAAACATTATTATTTTTAAATAAAGTAAAAGTAAGCCTCAAAACAAAAAGGTCATTTGAACTGAGAAATCAAAACCTAGAAAATCTCAAAATGAAACAAGGACTTTTTTTCATATATTTTTGTTGTT
Source organism: Aquila chrysaetos chrysaetos (assembly GCF_900496995.4). Classification (NCBI taxonomy): domain Eukaryota; kingdom Metazoa; phylum Chordata; class Aves; order Accipitriformes; family Accipitridae; genus Aquila; species Aquila chrysaetos. The sequence continues at coordinate 24,246,941 of NC_044016.1, read as the reverse complement.
GTATTTAGTGATTTTGTTTTGTTCCTGAAAGAAGAATTTGATAGAATCAAAACAAAATCACAAAGGGTTACAATGTCGATGAATCTATGTTCTGAATGTAAACTTTGACCCCATGTGAGAAACCACAGTGTTGTAAGAGTTACTAATGCACAAAGAGTTATCACCACAGTTAAGAGCAAGCCTGTCTTACCTGCCTGACTGAGGAGGTTCATGTACACTGTTGGTACATTAAAGCCTGCCATATGCTATACCCAGAATCCTTGCTACTAAGTGCCTGTCCACCTCCTCTTGTTAACTGTTGGAGCACGGACAGCAACCAGAGATTGCTCTTTTGTGCTTTTCTTCATCCCTTGCAGATGGCACAATGCACTAAGGAGAAATCCATCATATTCTTCTGAGTCCAGGGGCAACTGCCTGTTGCTGAACAGAGGATCTTTTCTTCCTTCCAAGCTCATAGGACAATGAAGCTACAAAGCACAATCTAGTCATCTTTGTGGAAGCAATGCAAGATGCAGAGGAAAGAATTTATAATGCTTTTACCCTCAGACCTTCTTAATTTCTTTTTTTTTTTTTTTTTTTCTTATATTTGATGAGAAGATCCTAGGAAATTATGTGCTTATGTTAATGTAACATTAAGGTTGATAAATCAAGTTCTCAAATGTCATTAAATGCAGAAGCCAGGCTGTAGGCTCAACCTTTCCTCTGGCTCTTTGCCTCTTTCTTAAAATATAGTCGGTCTTTATGCTCTTATAAATTATTTCTCAGACTACAGAGGAGTCAGTATAACACAAACTGGAATTCTCTACAAAGCTTTATAAATAGTAAACACATGACAGAAAATGCTGTGCAGCTGGGTTATGTAAGCAAAGGAGTAATTTACTCACAAACACTTCCGTATGTTTTTCCTTGCATTTCAGTTTGGCATGATCATCTCTCTGTCTTGATCATCTCTCTGCCATTACTCATGCAGAAAGATTTTGGATATCATTGGTATTCTGGAGGTGCTGCCCCTCCCAGAGATCCTGATAGTCATGTGCAAATGAAAGTATTCATATGTGAACACAAGTACTCATTTTTTCCTGCCAAGACTGCTGTCTGCTGAAGATAAGCATTTCTGGCCTCAAAGGAAAGAAGAGGAAAACCTTGGAGGTAACAAATTTTTTAAGGCCTTCTGCTTCCTGAATAGCCCTGACTAAACAGCTATCAGCAGTAGCCGGGCAGAACTCTGTGCAAGGTTGGATTTGTCTAGGATCCCCCTTACAGCCTCAGTAAACATCGATTGCTCGATGGCAGCCATCCTCAAGTGTGGGCAAGGAAGACAATACTGATCATTTGCCTTACTCCCCCTTCTTGAGGCACCAGTCACCCCACATAACACCTTTCTTCTTCCTTCACTGAGTAAAGCCCTTGCAGATCAGCAGAGGAGGTATATTATAAATGGGGCTGTTTCATACGCACATCTACAGCAGTTTCATAGGAGGGTGGCATGTAGGGCTCCATTTTCCATGAGAATCCCAGCCCAGCATCAGCACTGTTTTCCCCACAATCTGCCTCAAGCTGGGAAAAATACCTTGGTGGACAGCAGACTGTGTGGCTGCTCACGTGTGTGTGCAAAATATCTCTTCCACATGTATAACAAAAACTGTGTTGAAACATGAAGGTTTCTTTTTCAAAGCAGTATATTATCTGCTGGATGAATGGCAAAGAACCTGGAAGATTACATGCCCTGTGATGACAGTCTTATGCCAACAGTACTCTGCAGGCTCCTTTAGAAATGAAAGTCTCCTCCTACAGAGGGCAAGAGAGTAAAGATTGTGGTTATAAGGACAGATATAGACTGTCATGTAGGGACTTTCTGAAGATTGCTTTCGGATTATCATTGTTACATGATTAATTTAAACAAAGTGTTTCAGCAGAGCCACCTACTTTGTTATATAGGCAACTATTGAATAAAATTTCCAGGTATGATTATACTTTAGTCCTTTTCTTACAGAGTGAAAAAGCTTCTGCTTTAAACCAGAACTGCTGGTATCTAGTGGGGGAATGCGGAATGCACAGAAGAAAAATTTTTTAGATTCCACCACTATAAAAAGTATAATTGGGAACATCTGAGAGACAGTGATTCACCAAAGTAACTGCATCATAAGATTGCCATGAAAACAGCTTCATAGCACAGCATTTAAGGGGAGATTATATGGAGGACACCAGAGGACACCTGAGGACAAGATTGCTCCTTCAGCATTGATCCACTGACACAAAGCCTCAGTGGAGATAGGGTGGGCTGCAGTCCTTAACTTCCCTCTCCCTCCACGCCAAGAGCTCCACGCCTGTGGCTTCATCCTGGGACCAAGGTGTCCCATTCCTGCCCTGCACCCAGGTCAGCCCACTCATGGCAGCACTGTGCCTTGGTGGGAAACTGGCCTTATGTCTGAAACACAGTCAGAAAGAAGAAAGAGAGGAGAGGCTTACATGCTTGTAGCAAGCAGATCTGGTTTGTGTACCACCAACCTTCCCCAGATTATTGTCCATGAAGCTGTCAGGAGAGCTGAGCAGGCTGTACTTTTATTTCTCAGTATGTGAAGAAATATAGTCCAAATGATATCCTGGATATACCCAATCTAAATATGAATGCACCATGTTAGAAAGACATCAACTGGTCAAGGTTATTACCCCGGATAACATCTACTGAGATTTACCAGGCTCCCGACAGCAATTTTCATCACACAAGTAAGCACAGTATTATTATGTCTGTGACTGAACACTCCTGAAATTTTGATACCTTTCAGTCAGATACTTATCTCTGGACACAAAGAGAAATTTTACAATTGTATCACTGCACAGTTGTCCTGGTTTTAAATAAATTATTTCAACTTTAGCCAAAGATGTGATGCATACTGCTTTATAGCAAGTACCTGCTGCATGCACATTTTAGAGTGATCTCAGATTACTCCTTGTGGAATTATTTTTACATACTGTGCATAAGGCTGTGTACTTGCCCTGTGGATATAGTCAAGGTGAAAACTTGCTCTAAAAGTGACATGTTTTGCATTTTGCATCTGTATTGGAGATCAGGAGGGAGAAAGACACCTCCAGGTGTTGGGGGGAGGCCACAGAGCCTGTTCCAGCACAGCAGCAGAGCAGGGTTTCCCCCTGGACCAGCCACGGTGACAGCAAGTGAAGAACTGGTAGACCCTCCTCCACCACTGTCATACACCGGTGAAAGGAATGAAAGCCTGTGCATTGCAAGAGGAAAGGATGCTTGACCACAGAAATGAAGTGTCACAAATTACTTCCTGCTCCTACCGTGCACAGTGAGGACAAGCTCTTCTCTGAGGCTCAGTGTTTTGGGTACTTCTACCAGAGTCTTCATTTTGGGCATTACCCGTGGCATGATTTAGCCTAATGTGAACAACTCCCTGGCAAACCAATTTTTTTGACATAAGCTTGTTGGTATATCACAATGTGATGTTTACGTTCCCTTCCATTAAATGCAATTCTTTGCATCTTAAATTATTTTAGACAGTTTCCTTTAACATTAACTGGAATTAACAGTTACATTGTGATATATTGCAAATGACAGCTGTTGGAGCAACTTTTTTCCCCAAGAACTATATTTCCTACTAGCCAGCTAACCTCAGAATTTGGGGGAATTATTATATAATGTTGTTTCCAATCAAAATAAATGTGTTCAGTTTTCCTATAGGCAGTGGCATTAAATAAGAGTTACACAGCTCAGTCCTGTTCCCACTAACATTGGTGGCAAAACTCCCACTGACTTCATTGGAGCAGGATTTAGATCATGGTTGATTTACTTCAACATTCATAGAAATTACAGGTTAACCTCTAAAAGTAGGGAAAGTTTGGCGACATAAACCTCCGAAGACCTAGGTATTTAAACCATATCTGTTGCTGCTACTTATATGTCATTCCGTATACTTTCAGTGTCCCCTTCATATGCTTTCATTAATCGCATAGAAATGTTTGTGAACATAGTGAAAACAACTGGAATAATTAATGCTTATTTTTAGGGGCAATTGCAATCAACAGGAAGGGGAAGTTTACCTACTGCCCTTTCTCCAGACAAGGAAACCAATCTTTTGAAGGTTAGCTGCCAAAGTAAAATCCAGAGCTTTTGCATGTTTAACCACACCTATGCACAAACTTAAAACTCCCTTGTCCCCCTAGATCCAGAGTTGTCTGAATTACCTAGCCTTTTAAACAATGTCCTATCTTCTCATGCCAGAAAAAAAATGTTTCCAGCTGTATCATATTTCGTGTGCCATTTTTTTTTCAGAGAATGTTGCCGGTTTCAGCTGTGCATCAAGCTTTCCCTGGTCAGGTCTGCCATTCACCACTCCAAGGAATGAGTGCTGCGAGAAGTCGCTTTACACAGAGGAGCCCTGCAGTAAGGAAATATGCAAGTCCTGACCCAGGCTGAGAGGGTGAGGAGCTTCTCCATGCAATTCCTCCAAACCCTTTTTAAGAAAGAGACTTCCCTCAGGAGAGTGCCTCCAGGTTAATCCTTCCAGGTTTCCACAGCAGCTTGTGGAGGACAGTGTTACTCAACATGAGCAAAAAGTTTCAGGAGACTCTAACCTTTAAGACTGCATAAACTACCTCATTTCTGCAGAAATCCCGAGAGACAACATACCTCCACAGCATGACTCCCTCCCTATTTTTTCCGACTTCAAGGGAAGAGATGGTTATTTGTTGCGGGCCCAAACCAAAAGTAAATATCGATATTTCTTGTCTGACTCAGCTGCTCTACTTAGTGTATTGATCTGCCCTTGTCTTCCCATTCCTATTCCTGTGCACTGAGGGAGGACAAGTAAGGAGGTTCACAGCATTTATTTATGTCAGCTCACCCCAACACCAGTCCCAGCGGCACAACAAGAATTCTTATTTCTTCCCTTTCCTTTGTAGGGGTGCAAAATGCAAGTCACAATCTAGCCTGCCACACTCTGCTCAATGTTTATGAATAAAATATGTGAATGTAGAAGCCTGGAAATGTTATTGGAAAGGGCACATGGGGCCCAAGTCACCTGTATGTCACAGTGCCTCCACCTGTACTGCCAGCCGGGGAAGAACCCTCAACTTCTGTCTTTCATCACAGCTATATCCTGCCCCAGTTGGTAGCACAGTTACAAAAGAAGTGCAATCTTTTATCCCACCATGCAGATCACTTACAGGAATAATGTTAGGAAAAACGTAAGGACAAAAAAAAAAAATCAGATAATTTTTTTTAGATTCAGATCAGTTAATAATATTTCTTTACGGTCTTTGAATATGAATTATTTGCTACAACTGAGCAAACTGTAATACATGTTTTTTAAATGTCAGAAATCCCTTCTGTATCCAAAGCGATAAAGAATTATACTAATAATTTTCCTGTAACAGTAGAAGAAATACCTGAGGCAATAAAATACTATGAAAGCATGTTTTCCTCACCAAATTTTATAAAATCTTGAAGGCTTAGTGAATTCCAGTTCTTTTTCAGTAGATATTTAGAGAAAATGAGGAAAAGGGTCATTTTTGTTATTTTCAGGTACAGCTTTTTCTTACAATGCTAAGAATCTTTCACAGCACACCAGATAGAGTTCTTGCCCTTATAAAAAAGCAGTGGCTTTGTAACTAAATAATGTTACCCCTCTGGTCAAAAAAATTCACCACAGAAATTGTATTCACTCATGAAAAGCAAAATTAGAGACAAAAAATATCCCTTTTAACAATATTTTGGACTAGTTCTCTTCCACAATTATTAGAAGTTAACACAAGGAGAATAAACAGACATGAAACAATAACAAATTCTGTGCATTATAATTACATGTATCATAACAATTCCAAACTCAGACAAAAATAGTCAAGTCCTTCTACAGGAAAAAAAAAACCACCAAACCAACAAACATTTAAAAGGAATATTTTCAGTTTCCTTTAATTTTATACTCAAAAGCTATCTCCCTTTTATTTACTGTTCCATAATATCCTAATATTAGTGCAAAATATACCAGGACACTTAAAACAGGAATTGGTTGTACTATCATAGGATCATTCAGGTTTTGCAAAACACCAGTTCCTCATGATACCAATGTGACTAAGCTTTCAGACATTGCTTTGGATTTACCTTTGTGATCTTCTTAATTTTAAATGGCAAGAGAGAAACCTAACAGCTTTTAAACATGCCAGTTTGTCCTGGGTTCAGCTGGGATAGAGTTAATTTTTACAGGAACCTGGGAGGTGGGGGGGCATAGCCGGGGCAGCTGACCTGAACTAGCCAAGGAGCTATTCCATACCATGTGACATCATGCTCAGTATATACATGGGGAGTGGGCCGGGGGGAGGGGGCTCCTGCTCTCGACTTTCAGTGGGGGAAGTGGCGGAGCGTCGGGTCCCGGGTGGTGAGCAGTTGCACTGTGCATCACTCTTTTCTGTATACTCTTTCATTAGTACCGTCGTTGTTGTTGTAACTTTTTTTGCGTTGTCCCAGTAAACCGCCCTTATCCCAACCCTCGAGGTTCCAGTTTTTTTTCTTTTCTCTCCTCCGTCTCCCCCCTATCCCACCGGAGGGGGCGGGAGGAGTGAGCGAGCGGCTGCGTGGTCCTTTGTTACCGGCTGGGCTGAAACCACGACAGTCCTTTTTGGCGCCCAACGTGGGGCACGAAGGGTTGAGATAACGACAGATCTGGCCAGAGCGTGTTGAAACAAATTTGTCATACGCATTCCTTATATTAGATAAATAGATGTTAGTCACAATGTTGATTAATTTGTTTACATGGTGGCGTTTTGTAGGTCCTTATATGCTCTATGTATTGCCTGTAGTTACGTTTCTCACCTCTGGGAGAGTGATTGGGATTATCATTTTGCTGTACTGGGCAATGTCGACTTGTGAAATGATTACATCACTGGTCATGAGATTAAGCTGGTATCTGTATGAGGCAGTGATATCATTTCCATACTTTGGGCACCTTCTATCGGATTTTATTGGTAATTACAGCCAATCCATGGGGGAGTTAGGGTGGGATACTTCCCCCCGTCCGTTCGCCTCCCTTTTCTCCTGCCGACTAATTACAACAGCTTTTGAGAACTTTGAATATCCTTGGGATGCACAAGCCAGTGTGCTGTTAGTGCTATGCCTCCTGAATATGTTTCAGGTCTTGTTTAGGGCTACAAAAAGGCTCTTTAAGAGTACCACCCAGAGATCTGCCCCAAAGCTGGATATTCATGGGTGGCACGGCATGTGGGAGGATATGGGCAGGTATCTAGAGAACTTCTCACCCCCAGTGGCTTGGAAGTTCACTCCTGAACAACTACAGAACCCTCATGAAGTGGTAGAATATTTGAAAGAAAAATGCTGTGGCTATTCCAAAGACGTACAACTCGCTGCACTGTGCTGGGCCCTGGCCAGTATCTACCAAACACTGCTTGATATTAGGCAGCACCCTCAGGGAGAAAAGGGGGAAAAGATGGAAAACAGGACAGCAGGCACCGTGGCTAGCCCTACCCCGGCAGCAGGCACCGTGGCTAGCCCTACCCCGGCAACAGGCAGCGCGGCTACCCCAACCGCAGTGACGGATACTGCAGCTAAACCAGAGAACCAACCTGTGCCGGTATCAGTCGCCCCTGTACAGAAAAAGAAACACACAAAGAAATCAGTTCGCTCAATGAGAGATGAAGATGAACCAGGGTCATCACGAGAACAGGAGGAAGAGGCAGAACCTGAAATAATCACCCGATCTCTATCCCTGAGTGAGTTGCGTGACATGCGAAAAGATTTTAGCCGCCACCCAGGTGAGCACATTGTTACCTGGCTGCTCCGATGCTGGGATAATGGGGCTAGTAGTGTGGAATTAGAGGGTAAGGAAGCCAAGCAGTTGGGATCTCTGTCTAGGGAAGGGGGCATCGACAAGGCGATTGGGAGAAAAACACAAGTCCTCAGCCTCTGGAGGCGACTTCTGTTAGGTGTAAAGGAAAGATACCCCTTCAAGGATGAAGTTACATGTCACCAAGGCAAGTGGACCACCATGGAGAGAGGTATCCAGTACCTGAGGGAATTAGCCGTGCTGGAGGTGATTTATAATGATCCAGAAAATGCGCAGTCACCCATAGACCCAGATGATGTCCAATGCACACAACCCATGTGGCGGAAGTTTCTACGAAGTGCACCACCAACCTATGCCAACTCATTGGCAGTAATGTCCTGGAAAGAAGGCCATGGACAAACGGTGGATGAATTGGCTGTCCAACTCCGGCAATACGAAGGAAGTCTCTCTTCCTCCCTACGGGCCTGTGTCTCGGCTGTAGAGGAATTGTCCCGAGAGTTCCAGCAATTCAAAGTGGATATGTCTTCCTCCCCACCTGTACAGGCCCGCATCGCAGCTATTGGGAGTAAGCATTCCTCTGCCCAAGAGAGAGGAGAGAGAAAGTACACACGACGGGCTAACCTGTGGTTTTACCTGTGTGACCATGGAGAGGACATGAGGAAGTGGGATGGAAAACCTACCTCAGTCCTGGATGCACGGGTACGGGAGTTGCGAGAAAAAGCAACCAGGAAAGAGGATTCTTCTTGGAAAACTGCTGCTCCAGTTTCCTGTGAGGAGTCCCCCAGATGCAGTAGATGGGCTGATCACATTTCTGATCCTCTTGAAGGGACTTCTGATTCATGGGTGCGAAAAGTGAGTAACGAATATTCTAACCAGGATTAGAGGGGCCCTGCCTCCAGCCAGGTGGAGGAGAGGGACAACCGAGTCTACTGGACAGTGTGGATTCGATGGCCTGGCACATCAGACCCACAGGAATATAAGGCTCTAGTAGACACTGGTGCACAATGCACCCTAATGCCATCAAGTTATAAAGGGGCAGAACCCATCTGTATCTCTGGTGTGACAGGGGGATCCCAAGAGCTAACCGTATTAGAAGCTGAAATGAGTCTAACCGGGAATGACTGGCATAAACACCCCATTGCAACTGGCCCAGAGGCCCCGTGCATCCTTGGTGTAGATTATCTCAGGAGGGGATATTTCAAGGACCCAAAAGGGTACCGTTGGGCTTTTGGTATAGCTGCATTGGAGACGGAGGAGATTGAACAGCTGTCTACCCTGCCTGGTCTCTCTCAAGACCCTTCGGTCGTGGGGTTGCTGAAGGTTGAAGAACAACAGGTGCCAATTGCTACCACGACGGTGCACCGGCGGCAATATCGCACCAACCGAGATTCCCCGATCCCCATCCATAAGCTGATTTGCCAATTGGAGAGTCAAGGAGTGATCAGCAAGACTCACTCACCCTTTAATAGTCCCATATGGCCCGTACGGAAATCTAATGGGGAATGGAGACTAACAGTAGATTATCGTGGGCTGAATGAAGTCACGCCACCACTGAGCGCTGCTGTGCCAGATATGTTAGAGCTTCAATATGAACTGGAATCAAAGGCAGCTAAGTGGTATGCCACAATTGACATTGCTAATGCATTTTTTTCCATCCCTTTGGCAGCGGAGTGCAGGCCACAGTTTGCCTTTACTTGGAGGGGTGTCCGGTACACCTGGAATCGACTGCCCCAGGGGTGGAAACACAGCCCCACTATTTGCCATGGACTGATCCAGGCTGCACTGGAAAAAGGTGAAGCTCCAGAGCACCTGCAATACATTGATGACATCATCGTATGGGGCAACACGGCAGAAGAAGTTTTTGAGAAAGGGAAGAAAATAATCCAAATCCTTTTGATGGCTGGTTTTGCCATAAAAGAAAGTAAGGTCAAGGGACCTGCACAGGAGATCCAGTTCTTAGGAGTAAAATGGCAAGACGGGCGTCGTCAGATCCCTATGGATGTGATCAACAAAATAGCAGCTATGTCCCCACCAACTAATAAAAAGGAAACACAAGCTTTCTTAGGTGTTGTGGGCTTTTGGAGAATGCATATTGCAAATTACAGTCAAATTGTAAGTCCTCTCTACCAAGTTACCCGGAAGAAGAATGATTTTAAATGGGGGCCTGAGCAACGACAAGCTTTTGAACAAATTAAGCGGGAGATTGTTCATGCAGTAGCTCTTGGGCCAGTCCGGGCAGGACAAGATGTTATAAATGTGCTCTACACTGCAGCTGGGGAGAATGGCCCTACCTGGAGCCTCTGGCAGAAAGCACCTGGGGAGACCCGAGGTCGACCCCTGGGGTTTTGGAGTCGGGGATACAGAGGATCCGAGGCTCGCTATACTCCAACTGAAAAAGAGATATTGGCAGCATATGAAGGAGTTCGAGCCGCCTCAGAAGTGGTTGGTGCTGAAGCACAGCTCCTCTTAGCACCCCTACTGCCAGTGCTGGGCTGGATGTTCAAAGGGAAGGTCTCCTCTACACATCATGCAACTGATGCCACGTGGAGTAAGTGGGCCGCACTGATCACACAACGGGCTCGCATAGGAAACCCCAGTTGCCCAGGAATTGTGGAAGTGATCATGGACTGGCCAGAAGGCAAAAATTTTGGAATGTCGCCAGAGGAGGAGGTGACACGGGCTGAAGAGGCCCCGCTGTATAATAAACTGTCAGAAAATGAGAGGCAATATGCTCTGTTCACTGATGGGTCCTGTCGCATTGTGGGAAAACATCGGAGGTGGAAGGCTGCTGTATGGAGTCCTACACGACTAGTCGCAGAAACTGCTGAAGGAGAAGGTGAATCGAGTCAGTTTGCAGAGGTGAAAGCCATCCAGCTAGCGTTAGACTTTGCTGAAAGAGAGAAATGGCCAGTGCTCTATCTCTACACCGACTCATGGATGGTGGCAAATGCCCTATGGGGGTGGCTACAGCAATGGAAGAAGAGCAATTGGCAGCGCAGAGGTAAACTCATCTGGGCTGCCGCACTGTGGCAAGATATTGCTGTTCGGATAGAGAAGCTAGTGGTAAAAGTACGCCACGTAGATGCTCATGTACCCAAGAGTCGGGCCACTGAAGAACATCAAAACAACCAGCAGGCAGATCAGGCCACCAAGATTGAAGTGTCTCAGGTGGACCTGGACTGGCAACGTAGGGGTGAGCTATTTATGGCTCAGTGGGCCCATGATACCTCGGGCCATCAGGGAAGAGATGCAACATATAGGTGGGCTCGCGATCGAGGGGTGGACTTAACCATGGACACTATCGCACAGGTTATCCATGAATGTGAAACATGTGCTGCAATTAAGCAAGCCAAGCGACTGAAACCCCTGTCGTATGGAGGGCGATGGCTGAAATATAAACAGTGGGAGGCCTGGCAGATTGACTATATCACACTCCCACGAACCCGCCAAGGCAAGTGCCATGTGCTTACAATGGTGGAAGCAACCACTGGATGGCTGGAAACATATCCTGTGTCCCACGCCACTGCCCAGAACACTATCCTGGGCCTTGAAGAGAAAGTCTTATGGCAACACGGTACCCCAGAAAGAATCGAGTCAGACAACGGGACTCACTTCCGAAACAACCTCATAGACACCTGGGCCAAAGAACATGGCACTGAGTGGGTATATCACATCCCTTATCACGCACCAGCCTCCGGAAAAATCGAACGATACAATGGACTGCTGAAAACTACATTGAGAGCAATGGGGGGTGGAACTTTCAAACATTGGGATACACATTTAACAAAAGCCACCTGGTTAGTTAATACTAGAGGATCCACCAATCGGGCGGGCCCCGCCCAACCAAGACTTCCACATACTGTAGAAGGGGATAAAGTTCCTGTAGTGCGCATGAGGAGTATGTTAGGAAAGACAGTCTGGGTTAGTCCTCCCTCACGCAGAGACAAACCCATCCAAGGGGTGGTTTTTGCTCAGGGACCTGGGTACACCTGGTGGGTGATGCAGAAGGATGGGGAAGTTCGATGTGTACTCAGGGAGATTTGATTTTGGGAGAGAATAGCCAGTGAACTAGGCTGTATGATATTTAACTGCTAAATAACCTGCCAATGTATGTCATTGTATCTATAGTGTCTATATGCCATATCAAGGGTATTACTGTAAGAATTACCCAAATGACTGAAGAATGGACTTTGAAACTGAGCCAAGAACAACAGTGATAGAACTTGAACTGGCGCCCAGCAATTTCCTCAAGATCAACATCTTCGACCTGCAGACCAAGGGTGTGGGTTGCATCAAATGTACCAGCCAGAAGTTCCAGAGACAGCATACAACTACCCAACACCTCACACCATCTCTCTTATCCTGAAGAAGTGTTACAACAGATGGAGCCTCAAAGTCATGGACTAAATAAAATTGATGGACACATTGGAGGGATAACCCATTGACTAAGGGAATACTGTTTGTATGTGTGTGTGTGGGGGGTGTCCATATACATATATATCTATATATAAGACAAGGAAAGTGGTAGTGGTTGATTGGAAAATGTAAGATCTGGGCATGATGTAAATGGTATAGAATAAGGGGTGGATAATGTCCTGGGTTCAGCTAGGATAGAGTTAATTTTTACAGGAACCTGGGAGGTGGGGGGGCATAGCCGGGGCAGCTGACCTGAACTAGCCAAGGAGCTATTCCATACCATGTGACATCATGCTCAGTATATACATGGGGAGTGGGCCGGGGGGAGGGCTCTCCTGCTCTCGACTTTCGGTGGGGGAAGTGGCGGAGCGTCGGGTCCCGGGTGGTGAGCAGTTGCACTGTGCATCACTCTTTTCTGTATACTCTTTCATTAGTACCGTCGTTGTTGTTGTTGTAATTTTTTTTGCATTGTCCCAGTAAACTGCCCTTATCCCAACCCTCGAGGTTCCAGTTTTTTTTCTTTTCTCTCCTCCGTCTCCCCCCTATCCCACCGGAGGGGGCGGGAGGAGTGAGCGAGCGGCTGCGTGGTCCTTTGTTACCGGCTGGGCTGAAACCACGACACAGTTACTGCTACAGGTTTAGAGACTTGTTATAAAGTGCAAATATGATGACTAACAAGGGGGCCAGAATTAGCCATGGTGATACAGCAGATGCTTCAAGATAAATTGTTTTCCTTCAATTTAGGATGCAGAAATTCATTTAGAAAGAAGAGGTGAGGAACCAAGATTTCCCACTCTTCTCAATTGTTGAAGCATCTTGAAGTCAGTGGAGCTATGTACATTTAACTCTTGAGCCCTTAGCACTATTTCTTCTTTCTTTACCATGAAAACACTACTTCTAGATTACCTGAGTGTAAAAAGATGCTGCACTCTTCCTGAGTGAGAAAATAACCTGAAACAGAGCTCCAAAAGAACTTTTCACTTAGTCTTAATACGCAGTACCTGTGCAATCCACATTTTAACAGAATTTACTAGACTTCGGTTAATGTTCCTGAGGGTAACAACCAGTTAGTGTGCTTATTCATCAATTTACTTTACCTTCTACACTCAGCATCAAAAAAGCAAGTTAGAAATCAACTCCTCCAGATCTGCAGTGGGATGTGGTAGATGGGAGCTCAGTCTTTACTGGGCCTTCTGAGATCTTCTGAGAACTATTTTATCCAAAAAATAATTATTTCTCTAAAATTTGTGTCATTGATATACCACATTCTACTATTTAAAAAAATTAGAAATGCAGCATTTGTCCTAGCTTTTCTACTTTCAGGAAACTCCTCCTATAAATTTACTCAGAAATTGCAGTAGGATATTTCCCTGGAAGGCCACAGATTTTGGGAGCCGCAAACAGCCTGTGGGAAGCTGGTCCGCACAGGGTCTTACACAGGACAATTTCACTGTTCCTGCACTTAAAATACTTCCTAGCCCTTCCCACCAGTCTGCATTCATTCAGATGAAATGACCAGAATGAGTTTGACCAAAGAGGGGGAGTCCCAAAGCCTGCATCAATCAGCTAAGCTCTATTGAAGTCAATGAGCCAGTTTATCCTGGCTGAGGTGCTGGTCCCTAATCTCTATAAAAGAATTCATCTGCACATTTGGTACAATAAAACCCAACAAAGCTGTGAAATTTCCATTTCCAAGTTGGATAGGTCTGGGGAGGATGGTCATGGATGGAAGCAGCCCTGATCTCAGTGCCAGCAGGGGAAGGAAGGATCTTCTCTGGTGCTGTGGCTGGGCATTATCACATGAAAGGCAGCATGTGATGCCCTGGGAAGCATTAATCTGGACCGCTGTGTCTCTTTTTTCATCTGCTAGAGCCAGGCCTCCATGTGTATAAACAAATATGTAGCCCAGTGCCAGGTATCAGCTAAGCCATCCACCAAATACAAGCTTTCACATATTTATTTATGCAGTGTCTGCAGTGCATTTAAAGGTTAGTATGAATCACAGAATCATAGAATGGTTTGGGCTGGAAGGGACCTTAAAGATCATCTAGTTCCAACGCCCCTGCCATGGGCAGGGACACCTTCCACTAGACCAGGTTGCTCAAAGCCCCATCCAACCTGGCCTTGAACACTGCCAGGGATGGGGCATCCACAACTTCTCTGGGCAACCTGTTCCAGTGTCTCACCACCCTCACAGTAAAGAATTTCTTCCTAATACCTAATCTAAATCTACCCTCTTTCAGTTTAAAACTGTTATCCTTGTCCTATCACTACACTTCCTGTTAAAGATGACATCCACTGGGACATCAAGCCATTGACCACAGCTCTTTGACTGGGACCATCCAGCCAATTCCTCATCCACCGAGTGGTCCATCCATCAAATCCATGTCTCTCCAATTTAGAGACAAGAATGTCATGCGGGACAATGTCAAACACCTTGCACAAGTCCAGGTAGATGATGTCTCTTCCCTTATCCACCAATGCTGTAACTCCATCACAGAAGGCCACCAAATTTGTCAGGCACAATTTGCCTTTAGTGAAGCCATGCTGACTGTCACCAATCACCTCCTTATTTTCCATGTGCCCTAGCATAGTTTCCAGGAGGATCCACTCCATGATCTTGCCAGGCACAGAGGTGAGACTGACTGGCTATGGTTCTCCAGGTCTTCTTTTTTTCCCTTTTAAAAAATGGGGGTTATGTTTCCCCTTTTCCAGTCAGTGGGAACTGCCACAACTTCTCAAATATGATGGATAGTGGCTTAGCCACTTCATCTGCCATTTCCCTCAGGACCTGCAGATGCATGTCATCAGGTCCCATGGACTCCTGCACCTTCAGGCTCCTTAGATGGTCTCAAACCTGATCTCCTGCTACAGCGGGTGGTTCTTCATTCTCCTGCCTTTGCCTTCTGTGACTTGGGCAGTGTGGCTGGAGCACTTGCTAGTGAAGACTGAGACAAAAAATGAATTACCTTGACTTGATATCACCTAGAAATTTCTGTTAACCAAAAGTGCTTAACCTGCATGTCATTCCTCGAGCTAATGAGAAACGTTAACTTCCATAAAGGTGCCTTTCAACTCACTTTCCTGCATCCCCTGTTTATAGGTATGTCTTGGGAGTTCTTGTATTTCACATTTCTAGTATAACTTTTACAAGTGTGAAAGAACATCTGATGAAAGTGCTTTTGTTATCCTGACTCTAGAAGAAGATACCATCAATTACAGGCCTTCTTGTGTCTGTTAATACTGGGATTTGTTCAGGTTTTGTTTATTTATTTTCACTATTTTGCCTCTCTCATAATTTCCCCATTTCTTCCTCTTTCTATTTCTTCAGTGTGGGTCAGAAGAGAGACTGCTAACAACACTGCCTATTGCTGGTTTTGTTCACACAGGTGACAAAGAAACAAAAAACTTGACAAAAAAAAAAATAATTCTCCATTAGTCTGTGTCCTCATTTACACCAGGCTTAATTTAAAACCATATGTGTATTTCACATTGTGCCAGTGTAAATGACTACACACATGCAGAGCAATACAAAGTCTGCCCTAAAAACAGGGATGTTCAGATCATCCAGGAGTGCTGTTACCCAGGAGACCAGTTTATGCAGTGAGGTTAGAGGGAACGACTGCAAGGGAATTCTCACCTTGAGTTAATGATCCAACACACAACAGATTTTAAAAGTGAAAATTACAGAGGAACAGGTGACGATACATGAGTCCAGTTGTGCATACAACTGAACAGACAGAAATGCATATAAATGGGCTCAGTATTTCAAACCTCTGGATATTACATGTGGGATTAACCTCAGATAATCTACCTCTTCTAGGACAGACTGCTAAAGGGTTTTTTTAAATTTATTTCCCAGTAAAGCCATCCTTGTATAGCTTGTCACATCAGCACAGTCTTATTGAATTGATTACAGTGTGACATACACAGCTGGATCGCTGGAGGTACAAGGATTGAAAGCATGCTGGAAAGGGAAAGGAAGGAGTAATTAGTAATATAATCCACTAAGTGGTTTAATATCCAAAGGGGAAAGGCCACTGGGAGTGAAAGCAGAAGGCAGCTGTGTTTGCTTGTGCCCAAGAGATACTATGGAGGTGGTGAGCTGAGAAGAGAGGTTTCTTGGGAGGAGGTGAGCAGTGATAGCTGAGCCAGGCCCCTCCATGGGGGTAGGACTGGTTACAGGGGTGTTTTCTGTGGATTCCCCCACCCACATCCAGCTGTGGGGCAGACAGGATCATCAGAGGGATGACGGGTGGTGGGTGGTGGCCAGGCAGCAGTCTGGCTGCTGGGGGATGCCTGCTCTAGGCAAACCACAACCTGTCCAGGACCACACAGGCAGGTGGCAACTTGCTCCTTCACCAGTTTGACCTGTCTTGCCCAGATAATTTAGTACATTACCCCTCAGCCCAAGTATGGACCAGTGAATATGTCCTTCCTCTTCATGTTCCAGTTGAGAAAGTCTGTATTTTCTCATCTTTTTTATACTGATGATTTTATCATTTTGGGAATATCTCTATTATCAGAGTCCATCTAGAAATTCTCTAAAGAAAATCTTATTCTCTTTAGAGAATGCTTTCACTTCAACTTATTTTGCTGTCCTTTTTTACCACTTTTGACTTCTTTTGATTTACTCTGCATACCCTATCAGTTTTTCAGCTCATTTTCTTGTACTTTGATCTCTTGTGCTCATTCCCACAACAAATGTCATTTCCGAGAACCATGATTTTGGGGTCCTGACTCTCCTATCTTTTTCTTCAATGTCCAGAGTTGCAATACTTTTTCTTACTCTTTTCAGCTCTCTTTGCTTTTCACTTGATTTGACTGTTCCTTTTCTCTTATGCTTTCCTTGCACTAACAATCCCTGATTGTGTCTCTCCTCTGCTTCACATGCCACTTTATTTTTGCATTTGTGCTGGACTAAAACGGGGGATAAAGTCAAAGTTGCCCTCCACCTCAGCCTTCAAATCCTTCTTGACATGCTTTCCTTTTGACCCTTTTCACCCAATTATGCAGTCCTACCCTATGTCTCTTACTGAATCTCCTAATTCTTGTTTTCACAAACTTTGCTTTACCCTCTTTCACCTCCATTCTCTGTCCTTTCTTCAGAAGATTTTGCCTTCATGTGTCAGTTACTAAAGCCAGGAGTTCTAATACCAACTTTGAACATCTTTATTCTTATATGACCTCTTAAAATATTTTAATCAATTAGTTGTGATGTGAAAAATCTTTTTAATTGTTATTTAATTCTAAATATAATTAAAATAAAAGCATCTTGTGAATTAACTTCTAACAGGTGCATTTGGCGTATAGAGTTCAATATAAGATGAAATGGTATTTTGATATATCCTTTCATTTTATTATGAAAAAGGGTACTTCAGTCAGTCAGGTTCACAGGATTATGAATTGACAATCGACACTGAGGAGAAGAATGGGGTTTGTTCTGCTTTGGGTTTTTTAAGCAAAGACGAAAGATTCCCCTGGGATTGTTGGACTTAAGACTGAATGAAAAGTTAACATTTATTTCACTCATCCCTAAGCCCCAGTGGAAGTCACAGACTCTTCATATCTGTCCCTATTTCACTTGATTTAATACATATTCTCAGAGCAACCTGCTGTCTTGAGCCTGGCAGAAAAGGTGGTCATTTCCCCTGCCCAGTCAGCCACACTGTGACCTGGCACTGGGAGCCCAAGTCTGCTGGTGACTCCTCCTGAAATACAGGCTCTTCTCACTCCAGCCCAAGAAGCAGTTGAGCATTATAATCCCAGCAAGCAACTTCAAAGGCACAACCCCACCTTCAAGTATCCTGCAGCCTAGTTTTTTGGAAAACCCAGGTAAATACATTGTCCAGATACCTGTAATAAATCAGACAGGGGCCTTCTGAACATCAGTCTAGCCTACTGCTCCCTGGGGTTTTTGCTAAGGCAGAAACGCCTGAACTTCACCTAGCCCCATGCATCCCACCCTGTTCATCCTCCCTCGTGCTGGATTAAATCCCATGGGCAAGCCAGGAGCAGAGCAGCGCGGCACAGCCCTGGGCAGGGGACGGTTTGGGAACCCCAGTCAGGATGGTCTCGCCCAGCAAACCTCAGGGCCAGGGCCTCCAGGTATCTACAGGGTTGCAGAGGCGCTGAAAAAGAGTCTGATGGTGCTCAAGGGTGCTTCTTCGGAACCTAAGTTGTCTTGTAGGTACAGGCATGCTGTATGTGGAATATTTCACAAAAATGGCCTGTTTTCAAGGGTGTTAACACTTGACAAAGCATAACTTAAGTAACTTCAACTATGGGCTGATATCCACAGCAAGACTCTCAAAGTAAAACATTTCTGACACGGTCATCAACACTTTTAAATAGGGTTTTGAACAATTAACATTTTGCAGTGTTCCTGTAAGACAAACCATTTGCTTTCCATTTAATGAGCACCCGTTCTCATCCACTAATGCTGCTGACTGTTTTTTTCTGAGAAGTTGTGAACACCCATCTAAAATCTGAGGATGTTGTTGGCTTCAGAAGGCAATGTTTCTGAGGGAAATTAGGTTTATTTTTTTTCTCTGATCTACCTTGCTTAAAAGAAAGTAAGTGCTGAAAGTGTTTTAGTGCCATAAGTAAAGCTCTGGAAAAATAACACTGATGCTGAAATTTCCATCCCATGAAAATCTAGATTTTCAAGCACAAGGGATAAAACTTCTTTTCAAGATAACAATGCAGGCTGAGAATTTTTGTTGCTGCAGATTCTTTGAAGTAACTCCCCCTGAGAATAATGCACACATTGGAAAAGAGGACAGACAGATTAATTTTTCTGTATTTACCAAGTAATCGAGTGTTCTCTCAGTATTTTGAAAAGTCAAATAGTTATATGGTTGGATTTTGCTATTCATTGACTTTGGGATTAAGTGTTCTCTCATATACAGTGTTTCTCAGGTTCTTATGGCTTTTGTATAGTCTGTATTGATTTACTGTATATTTAATCAAAATTTCTCATGCCACATGTTTTTGCTGTCTGATAGTTTCAGCAAGGTGTAGACTCATTGCAAACCTACGTCTCCTTAGAATGCAGCCCTCCCTTCCACTGGCAAAAGTAATGTTATAAAATAACAGTGATTAGTCTCTGTCACTGTAAAGCACTTAACCCATTTTTGCCAATCCAGCCTCAGTTTCCATGGAAACGGAAGACAGTAACACAGAAGACAGAACTTTTTTTTTTGCTTTTGTTGGATTTCAGCTGCCTTCCAACTTCATTCAGAAAGCCTCCCTTCCTCCACATTTTTTTCCTTAAACCTATAGATTTTAGGATTCAGGAAGATTCAGTCATCTGGGGTTTTCATTTTGCTGCGACTGGTTTTAAAGAAAATTTGTGGCCACCAATATTTGACAGGATGATAGACTTGAGTATTGGAGTCCTGGGTTAATTCACAAAGTGGTCTGAAATCAGTTTCTCAGAGATAAAATGAAGCCTTAGTGGAGCCTGTTGGTGCTGTAAATTAGCAGGAGTAGGACAGATAGATACAAGCTATTACCTAGATTATCAATTTTATAATATTAAGATAGAAGTGTAGAGATGACTAGAAGCATATACAGTCAGATTTGGGTTACTATGTCCTTAGAAGGAGGTTTTTGCCTTTCTGAGAAAATGGAGATATTTCTTCAAAGCCATGTGAAATATATTACTACCTCACCCTACTGCATTAAGGACTATTGAAAGGATATCTTGTCAATTAGACTGCCTTGACTTTAGGTGAGGTCTAGAAAGCATGTGTTAAAATTTTAGAAATTAAATATATCAAGTTAGATTAGTTGTCTGTCTGTATAGACAAGTACTTTTAAAGGCCACAACGGTGAACCAGTCACAAACCATTATTTAGCTCACAGTAATGCTAAAGACAAGTACTATATACCAAGAATGAAGATGTTGAGCTTCTCCATGAATAAAAACGTGATTTTTTTCATCAATTTTTTTTTCTTACTGGTAATTTTGTGACAAAAGCAGTTGGGGATAAATTAGATAACCCAAAGTAACAGATTCACAACATTTTCTGTTCAAAGGCTGACTGATCATATAAATCACTAACAGAATAGGCTGTCATGTTACCCAGACAATGAGACAGGTCTCTCTAAAACAGAGGAGAGTGATTACTTCATGGGGTTTTGTTTCTTTTCAAATTTGGAAATATAGAAGAGAAATAACAGAACATCAACACAGCCAGATAGGGAAGTTCAGAAAATCCATTTTTAAATGTTCTTTTTCTTTCTCCATATTTTTAAAAAGCATTGTGACCTGCTGAAGCCAAGATTTGTAACTTTTATCATTATCTCTCTTACTATCTGCATTATGTACTATATGGGACTGCTCACTGTCAACTAGGGGTTCTCTGTGACAGGTATAGCACGGCTGTTCCTGCCTTAAAAAGCTGATGACTTTGCTTTCAGTGAACATCACCTCAGTGCTCAGGTGCTGTGTTTCATCTGTTGTTGTTGTAAAGTTCCTTGTTTTCATCCCTGACAGGGGAAAATAAAGCAACATAGTCAATATACATATGCATTTTTTTACATCCCCAAACAATAATTTATTTTCATATCCGTGCATGTTCCTCCATAAACAGCACATTGTGACACTTTATCTTCATTTCACTGTTCTGAAAGAAAAAAATCATATTAAAAAGTCTGCTCAGGCTCCCCATCCTCACTGGGAGTGGCTGCTCCAGGCACAGCAGCACAGGCAGCCCAGCACTGCAGCAGTGCTGCAAAACACTGTCCGTGCTTTGCCATCTGACTTTAAGCAATGGGAACCTACCTGCAAAAGCAACATAACCTCTCTACAAGTGGCACAGTTTTAAAATTCCTCGGGTTTTTCCTTTATTATCATAGGGCAGACTTACAGAAAGAACAGCTCCAGACTTGCCAGTCCCATTCCTTCCACCCCACTGCCTTCATCTGCCTCCCTGAGTCCCCTCCAGCCATCCACTGATTTCTGCAGTTCAGCATAGGTTGCGGTGCCGCCCCAGGTGCCGCTACCAGCAATGGAGCAGGAGTCTCACCACCCCAGAAGCAACCCCTAGCTCAGAGCAGCCAGACCTTTTTGGCACCACCAAAGATACCCCAAACCCTGGGGTGATCAAGAGCACAATGCTGAGCACTGTGGCACTGGCCATTTCTCAGGCATCTCAGAAGCTCCCCAGCCTCCACAGCAGGTGCCACCAAGGTTTAAGCAACTGTTGGCATGTATTTATATTGTTAGCAGCATCACTTTGTTAGCACAGTCATTCTCACTGCTCATGGGATGCTGCTTCTCACACCCGTGTCCCTAACTGCTTTGGCCACGCTGCAACCACGCATCAGAAGTGAAATATTTGGATTTTCTGATGAACAAAATAAAATTCATCCCCCAAATTTATGTATACAAAGAACAACTGACAAGATAATTGATGCCCAATCTGATTTTTTTTTTTTTTTTACAATGATACCTGTCATCACCATGGACTTTTTAATGGTACCACCAATTAACTTCACAGAAACAAATGAGCAACAAAGATATGATTTTTTTGCTGCTGTCACCATGGGACCCATTTCAGCTAACAAGGTAGCACTGAAACCTTCCAGGTCTTTTCCCAATCCTCTCAGCTGTCTAGACCCACAAACTTGATTTTAACCACAGTAAAGACCTCATCAAATATATTTATTTTCTTCCAGAACAGCTAAGCATAACAGTTGGCTCAACTGAAATGAGCCCAGAGTTTCACATTGGTGCTTTCATAAAGGGAACCATCCCCAGTTCATTCCTTTCTTTTCACAATTCTTGTTTTACAAGAAGGATGCCTTTAGAAAGTAATACATGGGATCTTTACAATAGGTGTTGTGCAGTAGTATCAGAGAGTATAATTTTGTGAACAGATTCTTATGGTCCTTCCCCCCAAGTTACACAAAAGCAATTTGCAGAAATATAAGTCTAAAGAGGATCCTGAGAGATTACTTCATCTATCTTTGCACCAAGGCAAAGTGGGATTGTGTGGAGCTATTCAGTGAAGGGTAGTAAATATGACACAATGATGTCCTTCAGAACAAAAATTGCTATAGGGAAGTGAATATCACATTGCAATGCATTTTTAAGAGTTTCAGTGAAAGTTTTTATCTTAATAGTAGCAAAACCTTGATACATTAAAATTTGTACTGTTTGGGGTAGGTTATATTTTTATTTAGCTAAGTCTCAATGCCAGTGAAAATAAAGCAACAGGACATACTCAGTAACAAATAATATGCAGAATGTAAATTAAAAAGGAAGATTGCAGTGACTCACTGAAAATGTAATATTTGATATGATTCCTTAATTTTATTTGTATATTGTGAGATGCAAGCATTCGTTTTGTTTATATTTTGTCTGCTGCTATTTAGATTTGGAAGAGAGATGAGTAGAGCAACTTAAAATTAAAATGAATGCTAAAGTTTAAATTTTAATGCCACCAGAATTTTTTCAATTATAATAAATCTATGATTTAAAAATGTCTTATCTTGTTTTCTGAGGATTCTTGTTTTTTAAACCAAGATATTTTACCTGATGAGAATTCAGCAGTCTGATTCCTTTTCTTCAATATTCTTGTTTAAAGTACTTACAACATGAATGGGGATAAATCTCTGATGGCTCAAGACTTATCTTACAAGGGTTTAAACAGAGAGTTTTCAGGGCTGAGCGTTATGAGAACAGCCTGCTGAAAACTCATGCCAAGTTATAAACAATCCTTCCCAGAGGATATCAATTTTCCATTACAATTCCCTTGTGATTTTCAGAAGTCAGTACATGCTCTAAATTTTGGCTCTGTGAATGACTTCGTGTCTCTATTCTGGCTTGTTGGCTCCATTTTTCTTACTCCCCTAACCTTCCTAGGTAAACTGTGCAATAGATAATTTAGGCTGGCAGCTCTCTATTACTCCATCCAATACATTTCTCCAGCACCCATGCCCTGTCCTCGCTTATACTCAACATGAAAATTTTAACAATTAGGCTTGCCTCCATGATTTGAGTTTAGAAAGGAGTCAATGGTCTTCCAGAAAGTAGGACATCTACTTGCACAGAGGACTGCAACACTAGTGCTCTCCAAGGATGCTTAATAGCTACAAGTAACCCTAGTGAGAGGAAACAGGAAAAAAAAGACATCAGGATGGACATCTGGTGCACTTTCCTGGTCCCTAACTCTTTAAAATGTAACTTGCAGGCAAAAACTGTAAACTGAGTAGTAATCCTCCTGTGTCCTAATGGATCAGGCACTGTGAAGAACACAATATTTTGATATTACCCTCCATGTATAAACTCCATCTTCTGTTCCCCTTTATGCTTAAAATAAAAAGGTACTTAGCAGTTCATAAGCCAGAAAACTTGTCCATTAGTTCCCTTACTGCTACAATAATGCTGTCTTATGTACTATGAAATTATTTCTACAGGAGTCAAACTACAATTACAGAAAAGCAGTGTATGTATAGGGACAACAAGCAATTATCAGAAGAGGAGGAGGAAGGTTGAAGAGTTTTTCCACTCTCTGCATGTGGCACCAGCTAGCTTGGAGGAAGCAAGTGTCTGAAGTGTTGACATATGACAGGGCATTAATTTCTATCTGAAGTAGGACAGTTCTGGTCTGAGTTGTTCTGTCTCTGAGTTCCCTCCACTGAAGTTTGTTATGTCTTTATTTCCTGGACTGCATGTCATGTTATTTTATTTCTGTCTCCATGTAGTATTTAGAGACCTGTGACCAAATCATCATCTTAGTCTAAGCTAGGATTTTTATTAATTAATCAGGCACACTTAAAAAGAATTAAGCACCCTTAATTACCCCCAACTTGTCCTACTTCCTATGATGGAGCAGCAGCAGAAGACCCACAGCATCCCAACAGTCCCCCGTCTCATGGGAAGTCTGGTGGAGAATATGAAACAGCTCATAAATGAGAATTACTGTGTCATGCTCCAGATTGCTGCTCTTTGGCTTGTCATTTCTTATGCATCCAAGGAAAAAAAGCATGATAATACATAAGGCAAAGTATTCCTCTTGGGAAAAAACTGATAAAGAATTATGATCTGGAAAAATACAGAGGAAATTATTGGCAGATTTTTAGAAGCTGCATTTTTAAATGTTTCAGTAGTACTCTTGGAGTTTTCTCCAGGCATTCTTGTTTCATTTTTTTAGGCCTTCCAGTCTGGAATTTATTTATGGCCCACAATAAAGTCAGAGATGATCCAGCAAAAAAAGAAAAAACAAAACAAAAAAAACCCAAACCCAAACAAACCCCCAAAACCCCCAACCAAAAAACAACAACTCCAACAGTTAAAATTGAAGTAAATTTGCATCTCTCTCTCATGCCAAGAGCATCCTCTAATTTCAGGTTAAATTATGTGTATACAACTATTAATAATTTCCATTAGTAAGCACTAAATAGCTCAACAGAACATCATCTACCCACACATTGACACATATATTTACCTGATTAATTTAATTATCATGCTTTATTAAAATTGAACAAGTAATTAAAATGTATATCAAAGGTGAATCCTTATGTCCTTCGTACTCTATTTACATTTTGTTGGGAGCAAAGGTCATGGGTACATTTACCTATTGCCACTATTTCCACCATTTCCCCCCCTTTTTTTTCCTTCCCTGGCTTTTTAATATATCATATACATATATATATAAATATATATATTAATATATAGTTCTATACCTAAACATCCAGGAAAAAAGCTTTGGACTTGACCTTATTTTGCTATAAATGCTTTTATTTCTGAGGGTATTGTTATTCAGCTTGAATGCTTGGACTTGGTTCCTTCAAGTAAATGATCTCAGAATTATGACTTAGGAAAAAATCTAAGAATATTTCGATGGTTAATTAACTTCCTGACAGAAAAGAAGTCAGAAAGATGAAGAACCTACCTTCAGGAAGGAACTTTTTTCTTTTTACTTATAGAATAATAGATTTTTAGAAACAAATTTTAGTATGCACTTAATATTTCTACTTCTTGCCTAGGCAAAGCCTGATGTCTGTTCATTGGCCTTCTTTCCAGAAAACACCTTTCTTGCCACGAGAACATGTGTAATGCCAAACGTGCACTTGAAACTCCTTGAACAGGAAGCCCATTAATGGAGTTAAAAAATGTATTAATTGGTTCCCCTAACTGGGCCATCCATCACAAGAAGATGAAAAGCTATGTGAAAAGAGGCATTAATTTGTGAATTGGGAAATATTTTTTAGTCTTTTTAGTGGTTTAAGTAAGTCATTACTATTTCCAAAGACAAGAATTTTTTCCTCAGGTGCCTGCCACTTCCACTCAGAAGGAGATATGTACTATGGAGGCAGATGCTGTTAGAGAAATAGTACAGCATGTTCTCATTTTGTATTGTTTTTTGAAACAAAAATCCACATTCTGAATCATAGAATCATAGAATCATTTAGGTTGAAAAGACCATTAAGATCATCAAATCCAACCATAAATGGTCGTAGGCAGCTAATTCCCAGAGAAACCAGTGACATTCAGGTGCTTAAATACTAATTAAAGATATGGGCCAGGAGTTTATCCTCCCCGATATGGAAAGGAAAGAAGACAAATATTTAGTGTTTGTGGATTGTATTTAAAGTGCAAAAAAGGATCCTACAGTTACTTTGTCTCCTGGCTGTTGGGTTTTAGATACTCACCATATTAAAGTTGCTTTTGTTGCAAACACCTCAGTGTGCTTAGTCCAGATCTGGAGATATCAGTGGGATGAAGGATTCACTGTTGTTCTGGAGAAGACTTGCTTAGGTAGGAAAACAGGCCCTTACCCTGGAATATCGCATACTATTTTAGCAAAGAGAGAAGTGCTTCAGAGCACGTCTGGTGGCTCTGGTACATTGTTGTTAGGGAATCAGAGTTATGACCAACATGTTCTTGTGCTGGAGGAAGCTTTAATGTTCAGGGGTCAATAGGAAAAACCCTAATGAAAAAGGTTCTCCTGAAATTTTCAGTCATCTCTGGAATCATTGCTGATCCCAAGTTTTCTGCTTCATTTTTTGTCTTGGACTGAAGCTGTCAAGTTCTCTGCCCAGGCTGAATTTACATCTTCCTGCAGTTTACACCTTGTAAAAATCATTGAGGATATAACTATCAACTTGAGGGAAATAAAACGCAGAGCATGGCAACTAATCAGACAAGAACCAGAATATTTCAAGCAACAATTCATCTAAACTTAAGTCTTGAGAGAGCTGAGTGAAAACCTTACATACTTATGGCTCCTGCTCAGCAGAGTTTAACCCTGGTGCCATTTGCTGGGGTTCCTTGTACCTGGCCAGTATCAGCAGGTAATATTTCCCTAAAGACAGGGTAACAGACCATGCTCAGTCCATGAGAAGTGGATTTTAAGGATTTAGGATTTTAAGTGCTAAGAACATTAACCTCCACAGCTTGAGTAAAAGAAATGAGCTTCCTGGCTGGTAGCAGTTCTTCAGACCTGTCATATAGAGCTACCAGATGGAACCTGGTTCTACAAGACTCAAGTATCATGCATTAGTACTTCTGCTGTTTATGCAGATCATCCACATAGGACTGGTGGCACTTTCATTAGTTGGACAGTCCAAAAAAAGCTTATACTTCAAAGTCAACACTGACAAGAATCTTGATAACAAGACTCAAGTGACAGCTTTCATATTTGTCATGGTAAATGACCTAATCCTGAGCCAATGGAAACTTATTTATAAGCAGTACATCCTCTGCAATGGGAAGTCTCCAGGAAAATGCTTCTTGATAGTCATTTTCCAGCCAAACACTCTGTAATGAGATGGTCTCTAGAGCTGTCTGGAATTCCTAAAAAATTAGAGTTTGAAAGGTGGAAGCTGGTCCTGAAACAAGGTAAAAATGTGACTATCTGTTTATAGGGTAAACAAATGTCCCTTTAGAAACAGTACTTTGGGAGAATCAAATCAGCATTATGTAGCTTCATTGTACATTGCATAGTATTCCAAGCAGACCAGGGAGCTGGCTGGAAGAGAAGATGGGAACTTGGCAAGCACTGCACAGGCTATCTGGAGCCAGGGATATTTATCATGATCACATAATTGAAGGTCTAAAAAATATCCACATGCAAATGGAAAATTAAATTACAAATCAATCCCTAAAAAAGCAGTTTCCAGGAATTCTGAGAATTGCAGATTTATTGTTGTCCCAGTTTTTATTATCATTATTTGTAACAAATAAAACCTTCAGTTGTAAGCAAAAAAAAAAAAAAAAAGAAAAAAGAAAAAGAAAGAAAGAGTTGGAGTTTTACCATTTTTTGGTGTTCATCTCAGATACCATACCTATTTTCTAAAAGGGTGTAAAAAATTTCTGGAGGAAGAGGTCTCATAGTAGGTATCCAAAAACTGAAGAATGCATAAGAACCAGCCATATGTAAAGAACTTGGCTTAATATGGTACTGGCCACAGTTCTGTGTGTTGGTTTGCAATACATAGATTCATTTTCTGTGACTGACAGCTTAAGGTCTAAACTGCACATTCAATTAACAAGATGTGCTGGAGCAACAAGAAATGGCGTTACCTTAATCTCAGTTGTCCCTGTCTCTTTTCTACAGTATGTACTGTTGAGAAAAGGTTAGTTCAGCGAATGGTTCTTATAATATTGTCAGCTTCCTAGATTTGATTTAGATTTAAAATAAATAAAGTTTCCAGCTCTGACAGGTTACAAAGAAAAACCAGGAAACAGAATTCCTGGCAGCTTACACACACACACACACAAAAAAAGGCAAATAAAAAGAACGAAAAACTTCTTTACAATTATATCTATTATTTCATTTATAACCAACTTGACAACTTTTCAGATCTTGGTTAAGTTGCATTTGAGTCTTTTGAAAAGTTTGGAGTCTAAAACAAGATTGCTGCTGTTCCCCAAAAGAGATTACTTTGGATGAGGCATCAATAATGGCTGGGCACCCTGTGAGGATGCATAGGGAGAGTCTTGAAGCCTGGAGTAACAAGGAACAGAAAGTACCATAGCTTGTGGTGAATCACAGAGGTACTTACTGACGCTGAAAGCAGACAAGTTATGGAAGTTTGAAAGTTATAGTTAAATGACAGAAAAATAAGAAAATAGTTCCAAAGCATGATAACTGTGGGTAAAGCTGAATGACTAAAAATGACTGAAGTCATTGCTTTATGAATAAACTTACTGCTGCTCGTTCAGCGTTCCCTCTTCTTGTACACTTACCCTGACACAGTCCCTGTTCAGAGTTTACATCCTTTCTTTTCCCTCTTCTCGTGGAGATAAAAGCCTAATGGCATTAATGAGATCATAAGGCATTTATTGTGTCATAAAACACTGAAACCAGCTTTGAACATTTGGAATTTCTTTTTATTTGCAGATATTTTATTAGAACATTAGCAATGGGCCCAGTAGTTTTAAAGTCTCAATTATTTGCCACTGTTACGGTTTGCAGTGGGTTTTTTGTCCCTTTGGTTTTGGCTAGTTTGGGTTTGTTTTTTTTTTTTTTTCACATGACCTAAAGGAATAAGAAGAGGCTCACAATACAAGATGGATGGCTCTGAAGATATGACAGAATGAAATTTTGGAAAAAACAGAACCCCTAACAGGGATCTCTACTGTAGCTACCCTAATCATTCCCTAAATTTCCTAAATTTGGTACTGAAGTACTGAGGATAAATTACAGGGCTGAATGTGAATTTTCTTATATTCTTTGCCTTGTGAATGTTCCACAAACACCAGCTTCTTCAGAAGAAGTTGATTTATCCCCCTTCTCATGTATTCAGCAAGTTACTTAAGCATGTGCTTATGTACTTTAATCACATTGTTTTGATGGATTTGGGTATAATATTCCAGCAGGTTCTAAAAATATTCAAGTACTTGAGTGCTTTGCTGAATGAGGTGATAGAAGCAGGAAATACAGGCTAGAAATGTATGTATACTACTTAGGTGGCAAAAATGCCAAGCAAGAATTAACTATCATCCTTACTCCTATATGTATAGCACTGTTGGGACTACAAGACATGACACCTTGGGATTTACCACAACCAGAAGCCAGTCCTGAATGCTGCAATGGAACTTCAGATTTCTATCAGCATACAGCCGATCCTGTGTCCATCTCCAATTGACCAATAGCAAATACACTTTAAGCCTACTAATTGTGCAGGGTTGTCTTGCATGACCTGGGTCTCAGAATAATTAAAAGCATTTCAAAATTCTTTTTTTTTTTTAATAAAATTTTACTTAAGTGCAGAATACTTGATATTATAAAATAATCTAATGATTATATGGTTATTCATGTCATTCAACTATTGCTTCCACTCTAGCGAATCTTAACTATCCTGCCTCTCCCCAAAGCATCATGGATTTCCCACCTGAAGTCAGATAACTTCAAGAAGAGAAAACATTTTCTAGGTTAGCATGAAATTACTTAATTTGGTTTTATTACACAACATATTTTTAAATCCTGAAAACGTAAAGTTCCACACACAATTTTATTTCCTTTACATCTGTTCATTTTAAGACAGATATCTATCTTTATCTGTTCTGTGCATACTTCTACAAATAGATAAATTAGCTATGCTTCTCCACACAATGAACTAGAGGGTTTGTCTTCGCAGGTGCAGTTGCTCAAGAAAAGGAAAACCTAATTTTGCAAACAGAGGGTTTTGTTGGTTTTTCGAAAATTATTTTTTCATATTCTTGAAATGACATTGTGCTATTGAGTATTCTAAGCTCCAGTGCCGTACATCAATAACATCCTAGGGACTGATGGGCAGAGACAGGTGTCAGTCATCCTGCCTCTTGCTGCCATAACTTAAACAGATGCCTTACAGAAGGGCCCACTTCAAGAGGGAAATCACTGCATTCAGGACAACAGAAGCACATCTGCAAGTCTAGTTCTGGGAATGTAAGTCATACAGCATCAACATCTTGAGTGCAATAAATAACATCTCTGGAAATCCATTGTGACCTAACAATGCTTTCTAGACATTATGACAGGACTATCAAGGAGGTGCTAAACATTTCAATGCTGTGAGCTCTGACCCTTGCTGTACTAGTAAACCACAGCAAAGAAAAGGATGCAGGCTGCACACCTCGAATATTCATCTGTGTTTCCCAAGCTTTGTGAAACACTACATTGTATCACAATGCTTTTTGCTTTTGCATTAAATTAGAGGACAATAATGATTTTTGTAGTGATTGCTGCTAGAAACTGTGCACCCAGTAGATCAACCATGTAAAAAGTGGGGGAGGTTTTGAGTCCATAAAGGCACATTTTATGGAATCTAAATTTTTATTACAGACAAATGAAAACTGCCATATCAATTAGATTTATAAACACAAATTTTCTTTGTGTAATTAAAACACAACTTCTAATTAGAAGAGTAAAAAATCTGGCATATGAGCTTTTCCCAAATACATTAACAATACAGTAATGACCGTGGTACATACTGACAGACAGAATTTGATTACTGGAATCAGCTATTTTACCCAAAGCCTGCCTCCCTGAAACTTTATTTCAGGAACTGAAGCATCATTTCCCAAGTACTATAATTTTATCATGTAATAAACATTTGAACTGTAAATACAATTTCTGGAAAAAGGTTTTTTTAATGTTGCTTAAAACATTTAGTTTTTTCACACTTAATGCCTTTTTAAAAAAACCAAACAACCCACAGTTAAAACAAAGGTCAGTAAATTCAGCCCCTGTATGGTTATATCACTGCACTTCCCCCATGAGTAATAATCAGGAGTAAAGAAGCAAAAAAGTAGAAGTGTAAAGTGAGAGTATTAAGGCCTACCACTTATTTATTTTCACTATTATTCAAGACCTACACAATTTTCCAGTTTATAAGAATTATTGTCTGTAGTAGTTTAAAATAGATTCTACTAGTCCCTATAACCTGGATCTTCAGTCAAATTGTCTCTTAACAGTGCCAGTATTCCACTGACAGTATCAATCACCAGTCAGTAAATGATGCCTGCTTAAATGCCTTATTCTTCCTGGCCACTTAGCTTTTGGATACACTTAGTTAACTTAGTTCTGATGCTGCAGATACTCCAAATCAGGATACGCCCACTGGTATTTGTTTTTAAACTTCTCAACATAATGGAGCTTTAATTCTAGGTAAGGCTCTGGATAATACTGTAATGTAAATACTAAAACAGAAATTACTGTAAAACTTGAGTAGTTTTAAGAACTTAACCTTGTCTTGCTGATTGCTTGAATTAGAAACTGCTTGGATCTAGCTGAAGAGTTGATTTTCACTTCCATGCTTCCATTGGCTTTCCTCTACATCTGTTCAAGGACTTATGGAGCAAGAAGGTGTATCAGAAGTCAGTGTTAATGTTTCAGTCAGTGCCTCAAAGCTAGCCACCTGTAGCTAGGAATTAGAGATATGACCAAGACACAGAAACTGGGCAGCTTTTGCCAGCCAGGATCATAACTCCCACACATCCTTTGCATAGCTTAAGCCTCGCCAGTATGTAAAGCTTTGAGCTGCATGACCCAGCTACTTATAAACTCATCAAGTGGCTCAGCCCCTGTCTGACAAGAGCCAAGTGGAGGGCAGCAGCCATGCAGAGGAGGTGTGAGGAGAGTTTTGCTGACTCTCTCCAGTGTGACCCAGACTTGGTGCCTTGACATCTCACCCTTCCCATTGTCCCATGAACACACTAACTGTCCCCTCTTTCCTCTAGCACCTTATTCCGGGATCATTTTTGGAAGGTGATGGCAGCTCTTCCACCAAACAGATACCCTTTCAAGATTTAAAAAGTGGCAGATCAGTTCATTAGATGTCAAGGATTTCAGAGACACCAATCCATATAAATGCTTTGTGCAGCCTTCACACAGTAAATGCTACATCTTCAATGATTCTCTGCTCAGAAAAGGCAGAAAGCACCTGAACTTGTGCTGGAAAGTGCCACAATCCCTTTCTCTTCCTTAAAGTTCACAGGGGAAAAAAAAAAGTCCTGCAGCTGATGGCTGATGCCTTGAATAGCTGGAATACACTACACAGAAACTTACACTGGGCTGGTCCCAGCTACACAGAAACATGTTCGTTCTAGATTCTGTTAAAATTAATAGATGCTCCCAATGGCAGGCAGATAAGAGGAGAATGTGAAAGAGGTGTGACCAAAAGTCTGACCAGTTTAGAAAATAAAAATATCGTAAGGCCTACACAAAGCAAATTATGCAGGGAGTTGCTAAATGCAAACATTATGGACAATCAATGAGAATGTACATGTACTTTATGCTAACCGGCAAGATGAATTATGCTGATTGACTACTCTCAGGTACCTCCATAACCTCCATACCTGCTGCTTCCTTCTTTTTTCCTGCCACTACTGAACTGTGATTGAAAATCAAGTTTTGTCTTTGCAGTCCCGGAGACATTTGAGGCCACTTTGTGACTTCAAGCTCTTTTATAATTACAGCCATCCAGCCCGTAAATTCAGAGACACATGAAAATTGCTGAAACAGACAAGGTGTGTCTGCCAGTTCTGCAGAGGGCTGGTCCAATCATAGTGAGGCACTTCACATAAATTCCAGTGCTCTGATAGCTACTCTGTAGAAAGCTCACCAAAAGAGATTGAAAGATTAGAGAGAGGAGGCAAAGGCAAATTTTTTAAGTCTTTCAAATGTGTTCCAGCTAGTCTGTATTTCAGTTTAAATTGACAGTGTTCAGCTCTGTGGGATTCAGATGGCTGTGACCAATCGTGGTGCTATGCTGAGAGCATAAACTGCACTGAGCCTCATTCAGCCAACAATAAAGGTTTAATCTTAGCTTTTTGCTGTAGGTCTGCTCAGACTCACCCTTGTGCAGGTCAGAACTGTAACTGCAGGCCCAGACATCTTCATTCTGCCATCAGCCAAGTCAGAAATCTCAGCTTCAAATCTTCTTGGACCACAGGCTCTGAGCTCAACATCCAAATCCAAATTCAGCCAACTGCAGTAATTTTCATTTGGTTTTGGGATTGGTTTTTGTTATGGAAGAAGATTAAAGATGCAAAATACTTCTCAGAACAAGGTCTGGGGAAAGATTCTGACGCCATCTTAATTTTATGGACATAAAAGCTGACCCCTTTCAAAACCAGCAACATCTGCCACAAAATAGGGTGCCATCACTTTTCAACTTGCACAAACTCCCTGAAGGAGACAGTCAGTGCTGTAAAGTGAACATCCCCTGCTCCAAAGTGATATGCAGCCCTAAGATTTGTACCCAGGTTCCCCAGGGAGCTCGTGGAGTCCAATCGTGCCATGCCTCGGCTAGCTAGCTGACTGGGAAGCCACCAAAGCCCACCAGGATCATAGCAGGGCCTGGATCTGGGCCTCCTGCACCCCAAAGCAACATCCCAGCCATCCAGTAGTGATTCTCCAAGATGAGTCTTACTTGATTTCTCCTGGCTGAAATTCCTCCATGGTTGAAGTACCTCCATGGACAGGTGCAACACAATCCTCCTCCCTTCCCCGTCAGTGCCCTACCGTCTTGGCTAGAGACTCAAACCTTTCTTTCCATTTTCTGTTCCTTTCTGCAGAATGGCATAGCTTCAAAGGGAAATACAGTCATCTTCCCCTTCCTGCCCCGGTGTCTGGATTATTACTCCCAGGGCAGTACTCTCTCTTGGCTTTTGTGGAACCTGTTTTAAGTCTTCACTCTAAACCAGAACTCAAACCTGAATCACCATGAGAGGCAGAGGGCCACCAGTGCAATGTGGCACTGCCAAGCCCAGCACTGCCGTATTTTTTTGTTATTGTCCCCTGGGCCAACAGCCACCCTTTCAGAGACCCACCTCAGTCCTGCAGCTAAAGGGACGCCTAGTTTAAGACTCCCACGAAGCTTTAAATATTAGCTAATGACGGTGATATCAGGACCTTGGCACAGCTACCAGAAAAATGACTGCTCACAGGTTTAGGTAGCTGCTGAGAGAAGGGTTTTGAGATCTTCTGTGGTGCCTAAATAGGGTGCTGAAAGTGGCAATTAGGTGCCCATTTCTGGATTGAGTTCTCAGAGCACTGATTGAATTAAAGCATTTGTTTTTGCAGCTTTAAGTCTACACAAATCCAGCACACTGCTCCCAAAGCCAACCAGATTCATCACACACTCAAATGTGGGTATATGTCATCTAAGCTCTTTGCAGAATCAGCATCAAGAGAAATAGCTGTTGCTGACAATTAAAAAACGCTCAAAAGCAAGTACAAAGCCATTATTAACATTCAAAATGAAAAAACTATGTAAAGAAAAGAAAAAAACCCCACCCTTAGGGCATGTTAAAGAAAGTGACTGGGCAATAGTTTTGGACAATAAATACAGCAAGTTCACTTCTTTTAGTGATTAGTGATGCAGACTACTGCCCATTTGCTGGTTTTGCTCAAACTTAATTTCTCAGCTCAATCACCACAATTTCATGTTATAAGAATCCCAGGGGAAGGCAATATTTTTCACATTTAGCAACATTTCTGCCTTTGCACACACAAGGAGTTGCAGTCTCTCGTAAATCTGTTATCTTTATTTCCGTTTTGAAGTAATTATAGGTTATTAGTTGACTAGGTACACAGTACATTCATTTTTATTGTTTCTTCTGCAAATGTTATTTTTTTCTGAAACATCTCCACCCAGAAAAAAAAGAAAAACCCCGAGGCAGTAGAGGCTGGACAGTGGGAAAATGTATTTTCAGGAGATTTTGGGTAGGAAAAAGCAGACCTGATCCAGAGCTGACTAATCACTATCCAAACTCTCTTGCAGCCCTTTATCAGTGTTTTAAGCCTGCACCCAGCAGTGGATGTTTGATAGCTGATTATAAAAATTCCTATTTTTTCCAGATTAGCTGTAAAACAGTTTTAATGTATGCCCTCTGTTTGCTCATACAGCCAGATTTTATTATTGCCACTGTGGAAGGAAACTAGTTTATCTGTGAGTACAGATGTAGTCATTTGCAGAGATGGCAAACCAGAGAATAATTGTTTACCAATATGCTTTGTTTTGTTTGTCCTCTTCCAGAGAATTCCTTCTGGGTTTATAGATGTGATCATGAGTTACTGTTAGGACTGCATTACAAAAATCCAGTATTGCAGCTCCTACATAATCACAGTTACTCCCCACTGATCACTGGGTAGTTTATGGTTTGGCTGGGGGGGGGGGGGCAGTTTGAAGAACTAAGTTATTCCAAACCTACCCTTTACTCTCACTTGCTCACAAAACCTGACCTTACTGCTCTAGCAGATAACCTAGTGATGTGTGCCAGTGTTGCAAACATGCAACTTACTGATCTTTTATCTGCTTTACAGCTTTCTTTTCTATTACCTGCTAGAACAGGGACAACTGTTGCAATATAATTAAGACTCCTACTAATCAGTTTGTTCATCCAAGCTATCTGCTAACATCATATACTGACAAGATAAACAGGCAATTACCATGGAGAACATTTGCTAAACAAAGTTATAATTAATAATAAATGAAACTGAGTTCCCAACTACTTAAATACAGTAGTTATTAATTATCATGTGGCCCCAAGCTATTTGTGTAGAGTATATAATTTACAATTCTGCGTGATCTCAGCTGTATTCCCTGAAGCCTCCAGAGCTATCTTTTGCATAACTTTAAACTCCAGTATGTTGGTTGTGAAAGTTTCTTCTGGCTTCTGCCCCAACTGTCTCCATTATATTGCCAAGAAATGCAATCTTGTATTTATGTGGAAGAAATTACAACTTTTAAACACCAGCATATAGCAAATGCCAGAATTATAGCATGCAACTGAATTAGATCTGGCTGGCAGATCTGGTTTTGTCACCTGTCATACACAATCAGCATCCAGCTGTGCAATAAGCAATTTGGAGGCAGCCAGCACTGTCTGACATATTGTTCACTTAAAAAATTATTAACAGGTCTGTTTTCATCACCAGGCAGCTTTACCAGCCAGTTTCCAAAGTACTCTGTAATTTAAACTCTTATTACATACAGTATCACTCCTTCGGAAAATTAGATATTCTGTATAATGTAAAACCAGATATCTTTCCTAGTAGAGATCACAGCATCATCATAGATCCACAGGCCATGCAATGCATTCAATGTTCATGTGTTCACCCTGAGAGGGGGACCATGTAATACCAGGCTGCTGGTAATACTAGTCTCACTACATTTTTACAACAGTACAGTCCACAGGTCCAAGATTATCACTTGCTTCCACACCTTCATTTCTCACCGTACTTCTTTCAAATGGGTCCAAGAAGTCATAAGATTTCTCCTGGACACTTACCAAATTTAGAAGCCAGACTACCAACAGGGTTGTGTGTTTTCAGTGACAAAGACCAGATATTTTCAGAATAGGCCTGTTCATATTTGCCTGGTGACATAAGGCACTGTAAGGACTCTGGTGTAGAAGGGAAAACCACAGCATCCACACAGGCCAGCCCCACTGGCATTACTCACCTCTTTCTGCCAGCATACCTGAGATCTCTTTCCATATCTCACTTCCCTGGGCTACAGAGCTCCTACTGCAGTTCCCAGCACGTTAAGTCCTTTTTTAAACTGCATTTATTCTGGTTTTACATCTTCTGACTGCCTTGTCAGCCACTCCCTAAGAGAAAACACCCAGTGGGTGATCTAGTCTACCTCCACCTAACCCTATTTCTCTGTCCTTAGCAATTCAATCGTTTCAACCAGACTTGCCTACCTATTCCACACCCATGTCTCGCTTCTCTGTCCCACTGAAGACATTGAATCTCAGTATTAGCTTGGCCAGTTAAAAAAAAGTCAGTGAAAAAACTGAATTACTGAAAATTTTTTTAAAAGACCCACATTCTCCACAAATGCCTAATTAAGTCATTTAAAAAGGCATTGTCTCCATGAAATGCAGCATCAGTGTGTTACCTGGTACCCCATAATGTTCCCCATGTAATTTTCTTTTAACATGATTAATTTCTGAAGATGAGTCAAGTTGGTAATAAGAATGGTAATTGCCATAAACCATATAATGACCTCTATGTGGCAGACTCCTGCTGTTGACCTTGCCAATTGTACATGAGAATTAAAGGCAACCTTCAACCCAAAGTAAATACATGCAAGTTCAAATTCTAGTCCTTGGAAATACATGTATTTAACTAAAAGTTGTAACAGGATCTTTGGCCTCTGTGGCACACCACAAATGGCAGACTTGAAATTATCTGGGTGTAATAATGGCAACAGTGGCCAGGTGCTTTTGCAAGCATGGTCTGAGCCTGTAACTGCTGATAACTGTCAGGTGGTATATTGTGGCTTATTTCATGGGGGCTTTGTGGTTTTAAACTATGTGTTGTTAGGGACTTTCCTGAGTAATAACAAACAAGCAAGCAAACAAACAAACAAATAAATAAATAAAGACAAAAAAGAAGCCATAATTAAAACTTTTTTTTGCGTATTTTTAATAGCTTTGACTTTTTTCCAAAAATTAAATCTAAATACCATGCAAAGGAGACAGATGAAGGGATTGCAAATCCCAAAATTGCCAACAATGATTGCTAAATTTCTAATAATGACCTCCTATCACATCTGGAAATCTCTCGTTGGCAAAGCATTCCTGGTTCAGGAGACGCATCCTCCAAACCACAGAAGTCTGTGGTGGAAAAGACTAAATCTGGGGTCTCTGCTCCCCACAGCTCCCACAGATGTCTGGTCCTTTGCCACTGCCTTCTGCCCTGTGAAGGTTAAAGCCAGTACCAAGATGGCTGGTTTAAGTCACCATCCCATGTTTCTGGGAAGCCACTACTTGCACCAGGGAACACAATTAAACGTGAGTGGCAATGACAGCATCAATGGGAGCTCTTATGGAGGTGAGATGAGACAAGACGAGACGAGGCAGCAGGTGCTTTCCCAAAAGGAGCTCCACACAGCGATGAGAAAATGTCCTGGCAGGTAAAGTACAAAGACTAGACAATAGCTCAGATAGCCCAGTAGAGTCCAAAATCACAAGAGGATGGAGAATTTGGGAAATCTGGAATCGCGCAGATGGAAAATGTATTTTGTTGTGATCAGGTACCTGTAAGCATGTTTCACCTGTGGCCATGGATGCAAATAATGTAATACAGCAGATCTGGAACAATCAAGATGGTGACTAACTCTTGAGGGAGGAAGTTAACAGATTTCCTTATGATGCACAGAAAAATCATTGAAATTTGTATTTTGGTATGTGATTACCTGCTTGGAGGTTCCCGATGAGAAATTCCAGCTGAATTTCTGCCACTAGACTTGGAAGTCAGCTGAAGAGGGTGGCTGCTGAGAGTCTGCTGTTTGTGCTATTCAAGTTAGTCAAAGATAGTACACACTAACACGCAGAGTTAGAGACACCTTTTCCTTGGTAAGGGAGGAAAAAAGTGGCTTGGACATTAAGTGTGTAGAATGTAATCAAACCACATGGGAGCTGCCACTCCAAATTAGGTCCATACTCCCTCTTGATGAATAGGCTGAATATCCAGTACACTGCAGCTTTACTATCCAGTGCATGGATCTCGTGCTTTTCCTTTTTCTGCAGAACACTGGACGGCAGTCCTGTCCAAAAAAGCTATTTCTACCTTTATGTGCATGTATGAGAGAAACTCTAAAGGCACAGCCTTTGTATCTAACCTCTCTTTTGTTTCTTTTGAGTAGCCTTTAGGTCAGAAACTTTGATCTTCCTGTTGAAGAGGATGTACAACTAACCCTGTCTGTGGCCAACTGTGTTTATCAGCAGCACGTTTTTTTTGTGGGTATGTGTAAAAGGAATACATTATTGGTCCTCTAAAACCAGCTTAGAAATAGAAGGCCTTTCTTAACCTCTTGAAATATCTCTCAATTCTAAACCTAAAGACTTCTGCCAATATTAGTTGTGAGTAAGAAAAGTCTATTCTGTAGGAAAACATTCTTTTACATATTGTCCAAGGAGCTGACAGTCTTTAAAAAACCACCCTGATGTTCTCAGGGGCACAAGTATTCAGCAGTTAGTTATATCAGCCGGATCATATTTATCATCTGTATGTTTCTGAAAATACCTCTGTGCTAAAACTGTTTTTACAATTTTACTTCCCCAAAATTTCTATTTATTAGTTCTGCTTGTACTTCTAAGTCTTCTTCCACTTAACTAGAAATGTTAACAGTGTGGCAGGAAAAAAATCTTTCTCTGTGCAGGCTGAAAACAATTCATGTGTCTTTGTGTATCTAAAATTGCAAAGAGAAACCCAAAGAAAACCCTATGATACAATTGTTTTCTCACAAACAGTATTTTAAAAGACCTCATTCTTTATATTTTTTTCTTTAGGAAAAAAAAATTAGCATTTCTAGAGTATGTCCAAAATTAGCCTTCAATTTGTTTGAAAGATTTGTAAGAGGGAAACCCTGGTCCCACTAAAATCCATGGAAGTTTACTATGTGACAGCAATGGTGGTAGCATTTTACTTAGAGATCTTAGCCACCGCTGGATGAATGTTATCTGAATATCAGATCCCAATATCAGGCATGAAGTACAGATATAAAATGTCCTTGGTATTACTTCACACCAATTAATTATTTTTTTGTGCCTGTTATTTTTTTTATGTTAAGAGTTTTGTTGATATGTTCCCATAAAATAAAAAAAATCCTTGAAAAAAAATTATATGCATTTTAAAATACTCTGTGCTCTTAACTAGTATTTTTTATAATGAAATAAAAGAAGGAAGCATGAAAATTGGAAGCAGTTAAAATATTACTCTGGAATGACCCCAAAGGAATGATGAGCATGTCACTATTTTAGAATGGAAGTTTTCTTAGTTTGAAACTCTTTTGTTAAGTTCTGAGCTTGAAATTTATAGTTTCTGACACTGATCCACAGGATCTCACCTTCTCTCAAGGTATGTTTTGGGGGTGAATAGGCAGTCACATTCTTTTATGTCATCTTTCATCTCATAAAAACAAAGTGTCTGTGCTAATGTCGCTGAGTTCTATTTCTAGGACCTGTTGTCTCAGCAGGAGGCTAACTGTGAGATATAATTCTCAAAATACCTTGGTTATTCAATTTTTTTTAATATTATATACTTTGCATCAGTAACACAGACAGGTATTTCTCTGTCACAAGCAATGGCAGCAGTCCTGGAAGCTCTGAACAGCACAGAATGAGAAAGGGCAAGCAGTTCAGTCCTGAACAGACTTCTTTTCTTTTCTTCCACTGGTAAATTAAATGTTTATCCTTATGAATTACAAGTCACAAAATTTGCTAGGTCAACAGTCGGTCCTCATGTGGGTCTAAAGATCTTGTTGCACATGAAAAATCATAAAAAGAAGTTAAGTAAAAAGAGTTTGCTAATTGCTTGGCAGCTCATTCAGGGAGCAGGAATGCTTATGTCCATAACCCATTGTGTATTGATCTTATTCTCTGTTGGTAACTTGACAATATGCTTGGGCACAATAATACAAGAAATTAGTAAAACTTCAATGTTGCTAAACCTTTCAAATATGTTGTTTTGGTGCTCAGCTTTTTTTAATGAGACCACTGTGAAACTCAAACATTTTTGCCTAAAAACAATCTCTGAAGACAGTCAGAGGATTTGTTTTTGTAAAACTGTATTGATCACCAGTTATTCCTTAGTAGAGGATATTAAAAACCATTAGTATGCCAGAACTATATGGAAGTGAAGTACACATTTGTAGTTATTCTTATAAATTAAGTTAATAAATTAAATTGCACTGAATTCCATGAAGTGCACTAGCTTTGCCCAAAGCAATGATAAAATACCATGTAGGGGTATCATCCCTGTGGGGTTGTGAGATATAAAAATTTTTCTCCTTGATTAGGTTGCTGTAATCTCACAAAGAAAGAAACCAAACAAACAACTAAGGTGTAGTTTCTCAAGTTACCAATATCATATTTTATTTCTAATTTCCAGTGGACCCCTCTTCTCACAGGCAAACATCATCTGTAAGTGCTTATAGAAAGATTTTTAATAAATATATTGGAATGTTGTTGTCGAAATTGTCTTAATCTAGGGAGAATTTTATCAGCAGGAAAACTCATGAGGCTTTCTGTTCTGCTTATGCCCAATTTTGACCCTCGTAAGAGATTAGCTCTTGTATTAGCAAAGCCAAATGCTTATCAGAATTCAAGAAAAGACTTGAAATGAGACTCGAAGGAGATACTTGACATATGCATTAATAATATATAAATGTGTATTTTCAAGTTTTCACAGAATCATAGGATCACAGAATCACAGAATGGCTGAGGTTGGAAGGGACCTTTGGAGGTCATGTGGTCCAAACCCCTGCTCAAGCAGGGTCACCTAGAGCTGGTTGCCCAGGACCGTATCCAGACAACTTTTGAATATCTCCAAGGATGGAGACTAGACCATCTCTCTGGGCAAGCTGTGCCAGTGCTCGGTCAACCTCACAGTGAAAAAGTGTTTCCTGATGTTCAGAGGGAACGTCCTGTGTTTCAGTTTGTGTCTATTGCCTCTTGTCCTGTCACTGGGCACCACTGGCAATAGCCTGGCTCAGTCTTCTTTATAGCCTCCCTTCAGATATTTGTATACGCTGATAAGAACCCCCCTGAGAATTCTCTACTCCAGGCTGAAGAGTCCCAGCTCTCTCAACCTTTCCTCACTGGACATATGCCCCAGTCCCTTACACATCTCAGTGGCCTTTTGGTGGACTCTCTCCGGTAGCTCCATATCTCTCTTGTACTGGACACAGTAAACTGTGTCCCAGAACCAGACACAGTACTTCAGGTGTGGCCTCACCAGTGCTGATTAGAGAGGAAGGATCACCTCCCCTGACCTGCTGGCAACGCACCTCTTAATGCAGCTCAGGATACCATTATCTGCCTTTGCTGCAAAGGCACATTGCTGACTCACAGTCAACTTGATGTCCACCAGGATTCCCAGGGCTTTTTCTGCAAAGCTGCTTGCCAGCTGGGTAGCCCCCAGCATATATTGATGCATGGGGTTGTTCCTCCCCAGG
The DNA here is from genome assembly GCF_900496995.4 of Aquila chrysaetos chrysaetos. NCBI lineage: Eukaryota > Metazoa > Chordata > Aves > Accipitriformes > Accipitridae > Aquila > Aquila chrysaetos. The sequence goes on along the minus strand of NC_044016.1, from coordinate 24,204,789 downwards.
TGCAGGACTTGGCCCTTTCCCTTGTTGAACTTCAAGAGATTTCTGTCAGCCCATTTCTCCAGCCTGATAGGTCCCTCTGGTTGGCGGCACAACCCTCTGGTGTATCAGTCACTCCTCCCAGTTTTGTATTATCAGCCAGCTTGCTGCGGGTGCACTCTGCCCCATCACCCAGATCATTAATAATGATGTTGAACACTATTGTACTTGTCATGGACCCCTGGGGGGTGTACACCTGCCTCTGTTCATGAAGGTTGGCACAAAGTGACCATGGATCAACCACCTAAACAAGAAAGCCGCTTGCCCTAAGTTCAGCCTGTAATAATGCAGGGAAATAAACTCTTTCAGGGAGTAATTAACCACCTAAGTGAAGTTCCCAAAATGAATCATGATCCCTTCAGGAATAACTGTCCACTGAATATAGCATAAACCTCAGGGCATTACACTCTTGATTGAGGCAGTGAATATGAGTACTAATAATAGGTAGCATAAATGCCCCTCCTTCTCACATAACTAACAAATGGATGTTACCTGGTGGAGGACACGAAGAGATGGCTTCAGTGCAGGAAATCATCCAAAGCAAGTTTTGAACAGATTTTGTGTACAAGGACATGAAGGAACTGAAGCAGCTATTGCAGCCCGGTAGCTTCAGAGCTGTCTGAAGCCAGGTCCCTGCTGTGGAGTTTCCCCCTGAGCACAACTCTGTTAATTCACCTTCGTGCAGAGAAGGTCTAAAATGTCACCTTTACTGATCTCACATATTTGGATGAGATTTATTGGGTGTGTGAAGGGATAATAATATTAGAAGGTTGTGTCTCCTGATATACGATATTCAGGGACATCACTCCCTGACAGGTTTCTGTTTTATGTGGTCTGTGGCCGCCCTTGTTCCAAGCACTTTATCTGTTGCTTCTGCACAAACTCTTATTAGCGATCTGAGTTTACACAGAAGTAGAATATAGTCCTTCTGCAACTTTCAAATAATTTCTTCCAGTTATTTAATACCAGCTGAACTCTTTCCAACATAGGGATGCACAGCAACTTAGGAAATATGACACACATATGACATAAATATGAAACATATTGTCATTTTTTTTTAAGGAAACATGTACCAGGATTTAAAAAGAACTACGGGGATTTTGGTATCAACAAATGATTTGCAGACAACTCTGAAATCAAGGTGAATGTCAGGTAGTTTCAATAGTGTAAAATGGAATTGCCTTGGCAAGATTTTTTCACTTTCTTCTAGATGCCTTTTATCCCATCTGTATTTCAAAGACAACAGATATCTAAACCTAACATTATCACATCAAGACCTAAAAACATAATACTCGTGTCTTCTTCCCAAAATACATACCAGTCTCTCTCAGAGAGTGCATTTAAAAACAAATGTTATTTAGACCACACAAATGTGTCTGGCTCAGTTCACAAAGGAGGCAGAGGGTGGAGGTACCAGTGTTTCTGCCCAGCTGGATGGAGGTACCCATGGTTTCTGTACTGGGATGTAACATGGGTGCTCAGATGTGAGCTTGGGCCACTATGCGTCCCCAGCTTACACTGCCTGTATATCAGATCCTGCTCTGATTCAAGCCAGGAACAAGGGTTCAAGTAAAAGGCTGTTGGGAAGAGCAGGGGAACTGGATGGGTATCATCTCAGCCTTCCTCACAGGTACAGTGGTTGCATTTCATTATAAAAACTGTGTTTGAGCATAGCTCTGAAAAAAAACATAAGCACAGGCCAAGCATCCATTTGTCCAGTCTAGCAGGTGCTTACATTTTGCTGTGGGACATAACATAGGATAATAGTTACTCCTCCCTTTGTGTGCTCAGTGTTTAACCAGAATATAGGGTGTATATGTTTAAATCTCACATTCAATTGATCTTCCTTGAACTCACATCTATATGATAGGGATCATATACCATGCTGTAGGCTTTCTGAATTAAGTTTTTCTCCTACTGAACCTGCTCTATGTTGGGTAAATTACCAAGCAACTAACTAGCCCACCATGAGAGCAGAGTGTGGAAGCTGGTGCTGTGCATCCTGGTGGTGTGCCTTAACCACTGAGCTGGGGACCTGCTCAGACTCTCCCTGGCATCATGAATTATTACTCCATGCAGCTGGGAAGAGCTTCAAGAGCAGGGATTTAGAGAAACTTGCACTGCAACAAGTTAAAGGCTTGGTAAGCAGGCATGGTGCCGAGATGCAAGCTCAGTCCCCTCAGGTAGGAGAGGGCCCTGAACTGATGTGTCCTGAATTGCAGGGGGTAGTTGTGGCCCTTAATTCTAGTATTTGGGTTGGTCCAAGGTGTTCCACCTCTTCAGAAAAAAATAAGAGGCCTAGGCAGTTTGCAAGGCACTCCCATAAACAGACAGACCCTGTAATAAGAACCAGTAGTTGCACTTAAAACACTCTGTTGGTTTTGAAAGATTAGGACTGTACTTCATATTGTGAACATGCAAAAAACTAATCTCTCATAAGCTGATAGAAAAAATATTAAAAAAAATCAAGTGAAGATAGGGAGGCAGATAAATTCCATAATGAATTTTCTCCACTGACATAGGTTTTTTTAAAGACATCACCAAACACCCTATTTAGTTAGTCACAGACATTACACCAGGATCAGAAGTACTGCATACCCTCGGCAATGGCTCACAACGTCAAATCCAGCTCTAGTGCTTCTACAATGTTGTTACAGATAGGTAGGTATTAACTACTCAATCAAAAACTCCACTGAAGACATGGAACAGAAACTTTAAGAAGCTTTTATGTATGCATATAAAAATTTTTAGTAACTTGGTGGGTTTTTCAGAATGTAACTTTTACTAGTAGACATGATCATTACTGAAGTACAGATAAATCAAATTAGCTGCATTATGCTGTTACCCATAATTGAGTTACACAGTAATTGCCATAAGGATCCAAGCACTATAGTCAAGAAATTTACAAGATAGTCTTACAGAAAAGAAATGTGGTTTGGGCAATAAAATTTTCTTTTCTCTACAGTTAGCTGGAACTCTAAACTTCTTGACTGAAGTGCTTTGGCTACTAAACAATTACATGACACAGCAATGCATATGGCCATACTTTGGTAATTTTTATGCTCAGCCTAGAAGACAAAGAAGGGACTTGTTACACACACACACATATATATATAAACTTATGATAGTATTTATATGAAGTGAACAAGACAAAAAATATCACAGCACTAATACACTCTGGCCTCATATTCTGTTCCAAACACATGATAAAGACAACTGCAGCTATGAATACAGGTGCTTAAAGCAACCTTGTGTAGTTGTAGACTTGTAGAAGGCTAGGTACATGATGAACCTTACAACAAGGTGCTCAACATTAGAGAGTTAATAATGTGTGTTATTAGTATGATGCAAGGTACAATAACTATAAATCATCATTAAGCGGGTTAAGAATTGTCTGGCAGATCTGGAGAATCAGAACTGGCTGGGGATGGCTCTAAAGTTGTTACCCTCAAGGACCAATATCTTGTCCCACAGATCTCAGCCTCTTTTGGAAATACTGTTGTTTCATGCATACGACTGACAGGTTACCTTTGAAAGAAAAACACTCAATAACCGCTATTCAGCAACATTGCATCCTTCATGTAAGGAGGTTACAAGGGGAAGTCTGCCAAAGAGTCTGCTTTTCCACAGTAGCCTCTCTGCCTGTGATCTCAACCTATCTTAACATGCCAAGTTAAGCACTGCAATGTCTCAGGCATTGCTCTGTCCCTGGCAGGCAACACTTTTCAGAAAATGGGGTGCCTAGATGAGATGGTACCAGCTTTGGCCCTCCAGTTTCACTCAAATACCACCTGTCTGGTCTGCCAGAACCCTTTTTATTTTCCCCCTTCATAAGCAACATATTTTAGTCCAGCACAGTTTTGCTGCAGTGAACAAAAAAGTAACAGGGTGAAATCTTAGGATCTTAGCGTCTTAGCAAAATACATATCACCCAAGTCGATCCAGTGGTTCCTCCTCCCCTTAAATGCTGAACTTTGGGTGGGCATACACTTGGATTACCCACCTACCAATCTGTGTTAGTGACTAACAAGCTGTTGTTTTCCTGCACTGAATTCTCCATGGAGAATGCTTAGCAAGTGCTTACATGGGGTGGGTAGCTGAAAGGGCAACTAAGATTTCTGATTAAAACATATATATTGCTATCAACCAGTACTTAATAACCACAACATGCTTGTTAGGTGCAGTAAAAAAAGCCTGTGTAGAGTTAGGACCCTGACTTCTCTATAGCAAGGAGAAATCAAATTCTGCGCCTTTCTTTCTGGGTTCCAGAGAATTCTGGCATGGGCAGTGAAAAAAATCCGTTTTTCACTTAATTAAATAGAGGGAGGAGTAAAATAAAGTAGCAGAAATGGGTTGCTTCTCTGAGTACTAAACTGATAGGATTTTCCCTGTCACTATCTTTATAATTGTTTAATTCATCTGTGTTTTGGCAAGGCCAAATAATTTACAGTATTGTAGAATTTATCAGGAGAGCCTTGGGTGAAGGGATTACTATTGACATTTTAGTACATAGAAAGCATGGAAACTGATTGGGAAACTAAGCTAGCTGGATTTTCCTGATAAAATAATCACTGGTGATACAATTAATAATGATGACATTCAAATGTTCATCTTTACGTCTCAAGCTTAACCGCCCAGTGAAATGGATGGGGCTCATTATGACTTTTGGAGTTACTGTTTCAGGTTGTCTGTAGACTCATTAAGACAATATTGCATTGCTTGTGCTTAGTTCACACTTTCAAGGTCACCTGCTACCAAAAGGACTGAAGAGCATATGCGTGAAACCTCATTGTATTGTTCCCTCTTCCAAACTGCCTTAGCTAAGATAACCTGCCATTACATCTACTGCTCCTCGCTAAATTGCTATTTTCACAAATATTTAAATACAAGGTACATACTTTAAAGTAATTGTTCCTTTTATTTTGCCTTATGCTAAAGTACCTGTAGTGAAAAAAGTCCGTGTTATAGCTAAGAATATGTAATTGCACAAAGGATCTTTTCATTTCTAATTCAAACTTTCATTAATGCAAAAAAATTACACAGTCCCACAGCATACAGGTTGGCAATATTCTACTATGTGTACCCTTTACAGATGTACAATGATCTTGGAAAGAGAAGATGGGGGAAGAGACACTACACAGTGCAGTAACACAGAACCACATAACGTGAAATTATTGCTATAGCTTTCCAGCACATTGGAGGAGTTGGTGCTAATGGTTATTTCTTGTCCTTTCAGCCAAAATGTCATCAGCTACAATTGTTCCTGACTAAATTAATCATATTGGGCCATATGTTTCCTAACGATCTGCAGATCACAGTTTGATAGCAGCTGTTGTAGACCAAAGGTATGAAAAATAAACAAAGAATGCATCACCATTAAAAAGCTGAAGGTTCCTGTAATTACAGATCTCTATCAGAGTACAAAGCCTGGAGTATATTGACAACAAGATCTTCTCAATGTATGGGGAAAAATGATTTGCAGTGACTCTTTAAGAAGGCATACACATGTTAGTAACTCTGTAGTAGCTTGCCTAGGTGAGGGAAAGTCAATTAAATAAACCCCTCTATCCTAGCACGCCATAAGAAAATATCCTTACATATAAACAGAAATGGCTGGTGAAACTGGAATATTCCTCAGCACAACACTTGTACCTTATCAGCTTGACTCTGAACACCCTACACAAAGTTTGCACTGTTGTAACATCTTTGATTTCAGAGGAGTTTCTCGTGAATCATGCAAATTACTCACGTGTAACTCAAGTTATCAATTTGCCATGAAACACTCATGAATTTAATTACTGATGCTTGCATTTTAAAGCGAAAATTTTGCCATGAAATACTTTTTCCTCAAACCTCATTTTCAACTTTGATACTCACAGCTTTTGCTTAATGAAGATCATCTCATGTTTTGAAATGTATTCAAGCATAAGATGAATTATAAGGGAAATGCCTGCACCCATTTTAGAATTAGAGAAGCAGAAAAATAGCATTTTTCTTTCTGGTAAAAAAGTGAATAAATAAAATCAGGTAAGATATGAAAAGGTATTATAAGAAGAATTGTTTTCTGTGATAAACTTGAATTTCAGTACATCCTCCAGAGCATGGCATATAAATTAATAGTACTTGTTCAAAAAAGACTGAACTTTGATAGTGAAAATTTAAGTTTTACTAAGTTGGAAAACTAGCTGAGGACATGGAGAGAAAATATTATAAAAAGTAATGCATTACAGTTTCTGCACACTCTCTTTCTTTCCTTTCACTGTGAACACAACTCACAACTATTAGGTATGATGAAGATTTAGCAAAAAAAATTAAAAGATGTCACATGCCCTCCTTTTTTCATGCTGAAGCTCATTTTGAGTTCATGCTACTTTGTTACTATGAAGAAAGAATTTATCAGTTTTCATAGCAGTGACCATTTTTTTTCCTCACTAGAGGCACCTAACAGAAATGCAGGGCCAAACTTCCAGCACGCCCTCAGTAAGGACTGCATTTTTGCATCTGCAATTTTTCAGGCACAGCTGAAGTTACTTAAACATCTATTTGATTTACAGATGCAATCAGGTACCTGCATATACAAGTGATTGTAACTGCAGGTGTTAGATTGGGGACTGTCATTTGAAATTCTGCCTTAAAATGTACAAAATAATTATTGCTGAAATTATTTAGGCATTTTATGTGGGTTCATTAAACAAGTAAGCTTTGACACTTTGTATTCTCCCTGTGTCAGAAACTGTTTAAATCCTTAGGTAGTCTTCTTGTGGGTATGTGCTCTCATTACCTTCCCTGCTCCACTTTTTCTTATACCAAGTATGAACACAGCATCACTTGCTCTGACACAAGTGCAACATTTATTCCATGTAGGTTGTGCACCACCGAGTTCAGCTGCAGACTTCCACAGCTGAAGGGTGGTTTGGTCACTTTGTTTTATATACAGAACATGGGGACAAAATTAAACTCTCACATAAAAATGGTGTGAGCCATGCACTCGCTCCCTTCCTCTGATCCAGGCTTCAGCTACATGAATGAAACAATTCTCACTGACGTTGAGGGCTTTATGTAAGAATTTAACAACTGAGCACAACAGGCACAATCTGGCTTGCGTGTTATTACTCCATCTAACAGAGAGTCTCAAAATCAAAGACATTGTTTTCCCCTTCCGTCCTTTTATCTGTCCTTTGACTGCGCTTGTAGGAAGATAATCAATACACATGAAACAAAAAGATAATGGAAGACCTTGCTCTTCAAATTTTTTGCAAGAGACAAAGTGACACTACCAGGTCACACAGCAATTCTGTGGCCACAGACAACTATTGTAAGGACTGTCACCTCACCCATATATGTAGATTTATGTAGTAACAATTTATAAATTACTTATAAAGAGACAACAGGCAGACTGTATGTAATGATGTGTACTCTCTGCACTCTTATAGGAACGATAGAAATCTTTACCTGCTGTCCCTGGGCCCTCTCCTAACATTTCTGTGCTGTGCGGATCGCAGAAGTGCCATTACAGTGACACACTGTCCAGGTAAGAACCATATTGATGACCACTGTAGTTACTGTTCCAGCACAACCCAAGGTATTAACTGTGCCTGTGGAAAACTCTGTGGCCTGTAGAGAAAAAAACAACTACACTGAAGACTGCCTTTTTATGGACTCCACCAAATGCTGTACATTTTAATAATATAAATGATTCCAAAACCTGAAGTATAGCAAAGAAGATTTTAGTATTTCATTTAATTATCTTTGGTAATAATTGTGTTCTTTCCCTTTTACCTGAATTTTATCTCCCTTCATTAAAATAATAGATAATATAACCCTCTTCTACAAAAATGGTGTCTAGTTCATTCATTTTAGCCTGGCAATTTTCCAGATCATTAAAGATATTTTTCAGTCTTAAATATTGGCTATGACACAGTCTTCTCTGTACTGTGTCTAGATGAAAGTTAGGGATATATGTCATATGTTTTCCTTTCATTACTCCCCTACAGGATGCATGTTGGTAAAATTCATTAAGAGGGGTTACAAATGCTATTCTTAATTGCCTGGATTCCTGTGAGTACGAAGAAAAGCATTCCTCAAGCAATATTGGAAACAACAGCAGAAAACAATAAAAAAAACACATTAGATTTAGCCAAGCAAAAATGCAAACTAATTAACCAGGTGAGCTGGAGGAGGGTAACAAGAATTAAAATCAGCTCCTCAAGAAGAGGAAGATCTCTGGGTGGCAACAATGCCAGGTGGGGCAGCGTGCGAGTGGGAAGTCAGGCAGTAAAGGTTTCATCTCCTCAGGACTTCAGGGCATCTGCAAACCTTCATTGAGGAAGGACTGTCTTATCCTGCAAGGAGAAATGGCAGCCCTACACAGGGCAAAGCTCTGGGCACGTAAAGGTGTATGAGGTAACGTTTAATAGCTATGGGGCTTTAACACGTCCTGCCACTAATTCCTGAATCATACCAAGGGTCATCAAAAGGATAATTAGAAAGATTTCTACTGACATCAGCAGGCCTTGGGCCAGGCTCCAAGCAAGGTATAAGTGTATGACTGGCGATGGCAAACAGACAAGGACTTTGCATCAAGCTACAGATGTTATCTGGGAGGTAAATGCAGAGTCTGTTTATTATGATTCCACACAGAAATCTGCAAACATATCTGTGCTTCTTAATATCATAAGATAAGGATAATTAAAAAGGAAATTAGAGTAGAATGACAAATGTGGCTAGGGGGCTAGTAGTCAATTAACATATAGAGATTGGCTAGGTTATTGCTGTGGGAGAGAATGATGCCAAATGAGACATTAAAAGGGTGCAAATGCCAAAATTATCTAACAACTTTTGTCTTAATAATACAAAGAAGAATTAGATGAAAAAAAAAAACCAAGATAAACTTTAAGGTGGTAATTTAATGCTTTGTATAAATTATTAATTCCTTACTGGAAAGGTCCAGTTACCCTTTTTTTCAGCTATTAAAATTAGCTTGGAGAAATGTAATGTTCTCTATGGCTATGGAAAAATCTGGAATGCAACAAAAGAAACAGATGCCAACCGCCTAAAATGAATTAGTGCTTTTCATCCTTCTCCAGAACATGGCATGCTGTGTTGGAAGGAACCGTGATCCCAATGCCACCAACCACTCACTTGTTGACTGCAATGTGATTTTCTATGGATCCATTCTTCCCATTGTGTTCAGTCCTTGGTACTTCCCGTTGTGACGTCCAGAGTTTTGGGAGTCTCTAAAACTCCACACAATTAACTTTTATAATTTGTTAAGAAAGAGAGCAGGTCTTTTCTGAACATCACATTGTTGGTCATCACGACTTTTGGAAAGCTTATACCTCACTAGGATTTCAAAAGCAAGATTGTCCTAGTTTCAGCTGGGACAGAGTTAATTGTCTTCCTAGTAGCTGGTACAGTGCTGTATTTTGAGTTCAGTATGAGAAGAATGTTGATAACACTGATGTTTTCAGTTGTTGCTAAGTAGTGTTTAGACTAAAGTCAAGGATTTTTCAGCTTCTCATGTCCAGCCAGCGAGAAAGCTGGAGGGGCACAAGAAGTTGGCACAGGACACAGCCAGGGCAGCTGACCCAAACTGGCCAACGGGGTATTCCATACCATGGGACGTCCCATCTAGTATAGGAACTGGGAAGTGGGGGCGGGGAATCGCCGCTGGGGGACTATCTGGGTGTCGGTCGGCAGGTGGTGAGCAATTGCACTGCTCATCATTTGTTCATTCCAATCCTTTCATTATTGCTGTTGTCATTTTATTAGTGTTATCATTATCATTATTAGTTTCTTCTTTTCTGTTCTATCAAACCATTCTTATCTCAACCCACGAGTTTTACTTCTTTTCCTGATTTTCTCCCCCATCCCACTGGGTGGGGGAGGAGTGAGTGAGCGGCTGCGTGGTGCTTAGTTGCTGGCTGGGGTTAAACCACGACAAAGATAAAGCAGATCAGAGACAGATCAGTACTAAGGAAACTTCCTTCTTTGAGATTATAATTTACTTTTAGCATGTAATTTAGATTTAGCGTGTAAAGTTTTTTTAATATTCCCAAACACCTTCGATCACCAACCATTAAACAACTCAATATACCATCCTTCCATCTGCAGGAGGGGTTCCCCTCCCTTTCCCTTGGGAAGCAACAAAACTGCTACCAGAGCTATCAATACAGAAAACACAATTCTCTCTGTGTCCACTGCAGCATGATAGAGACAAGCCCTCGATTATTTCTGGCTTTTGGAAAGACAACAGGTACACATCAGCCTGTGAAATGGCTGCAATGTGCAGCAGAAAGGGCAAAAACTCTTAAGGGCTGTCGTGTTTTAACAGGCTATGACACAGCCTTGGCATCTGCCAAGGGGGGAGGCAGAGGGAGCTGCCTGGGAAGCGTGTAATGTTTACCTTCCCATCACAGAAACATTTTTCCTGGGCCTGTCATCACTCCTGTTGAATATTTGCCTGGAGGAAACCAAATGGTTTGCAGTGCTTCTGTACGAACACACCAATGTGCCTGTCGGCCTCACTGGGGCAAGACAGTCCTGCTCTCCAGCCACGGGACTGGGTCTCAACCTGCTCAATAAGCTTTGGAGCAAAATACCGAGGGGGTGGGGCTGCATACCATGTGGGAGAAAGTAGCTGGAGTTCGGGAGAGGAAGGAAGGAGTGGAATGGGACACTTTCATGAAAAATTCTCCCTGGAGGAAGGTGTCTTTGTAAAGACTAGAAAAGAAGCACTCCTTTGTGGATGTCAGAAAGCACAGGGAGGATGCTGCAAATGCCTGAATAGCCATGCCAAGCACATACAGCTGTGTTGCCCCTCAAAAGATCCTAACGAGGACAGACAGACAGTAAGATGCTTGCAAATGTGCAACTACATTCCACCATGTTTGACATTCTTACAGGAACTTGTGCACATATTTAATGACTGGCACATACGATGTTGCCAGGGTTAACCACATTTTCCATTCCTGAGGAAAAGGTGTTGTGGCTAAGCACCAGGATTCTTGAGAAACCGAGCATTATACCTGTCCTACTGTTAGAAGTACTGGTGAAAATATAACTCCCTTCTATCAATCTGTCCTGGGGAGAATGTTCATTCAGTTGTATGACAGATACAGTTATGTCTTTCCCCACCAGTATTTCAAATCAGATCTGAAGAAACACTGAAGTTAAACAAAGATGAAAAAGGACCTGGTTCTCCATAAACAGCCAGGTAGCTAGATGCTTTTCTCTTGTTCGTAGTGGAAGAGAGCCAAAGAAGTGTTTTACAGGGCATTCAGATGAAAAGGGAAAGAAGGTATTATTTTCTTCTAATGGACAAATGTATGTGTCTCAGCTTGGAGCAGCCACAGGGAGAATTCCTCTTTGCTTCTCAGTGAGTGACTGATTTGTCTATGGCAGGACAGTTAGATGTAAGAGGCAAATATTTGTGACGTAGTGTAAAAGCATTGCTTGGATTCCTTTTCTTTTACAAAATTTTCAACCAGGAACGCACCCTTTGCATTACAGTGCAAGATAGGAACTGACCACCCTGAAGAGCCACCAGCTAAGTGGCTCTTCAGGATGAGCAGAAATTTGTGGTTCTTTTATTTCAAACTGAATTTATAGAACTTCTTTTTTTTAGACCAAATACATGCTTGACAAAGAAACCTACATATGGGTCCAGAGAAGATTTTCTGGTTTTCACTGCATTTTATGCCTGAATCTGAGGTTTTTGATGGTACCTTATCGAATAAAAAGGAAATTAGAGAAAATATAGGATAGGGAAAATGGCAGTAGTAGTTATGCATTTGGTAGAGGTACAGGGAAAGATAATTGACCGTTTGCTACCAAAAGAAAAGGGTTCAGCAAGGTTAAAAGGCACTGGAAGCAAAGCTGATGGCAATGTAATTACTGAAAATGAAAATTGTTATGATTTTTATTGGCCTGAAGAAGAATTACATGGAAATATTACTGCAGCTGGTGAATCTCAAAAGGCAGCTGAGGAACAAAAGCATGAGGTGCTGCCAAATGACCTCCCTGGCAGCTGCAGTATAGTCGGTTACAGTGGGGATGCATTCTCCAGGAGACCATCCTACAGGACACTTCTCTTGGCTTTTCAGCCCTACAGGCTCTGGAAAAGGTGGTAGGCACAAAAACATTAATTTTAGTTTTTAACTCTGGAAACAGAAAGAAAAAAAGCTATTTTTCCTCCCTTTTCCCCTCCATCTCCCTTAGATGTTCTGTGTCCCTGGCTGCAGCAGGATTGTAGCAGTCAGGAAATGCAAGCCGAGGGCACTGCTGGCAATGGGCAGCTGCCAGGTGCTCGGGTGGATGGTGCCTCGTCTCTTACCAGATGTTGGCTCCGGTCTGATCTGCTGGGAGCAAACCTCTTCTTTCCTAAGTGCCTGCTGCCCTTACTGCCATTTGCCGGCTGATGTGTGCAGACAGACCGCTTGTGGAGGCAGGGGCTGTCTTCCTCCCCATCTGTTTGCACACCAAGAAACAGAAGGAGAGCCCGATTTCAGTCTAATCTGCCTTTACAGCACTCCATCACTCAAGATAACGTACTGGTAGTGTCCTTTCCACCAGAACTGGCATGCACCAGCAAAGCATGGATTTCCGTATATTTTAGCCCAATTCACATCATTGCTATGTAAGCTTGGGCACAAAGGGATAGCAAGAGAGAGATAGCATTGAATATGTTCATGATATAGCTCACTATTTTACCTTAATCAGAAATAAAAGACTTCTGCATCTTAAAGCTGTTTGCTCATTGCAAAAGGCTTGAAAAGGGCTGATGGAAACAATTTCTAGAGAAAGATTTTCTGTTGGGAAAATAGAGGCTATGTAAATCAATGTATCTCCAGGGAAAGTTCAATTTTTATGGAATTTTCCTATCATGATAATCTAAATTAAATATTTTATTTTACATTTACTTAATTTCTGCATCCAGTTAGGCCAGCATTGTGCCTGATAGACTTGTAGCCACAAAATACTCTTCCTTATTCTCCCCAATGAGCCTTTTTGTTTGATCTGCATCTCCCTGATGCACCAGAGTTTTCCACTCGTGTTTACTTGCTCTGGTGAGTCCCCAGAGTTTCAGCTGAACTCAGAAATGGGAATGGAAGAATAGGGAAACCCAAAACCACATTACAAAGGGGCATTGAAGAAGCCCAGGCATACTGATACCAAGGTCAAACTGAGCTAGATGCACTGATATCGCCAGTTCCTTTTGATTTTTAAGTAATTTAATTCCAAAAAAGCTCTTAAATTTTTGACTTCTTGTCTGAATTGGGTTTGGATTTAGGTATACTCATATTTTGCTTGGACACATTTGCCTGTTAAGATAAGAGAAGCATGAACAAAAGACTGAGGTGGAGAATAAGATCTGTACAGAGTATGATGAGAAGGGCAGGGAACCCAGCATGGCAAAGCCCAGAGGAAGCACAGAAGGAGGAAGACTGAAAGGGAAAACATGAAAGGATGTAACTTGGTTTGGTTTCAGTGGAAGCTTGATTGTGACTGTCTTTCAAACTGTGGCACGCATTGGAGCAGTTTCTGTAAAGTCAGCCTACCTACACCGTGGTCCTGCCTGATGTTGCAGCCATGGAAGGGGGCTCTAAAGCTTCTCACACTGCTGTTTGTGACACCAGCGCAGCAGGATTTCCCGTCAGATTGGAGACAGCTACCGAAATTCTCTTTCACCTGATCTTAGGGTGACCCTCCATAAGGGTGCATGATGGACGAGGAAAGGGACTTTGGGCAGAAAGGCAGCATCCCTTTCAGGAGCCGCACAGATGGCCCTTTCTGGCAGAAGAGGTGTGATGAGCCATGTCCAAGAAGGTGCAGTCCTGATGGTGTATCATGACCATCTGGTTACCTCCATGGGTCTGCACCATCCAGAGGAGCTGGTGCCTGCTTGGAGGCTGTCAGGGTGAAGTAGAGGCTCTCAGTGATTCTCGGACAAGGAGATTGCTGCTACGCTGAGAAAATTTGGGGGGGTATGGAGAGTGATGTCTTTTTTTTCCTGTGTCATAGTATAATCTCTCTGCCATATATAATCCCTCTCCTATTAATGTCTCTGCCTCTCTGCCATAATTAGGAATAATTCCTAACTGATGTTCTCTACTACCATATATTTCTCTAAGATATTGATTATTTAAACTCTAGATTTATAATGTTTTTCCTCTGTTGTAATTAGAAAATGCCATAAAGCTATGGAACAAAGTCGAGAACCAGGTCTTACCAAATCAAAACTAGCAAAGGCTGCCTTATGACAGAGGCAGTTTGAGAAGTGATAAAATAATAATGCAAGTTCTTTCTTTTTCGACAGGTCAGATTTACCGGTACACCCTGGATACATTGCTCCTTGCCAGCCACACAAAACAGCTGTAAACCTGGTTTAGCCAGGCTGTTAAATTGAGTTTACAGCTGTTTTGCATCACCAGAATGGCTCAAAGCAGGCAGCACATACCAGTGAACGCAGTCCTAATTGTACACTAATGAACGATGAAGTAGTTTAGCATGCAGTATTCACTTTGGCAAAATGAAAAAAGAATCTTTATATAGAGCAGATATGTTAGAATTTATCCTGGCTTTGCTCAAGGGGAAAAATTCATCCTCTTTTATTCTGAATGGATTATAATTAAGAAAAACATCAGAGACAAATTATTCAAGGTTAGAAATTTAAAGGAGTGTTAAGAATACATCCACTCTTTCCAGATATATTAGTGCCTGCTCAGGCTGGAGTTACAAGTGGAATTCATAGTTTAATTGTAAAATAATGGTCCAAAAAACCTGCTTAGGTAAGCATGTGTTTCCATTAGGGAAGAAAAATCATTACAGAAGACAAGATAAAAAGTTAATGTTGCAAATGTCTGTGTATAACTTCATTAATGCTGGATAACCACTCTATACTTAGCAAGGTGTTCATTGTGGAAATCTGTTAAAGTAGTTGAAATCAAGTGCAGCCTAGATGTCTGCTTAGTTTGTGGTTGCCTTAAAAGAACCAAAGCTCAGAGTATTTTTCAGTGCTTTCAGACATTGCTTTTCCTCTGTAAATAAAGCTTATGGCCTTAAGGCGATAGCCTTGCTGGGAATACAACAGTCTCCGATATAATTTGACAAACACAGAGAGCAAAAAAACTCCAGATGACTGGTTCTCATTTGTTTATTCAATGAATCATGCTTAAATTGCAGGGAAAAGTTGGGACAGGACAGCTCATTAACAGAGGAGCACATTTTCCTCCCAAGCATTGCACCAACAGCAGTGCAGGACATGATGGAGGTTTGGACCCTCCATAGCGAAGACTCATGCATCACTCATCCCTCCAAGTGCCTCCTGAAGCCAAGAGAGACCTGGCCTTTCAACTTGACTGGCCTTTGGGGTTCCAACTTCCAAAATCGATCGCAAAACCCTTAGTTTTCAATTAAGCAGAACTGAGCCTATTACGCCTGGGCTAGCCACAGACTGACTGTGGGTGCATACATTCATATAGCCCCAGGCAGGCAGAGGTAAGCCAGGCTTTGCGACTGAGGCTCAGCCCACAACCACGTAGCCACCTGAGGCTGTCTGCTGCGCACGAGCTCTTAGCCCCTGCTCAGCAAAAGCTGGTGGTTGTCTCAGGCCGAGGGCTGCGCTCACGGCAAATACATGGCTTCCCCTTCGCCGCTGAGGAGCATCCAGCTGGCCCAGAGCATAAGCATAGAGAGCTGATGTTTGCCTGTGAAATACCATGCAAAATACCAGCAAAATATTACACTGGCTTTGAAAACACAGTATCCCCAGAGGGATAAAAAAATGCCAGTTTAAACAAAAACCAGGAAAATCTGGTCTTCAGCCTGTAAGATATTTAACCTTTTTTCATTCCTGAGTGCTGATCATCCCACACACTTTCAGTGATAATAATAACAGGAGTAACAATAATAATAACAGGAAAGCAAAATCTGAAACAAAAGGCAGAGCTGAACTCAAAATACTTAGGAGGTGTTAAGTTTCATGCTGAAAATTATGCACCTAAAAGCTACAATTTAGGAAATCATACTTAACCAGCAGGAATAAAAAAAATGGATGAACTTTTCATGAAAAAGGATAAAACTAGTCAGAAAAGTCTTTTATCACTGAAACTACAAAAGTGAATGATGAATCTGTTTGTGGCATGTCATTAGAAGGAAACATCTCTTCCCTGTAAAAATGGCTTTTTATCCAACTCATCATGTTACATTTCATGGGGATCTCACTCCTTAGGAAAAAAACCACACACAAAATACATTTCCTGGGCCAACATAAAACCCTTTAACAAAAGTAACTATTTCAAACAAGCAAAAGGTTGTGGACACTTTCATAAAAGATGATAATAATAATAATAATAATAAAATCATAATAAAAGATGGTGGTTTAAAAGATGCGCACTACTACCGCCTCCCCTTTTTACACAGCCCAAGACATGCTTTATTATATTAAAGCCAGTCAAGTCCAGATGGAAAGATACTGTTAACAAATACAAGCAATTCTCTGACTGTAATCCCATACCTTGCAGAGCAAATCATCTTTTGTTGGTCAGGAAGTCTGCCAGGCTGTATCCATATTGCTGCAGGACCCTTACAGACCAGACTTTCAGCTGAGTTTGTCACCACCTTGATCTCAAAGGAACAACCCCAGTTTACATCCAGGAAGGATCAAGACCCTTATTTATTGTGACTATCTGTCTGTTTTAGTGCTTCATTATTGTCTGCATGGATGAGCAGATTAACTGGACATCTCTGTCTGGGAGGATACATACACTTGTAGGTGATATCTATGAGGAAGGGTGGATGCTTTTCTGGAGACCTGCTCCCAGAGACTGGATTAGTTTATGGAGGAGTCTGCTGGTCCTCATTTAGGGGACAGTTAACTTTTGGGTCAGTCTGCAGGTCGTTAGGGAACAGTTTGCCTTGTGGAAGTAAGACCTTGAGATGGGGGACAGGGAACAGAAGGAAAAAAAATGAATAAATAGATTACAAGGTGCTAGTTCACTCCCAAATTGGGGCTAGGCATCTGCAGCTTCCAGGCAGGACCACCCTCAGTTTCGACTGACACCAAGAGGCCATGGCTGAGCTCCTTCACTGTTCAGTGGGGCAAAAGCATGACCCAAGTCCGATGCACAGCAGATGCTCGGTGACTCCATCCCCAGCCACCAAAGGGAGCTGAGGAAAGCCAAGCACATGTCACTGAGTTTATCCCTGCATGTGCTTTCACGGAAACATGGATCCTGTGGGATGGGGGATTGCTCTTGCTCATGCCCTCCTATAAAAACATGTACTTATGTATTTATGTAAGTGTATTGACACCAGAGGAGGCTCTTATCTTGCTCCAACCCTCCTCCCCTTGGCCCACATCCTTAAGGACTATTCAGCATTGAGTGAGGCACTGAAATAATTCCTGTGTCTCTGTTGGGGTTAAGATGGCTCAACATTAATAACTAACTTTACACTCATTTAAAATAACTTGGAGGACTCTGAGTGTGCAGGACATCAGTCAACTATTCCCTCCCTGGGTATAGGGAGAGATTTCGACTTTAAACCAGTTTTGCATGTGTCCATCACACATGGACACAAATTCTTACACTTATCTCTGAGATGTCTGAAAACAGCCATTTCTGGAAGCAGGTCACTGGATAACTAATCTGATCTGGCATAGTATTTCATGTATTACAACTGACAAGAAACAAAGGCTGGTGTCCTGCCTGTCTGTACATCAGAAGCTAGGAGGAGGCAAACAAGAAACTGGGTGAGTCTCCACTGAGAGAAGTGCCAAAGAGGGACTAATTACAGGGAGACTGGAAAACCCACAAGTGACCCCAGGAATATACCAGAACCAGTGGCAAAACAAAATCCTATCAGATCCCTAAGAACATACCCTTTCTCAAGCAGAAAAAAAAAAACAACCAAACCACCAAACATCAATAGCGCAGATTTAATTCAAAGCACTGACAGAAAATTTACTGAACAGAGACAAATAGAAGTTAGCGTGGGGCCCAAAGGTCAGACGAGGCAGGTTACTGATCTTTCCCCTTCTAAACTAGCTTGGTTTCTACATTCCTTTAAACACGAAGCTGCAAGCTATACAAGGATTAAAGTAAGGTGATTTTTGCCAAGATGCAAGTCTGAAAAATATCTCTGTTAGACACAGTTGAATGTTGGGGTTTTTTTCACACCAATGATATGTCTGAATTTCAGCTGAATATTACTTCTTGAAATGGGTTGTGATGTGGAAAAAAATTTACAAACATGCTATTTTCTTACATAAGGGAAGAAAAACATTTCTTCCCCTATTTTCCTATAATCATTCTTGCTTCAAGGTCACCTTTTGTTAGAACATTGTATGAAGAAGCTATGTCAAAGTTTGGGGTTTCTTTCTTTCTTTGTTTTAATTTGGAATAATTACTTTCTTAGAAAAAAAAAAATATATTTCTTTCTAATATTTTGGCCTGTATGGAAAAATTCAGTTGTCAATCTAATCTAGTTTCTGATAAAATCAAGCAAGCGGGTTAACTATACTGGAGAGATTTCTGCTAATAAATTAAGCTATGTAAATGTTTCAGGTATGGCAGTCCTCAAAAATCTCTGCCTTTGCATTACACGTTTTTATTCATATGTTCAGAAAGTTAGGTGAGTTCTGACAAAGCAATACATCTGTGTTTTCTGTATATTCTCTATAAATATGCACCCATGTTTGGATAGGAATATGTGTATGTTTAATGTACAGACTGAAAAAAAGAAAGAAATATTTCTGAAAAAGAAATAGCCAGTACATGTGTTTCTCACTTAGACCTCCTGGAGAGCGGAGGGGTGGAGATAGCTGGTTTCTTATTGAGTTTCTGCTTTGATTTGTCTCCAGAGGACAGGATGGCTACCTGTCACCTCTCACTCCACCAGGTGCTGGCAGACATCGCAGACCTCCTAACACTGAGGAACCATAGCAGGGCGATGGTGATACCCCCCTGTGGTTATCATGGCTTGGGCACAGCTGTGGGGAAAGAGAGCAATGCTGACACCCACAAAAATAGGCCATGCTACATAAAATAACTATTTAGGAGTACATGCTTCAAAACTCAAGCTTGCATATCAGTCTCTCAACTGCAAAATTCTCTGACACTTTTAGGGCTGGAAGTGAATCCTGGGTCTCTTTGGGATTATCCCCTTCCTGTCATACCAAATACCCAGTTTCATTTCTGTAGATCTGCAGACTTATTCAACACTTACATATAAGGAATCCGACAGTTTTACAGGACTCTTTCTTGATCTTCTGGCACTAGGACTACTATACCTTAAGGAAGAAATATAGGTGTTGCTCAGGAAAGGAAACAAATGTGTGGTAGGTTGGATTGCAACAAACAAGAAAAAAAGGCATCCGTTCGACACTGCTCAAAAGTTTGGGTGTTGAATGAAGTTTCTGAAGAAGAGAGTAGCAGGCAGATAAACTAGTTGAAACTAGTATATTTATTACATATTTAACCACAAGGATCTCACCTACTTGACTTCTTAGTGACAGATGAAATCACATAACACATACATTAGAAATGTATGTAGAAATGTGTATCATTCAAAAAACAGAGGAAATTGTCCATCTTTTTGTCTTTCCATGTTACAGCAAGAGACAACAGAGAAATGGGCCAATCAATCATAGCTTATCCACTCAGACTCCTAAGGCTTGCAGGATGCTCTGTAATTTGTGATTTGACCTCTTGATACCCTCCTCTTGCTGAGGTTCTCGCAGAAAAAATGATGTGCCAATGAAGAGTGACACAAGATTCATCTTGTTTGACTGGCTAGGTCACAATGACAGTTTGGGTTAGTCTATAGCCATCTGTGATGGCTGGGAAAGATATAGTGAGGCTCTGTGGAATTACTCCCTAAAAGCATCACCAGCAAAGCCACAAAACACACCTAGGTCTATCAGACGGAGTATCAGGTGATCCATAATACAGACACTTGTGTGATCTTCTCTTGGCTGCTGTAGCAGCAAGCACAACAATAGAAATATCTTGGATTGAAGAAAACAAAACCCAATCTGAATAGCAACTGGTAGCACCCTGCACTATAATTGTGTCCACTGCACTGCTCCAGTGTAGGCAAAGCTTTTGGTGTTATAGGACTGGTGCCATAATTTCCACACTGCTTCCACTTGGCTGCCAGCAAATGAATGTGGCCAAATTCAGTGACCAGGACAGGCTGTCCTTGTGTCTGGCTGGTCCTTAGGTCCTGAGTGGGCTTGCTGAGCATCCTGGCTGGTGCTGGTATGCTCTGCAAAGTGCTGCAATGTCTTCTGGGAGATGCACCAATGCACTCACTGCTGGCCCAGGATCAAGACAGTTGGGAGTACCTGTTCATGCACCTGCTCGCTCAGCATCCTCTGCAACTGCAACTTCTACTAGCTCATTATTGCCACTTAAGCGACCATTTGCTATCCCCAGCCAACATGGACCTACGGGCTCTTGGGTACCAGCCTCTTGCTGGGGGACTTAGAGGCACTTTAAAGTTATGGTAGTTCACTGATAACATTAAACTTCATGGTGGTGTATAAGCCTGAGACCTGGATTGCTAGAGAGGAATGACCCATATTTGCTTACACATTAGGAAGGCAGCAATAGGAGTCATGGGGGGTTATCTGCTGTTGCTGTCTGGCCACCTTTGCTCTCCCTGTCAGGTCATAAATTGATATACTGAATGCAACTGTATATAACAAGGAGTCCTGCTGCATCCACTAGAGACGCACTGCCCTCACACGCACACACTCACCTCACTCACTGCTCTGCTATTTACTTCTGATTTATGGTCTGCTGACAATCCACGTGGACCGGGATTGAAAATGTTGCACAGAGTGAATCAATTATAGTGTACTAGATTGATAGGTTACCTACTGTATTTAAAAATAATTGAACTGTGAAATGATTAAGTAAACTGAGAATTTCTATAAGTTTGACTGCTGGGTAATTATAAATGGCAATTATGGAAGAACAAAAGTATATTAAGCAGCAGTGACAAGAATAAATGTTAAATTTCTGGCACTTCACAGGTCTGTTTTTAACTTCAGTATGTATGAGCTATCATCAAATCAATAAATCCAGACATGGTATGAATCTCCAAGAAGGAAGAGTTAAAATGGTATCAAATGTATTGGAAAAATATACTGATTTCTGAGAAAGTCATACTGAAAATCAAGCTACTAATGAAAGTAAAATTAAGTAAGAAATATTGGGGAAACAAGCATAAATGGGAAATTGCAAATACTGAAGAAAATATTTGTGTTAACTAAGTTATTTTACTACTTTTTGATAAACATGGAGAAACACATTAAATGCAGCATCTGTACAAAGACTTTTTTAATAATACAGGATGGGGCAAGGAAGATAATTCATACAGTGGCCTTCACTGAAATCAGTGATTCTGGTCACAGTAAGAAGAAAAATTACAATAACATTTTAAACAGAAAAGAATAATTAGCAAAGCTCAGATGATCTTTAACTGTAACAAAGGACTGAGTACTGAAGTCACAAATATAGTCTGCTAAAAAAAGTGAATACACAGTCAATATTATCACAGACCTAAATGCTTTGTTCTCCTTTGTATTCCACCAAATTAAATGGGTGACATTTCTGACTCTCAGATATATTTACTACCCAATGAAGGCTACAGAAGAAGTCTCTAAGTGTCATCCTCAACAAAAACTATGTAATTACACTTCCTTGAGAAGTCAAAACCTTGGTCATTGGTGGCAGACACTCTAGCATCTCAGGGGCATGGAAAAGGAAAATACAGAAAAACCCGATCAGGGCATCCATTAGCCAAAGCGTTTGTATTCAATAATGTCAACAGCAGGCCTCTCATCTGCTTCAGGAGGAAGAGGAAATTAATAAAATTAACCTTTACCAAGACAGAGATACTCCCCAATTCCCTCCCCTGTCACTGTAGAGAAATAGACTGCAACAGGGTCCATGTGGTTCCCAGTCATTTGCCCCAGGACCCTTGCTGGTTGTGGGAAGATCTCAGGGACATGGGAAAGGCCACAGCTATCCTTCCAACACTGCTTTTCTATCCTCTGCCTCCCAAAGTGTGTTCATCACTTGGACCAGTGCAGATGGCCCCACGGCTCCCAGTGAGCCCTCTCATCTCAGTTTGAAGCATTTTAACAGCATCTCTAACCAAAGAGTTACCACCTGATGGTATCACAAGAGTCTCATTGACCAGCCTGAGAACAGAGCTGGCCAAATCTCAGAGCTTTGGATTCATTGGAAATAGTAATATTTTGAACAAAAAATACTGAACTAAGTTACAGAAGTAACACTGGTGTTGTCTAGATTTCCATTTCAAATGACCTGAAGTTTCATTCTGCAGTTTCAAATCATCCAGTTTCTGGTTTTCATGTTTACATTGATTTTATAGAGTTTTGCAACATCAATAGTGGGAGCACACTGTATGTCATATGATACACTGTTATGTTTATTTTGTTGTTAAATTATCAAAAGGCTTTATTAATAACAATCTACCATCTTCTTTTCAGGTTCAAAATGCCTTCTGCCTGAGTTGTATGGACAGCTTGTGTGATAATCAAAGCTTTTTCCCAAGAAAAACCTTTTCAAGGACAGTTTCCTAATAGCCTGTAAAAACTTCATTTATCCTGGCAAGTAATTATTTGCAGAAGTAGTACCATGAAGTCAATGTGACTATCAACATGATCAAGGGGATCAATGATGATCACAACTGGGCCACATTTCCCTAGTGATTTGCAAGAGTGTGACATCTGGTATGTGGAGCCCCTTCACCTGTTATCGAGTTCAGCAGGAGCTGAAGGGCTTCAGCAGCTTTAGAGGCACTCAGCATCTCCCAGGATCAGCCCTCTCAGCCCCAGAAAGAGTCAGTTACCTTGACACACCTGGTAGAGGTTCTTTAACACTTCCTTAAAACAAAATCCTAAGGGTGTAGTAGATTGTGAAAAAATCTGTCATTATTAGTTAGCCACGTGGAATAGTGTAAACTGACTAGTCGTTAAAAAAAAAAACAACAAAGAACAAGAGAACACCCAGGAGAATGGATTGCTACCCTAACTTCAGAAACCCACTGTGCAATCTGTGAATTGTAATACATGACATACATAGTCTATACGATTCCTTGGCGTGTTGTTATTTTAGAAAACAGGAGTAAGTTCCTCATAGCCCTTTGCACAGTTTTTATAGTATCATTACAATATACCCCTGGAGCAGAAATCTCACTATGAAAGCGCAAAGCATTGTTCTCTGATAATTTTTTTATCCTCCTCATCTGCCTTGCATTTTTTAACATATATTACATACATTTGCTTTCCCCACAGATGCATATGGCCATGGTATTGTGATGGCAATGGCTGATCTGTACAGGACAATCAACAGCCCATGAGAAATTTCATAGAAGCAGTTTTTGGTGTGTGTTGAGGGAAGGACGGAGGCATCACAGATGTTGGAATGTGATTTCTTTGTCTTCATTTTGTCTCCTAAAAAAATGCAAATACTCTTTCTGTCTAGCATGATAATTTGTTTAGTGTAACGTGCATCTGGTAATGATAACAAGGGAGAAATGCTTAACCTAAGGTACTGTACTTTGCACTCAAATAAATTGGCTCTTTAAAATGTGCTTGTATAAACTGTGAATTTAAACTCTCAGTTCCTGTGAACAGCTCCTCTGATATTGTGTTTGTATTAGAGGAAAAATTCTATGACATCCCTAGGAAACTAATCCCCAGGAGGGATGAAATTCAGGAGAGGCTAACAAGTCTGCACCTTTGATCCACTCTCCACACAGCAAAGCCAGACAGGATTATGCCAAAGCCTTTAACAAAAATACTTGGGGAATTTTAAACCCAGAATTATCTGCAATCTTTACAATCCAGGATATTTTTCATTAGGTCTTCTTTTGTAATGTTTCTGACTTACACCTCTTTCATATGCAAGACAGTTTGCAGGGATGACAGGAGTAAATGTCACTGAAAGTCTCTGTGTAGCCTTCATGCTCTGCCACATAGCAGATATTGCCTACGTATGTCAATGTAGGGGTTAATTTAAGGAAAAGAAGCACTTTTCCCCTTCCTTACCTTTGCCTCTCTCCCTAAAAAATATAGTATTGCTGCAAATTTAAAAGATTATAACCAGGGATATGTGCATATACCGCTCACAATCATTTTTCAAGGCAAGGGAATTTATGCATCCAAAAATGCCTTGAATTACATTATTTCCAAAAGTTTCATTCACTTTCATAGCTGCACACTACAATGCATAATTTGCTAATTTTGACAGTCAGTTCAGTGTCTGAACAATAGTATCAAAATCATTCCTACTCAAGACCAGGTTAGTGCAGAGGAGCAACTCACCTCTGGTAACATTTCAAAACGCACTGCTAATTATCAGAACGATGTTTTGACTAGTAGCAATACAGGAATCTTTTGCAAAAAACTGACTCTCTAGCAAAAGAGACCACTATGTCATTTCATTGCATTTGAAGAGGCTTTAAATGACAGTTTTGAGAAGGTGGTGACAATACTGCAAAATTTCACAAGATGACTGTGATAAATACAGCAGCAAAAGCAAAGTCTGATTAATAGGCAATGAACCTCAGCACCTATTATTACTGCTCTTCCAAGATGTAGGATGTCCTTAAACCAATTTCACATTTCAAGGGCTTTTAGTAAGCATTCAAAAAAATTGCATTTAAAACGTAACAGATCAAAACCTACAGACACTGCCCAGGTGATTCTGATTAATGTAATGGAAATGGCTGTGAATGTCTAAAGAAATATGTTTGAAGATCTCACTCTCACTATACAAATGAAAAATCAAGCTTACTTGGCAGTTCAGCTTTGTGTCATAATTATTTTTCCTTGTCCAGCTTTTAATTACCTATGAACTGGTTTTCCTAGAGGGATCAGAAGATGATGTTTTTAAACAGTCATCTCTCAAGATGGATATTTCAGGTTCTCAGAAAAGCCCTCCATAGCTCCCGGGAACCATGTCATTCAGGCAGCAGTAGCCAAGGGAGCTGACCTGAGACGTCCGTTTCATATTTTACTGGTGGAGTCCTGCTGTAAGATCAGTCTCATTTGGGGCCAGCCATAAGTGATTTTGCTTTCCTGTGCAGGTCAATGGATACCTAAATGTCCGTGAAATGGTACCATGGCAGCAAGGTAATACTCTTATATTTCCTTTCATGACAGTTTCTGTTTTTCACTGCCACTCTACCCCATTAATCCCACTCTGAGAGCTGAAAAACGAGGTTCCATATATCCATATAATGGGTTGCATGTGTTTTCAAGGTCTCTTCTGTATCCAAGTCTTCCTAACTCTTGAAGAACCATTATTAAAGTTCCTGAATTCTTTCTCATCCTACACAATGTTATAAAGCACTTTATACTTCAATAAATTCCTGATAAGATTCTCTCTCCACCTTTCATATGCCAGCTCCAAGGCCCAGTGCTCCCATGCAATGCCTGCTGAGTAACAGGGTGCAAAGTCAACTCGCTATGCATTTGCAAGCGGTAACAGGGAAACACACGCATGTTAGATCTTACTGTTGCTGGAGTACATGTAGAAAGGAAGTAGAATTTCTTCTATTGAGATTATAGAGATTGTAGGCAAATCTGTGTTTCCTCTCAGAAGGAAACAAGCCTGTTCTCAGCACATCGCTCAGAGGCTGTGGTCTTACTGCCCATGCAACTCACTGATTCCAGGTTTTGGCCCAGTGTGGGCCACGATGGATGACCTGGAGCTGTTCTGCTCAAGCTCACTTGCAGTCTCTGCTGGGAGACCTTATTTTTAATGGCACTGCTGCCCAGCTGCAGCCAGCACCCTGCTTCAGAGTTCCCCTCCATTCCTGGGGAGCAGCTTGAAGGATCCACAGGGCAATACTGCTAGCAAGCCCTCTCCTTCCATCAGCAGCTCATCCTTCACTCCATAGATGTTTGCAAAGCAATCTCAGGGTGTGGTGGAAAAGGGGTTTGAAGCATGCTGGACACAGAAGTGGCATCCAGTGTGATGTGGGATTTGTCAGGCATCTTTCTCTTAGATGAAACACCAGCATCCTTTCTTTCTGTGCAGACTGGCTCCATGCTTGCTCTTACAACCAGTTCTGAAGCTATGCAAGGTTTTTACTATTCCCCCCCTCCTTTAATTTTATATGACTGGGGGATTTTTGGTAGCAAGTCTTTGACCCTTGTTTCTATGAGTGTGCCATTCGTGTTTACCTCAGAAAGCCACGCCTGGGCTCGTTTAGAGGAGTAAGTAACAAATCAGATAAAGTCTGTGTGACAGATCAAAAGAGAATAAAACTCTTTAGGAGCATAAATCAGTCTCTTGGAGCTTGTCCTTGTAGAGGTTAAAGACAAAGTGACAACCAAAGAAGACAGAGATCAAGAGCTAGACTAGCTAAGCTGCCTCGAAAGGAGTTTATAATCTTTTGGCAACTAATCACCAGTAGTGGGGCCTGATCTGCAAATACCTACAAAAACTACTATCCCTCACCCTTTTGCCCAAACTGAACAAAATACAAATGTGTCTCAGCTCTGAGAAAATGGGCCAGGGTCTTGAAATATCCCAACATATCAGTTGGGATAATTCAGGTGCAAGTTTTTACACAGATAGATTTTTAGCTGTGGTGAGTAGGCGATGGGAAACTTGGAGCTTCTTTTGCCCTTTTTTTCTTTTTTTTTTTTTTTTGTTTAATTATTCTTACATAGAAATTCTTATTATTCTGTAAAAGATTACTTACTGTCCATGAAGGTACTTTCCTGGAATAGAAATTTGCAGAAGGAAAGTAATTTATGCTGGATAAAGAAACACTAATTTTATGCACTCAGGTAGGGCAGGTTATCTAGGCATCTCCCAGCCAGCAATGAAACATTGCTCTTGATCCTGGCCCACAGCACAGTCGGTCACTTTACACTCTTCCATCAACCTAAAGCAGACTTCAAACTTGATTTATCCAGCCTCAGAGAAGCACTGCAGGCTTGGCAGTGTTCCCATTTAAGCTTTCACGGTGTGAGACCCCCCGCTAATGGCAGTGTGTGGGAGCCCAGCAGGAGTTTGCAGCACCCACCAGCTGCTCCTGGCACAAGCTGTGCCCGCTTTCTCCAGCGTAGTCCTCAGCAGTCTGGCAATCAGAAAACCACTAAACATGCCCTTTTTGGTCACTGCTGAGGACCTGGCCCTGTCATCCTCATGCAGAGAGAGTTACAGGCCAGAAGGGACTGCTGTGCTCAGGGCTGCTCCTGAAGGTATAGGCAGCCCTGCACATCCAGTGTGCAATAGCCATCCCCATGTACATTCTGATATACTCATCCCTTTGGACAAATCATCCAACTTACCCATCCTTTAATTTATTTAAGTTAGTTTTCTATGCAAACGGTAGTTTATTCTAACATTAATCAGCCTTTCAGAATTTCCAGACATGACCATTGCTAGAACATGCCAAAGCCACCACTCCATGAAACATTTGAGTCTCCTGCTGGAAGGACCCGCAAAATTGTCTGTGGGGAGCAAAGGTTGCTGCTGCAGAGAAAGGACGGCAGTGGGGAGAGGAGAAGGGAGGGGAGGGAGGAAGCTTGGGCCTCCTCTGTAAACATGAAACTGTACTCCAGGCTTTCCCTGGAAAAGTCCTGAGGGAGTCCAAGCTGCAGGGCTTTGCCGGTCATAATCGGCTTTACCTTTTGCATTTGGGTGCTCAGCTTAGCTGGTCACCCCAGAAAAGATCTGATTCTCATTCAAAACACGCAAACTGCTTTTTTAAGATCAGATGATACCTGGTGCATTCTTTCTTTATCTTAGGAACTTTGGTTCTGCACCAGCAGAGCCAGGGTGTTCTTTGTTAAATGCAGATCTATGAGCCCTGTTTTTCTGTATGTTCTGGTTTTCCTGTGCATACCAAAATCCAGTGGTTGCCTTGCCTACTGTTGCAGTGTAGACACACATCCACTCACGCTATGTCCTAGACAAAGAGAAAAGGGGAGGTACTCTTTTCCAAGCAGGATCCTCTTACAGGATCCTGGTGGCAAGGTTTCATGTCAGTTAAGGACACCTCGTTGCTTAACGGGCCAAACAGGGACTGTTGATAGTCCACTAGATATAGTAGTAATTTGCAGTAAGCCAATCAATGATGGACATTAACCCCATCTAATTAATTTCCAAGGAGGAGTTATGGCTGGGGAAAGCTGGGAGCCTTTGAGTTTCTCAGTTTTCAGCTAGGAATTGATTTTTAAAAAGTAATAATCTGAGAATGACCGAGAAACATACTAGCTAAAATCAAAGTGATGGTTTTAAAAAACAGCCAATCAGGAGACGACAGATATGACACCATGAAGGCAAATTATCTACTAAGCAAAATTAGGTTGAAATATTATGACCAAGAAAGAAAATCCAGCCTTGCAGGCAGCAAACTGTCTGCTTTAAAAAGAAGGGAGATTGTTCTCAAAACTCAAGTTAAACGAAGATATTATGTAAAATAAGATGTGGAAAGAAATCTCAAAATATGACTGAAAAATCTGGACAACTCTGTAACTAAGGCAGAAGTTCTGAAATTTCATTTTGAGGTGAACTACAAAAGAGGGAAAATGTGAAACTGTGCTGCTTTATAGTCACCAAAAATAGTGTGTTTAACCTTTTAACAGAAGCAAAAAAAGCTTTTTCACTGGTTCTTCCTCTTCAAAATTCATTCTCAGTCTATCCTGAAAGACTTAGTTTCTACCTGAAAATCAGTAGTGACAGTGGTATGACAGCAGAATTGAAGATGTGAAATTTCATTGAGATAGGAAGTGCATATTTCAGAATGCTTTGGATTTTTTGTTAATATTAGGGAAACTAGATAAGTTTTGATATACACTGTTCTTTCAGTACAGTTTAAAAATCCCTCAGTGCTGCACTTGTCACAGCTAAGTGTCGTGTCCATCCGTGTCCCCCCCAAAACAAGGAAGATCAAGCCTGATGTTTCTGGCATTTCTAAAGTAAAAGGTAAAACATAAATATGCTTTAAGTAAAAGTTTTCCTCCATCCAACATAAATGAGAGAAAAAAGACACTATCATCTTTTCCCCAAAGATTGTACGTAAAGCCTAACAAGTAAAGTCATATCATATTACTCTGCACAGACTTTCAGGAAGACTAATTCCACCACTGAAGCTCAAAAGCAAACCACTTTTGCTGGGTGCTAGCCCAGATTGTCACCTGGTACCAACACCGAATGCCCAGGGACCCTGCTGAGGCTGGTGCTTCTCGTCGTGGGATATGAGAAGTGTTGGCTCTTCCCAGTACCCCGGGGCAAGCAGGAGAGTGGTCTGGTTTCCGAAACCTCACTGAAATCTTGTCTGTCTCCCCAGTCATTTGTACGGTGCTCACTGGCACAACCTCTAAGCCCTCAGTCATTTACTTGTCCCGGAGCCCCAGAGTAATTTAGCTCTTACATTGAGCCTCTGAGTAATTAAATAACACTTTTCTTTCTTTTCTGGTTCCCCCATGTGTCTTCAAACTCCAGTGCATCTTCCATAACATATTAAGGTAGAAAACTCAGGCTTCCCTACTCTCTGTGTCACACAGAAACACACATGCTTTCTTAGGAGAAAAATACAGATGGACATAGCACTGCCTACCGTCTGCCCCACACTCCCTCTTCCTCCTCCTCTTCCTCTTCCCTCCGCGGCCATGCTCTGCAGATCCCTTGGGGGCTCATGCTGTTCATTCCCCACCACCGTGAGAAATACCTTCACATTTATGATATTCTGCCTCCATCTAAAAGACACGTTGTCCCCTGGGATATTCTCAGTATTAACTGGAGCCACACTAACCCCCATTTGTATGTTGCAGATAAATCGTTCTTGGAGACCTATCTACTTAACACCGCATCTAGCAACCAGGCACTCCTCTTCTGAGATATTGTTAAATTTGCTGTTTTCTTCCTTGTCACACGTGAAACTGGTCTTTTGTTTCTAAAATCCCAAATGTCTGCAATGTTCGAAGTAGCTGAGTGTAGACAATAGTCCAGCTTGGATTTTCCAATTTTATCTCCATCCTTACTTCAGGCTCAAGCATTAGGGTTTAAGTAGTGACTGGATATAAATCCAGATGATTTCTACTTCCCTCCCTGCCCCCCAGTAATAATCTATCTGTGAATAGATAAAATAAAAGTAATTTTATTTAACTGAAAAACATAATGAAGGTGGAAACGGCAACTTAAAGAAAATTAAAAGCAGAGTATGCAGCTTTCAATAAAAGGACTTTTCTTTGTAACACATGGAGAAAAAATAGTAATGTGCAGCAGGAATCTGAGAAAATAGATTATAAAATATCATTTTTATAACCTGCAAATGTGAAATAAACAGGGTTTTCTAAGCCAAAAGAGAAAGCAGAATCACATTAGGAATGACTGAAGGACTCATTACTGTTGACTTTTTTTTTTAAAAGAGCAATTTGAAATGTGTGGGTGAATGTGACCTGATGGAGAATTTTTTCTCTTTCTCTCCTGTAGTGATCTGCACAGCAACGTGAGGTAGCTTTGCAAACTAGCAAAGATTTTAAAATCTCTGAGGACTCAGAAATATCAGAACTTGATAGGACCTGCAGTGCTTGGGATGGAGCACTGACACTCTGTCATTCACTGCTCTGGTTAGCTACATCGTTTACATACTCTTTTCGTAAATCAAGGACTACTAAAGTTTTCTTTGGGGAGGACCATTTAATGCCTGAGCCATGTCAGGGGCTGCATAACCAAAACATCACCTACACCAGTTTATGCGTTAAAGAACAGTTTGGAAATCTCAGTCCAAAACTGCTTTCTCTTGCTGACTTCATAACTTTATACCTGAGATGGCCAATTGCATGCTATGACTTCAGTGCTGCTAAACTGTCGGGTACATTGACGTCAGAGAATAAAACTGAGAGGGTCAAGATCTTGTTGGTTCCTAAAAACAAGTGCACGGACAAAGAAGACCCATGCCAGTGCATGTGGGAGAGCAACAGAAAGCCCAGCCTCACCCAAAAGGGTGATGCTTAAGCACTACCTTGCCCTTATTTTAGTGTGTGCTTTAGAAATGCAGCCTACTCCTCAGCAGGAAACCCATGGAGAAAAATACTACGCAATCACCAAATTAATGACTGCTGTGTAACACATACGTGTGAGGATGTAGAAAGAGTACACTTGTGTCACCAAGCCTGGGATGCTGTTGCCTAACACGTGTTTTTCACAAAACATTTTCCACTAGTAAATACGTGTTACCTGACAAATTACGTTTTCCTTGCCTAGCATAGATATATGCAGAGGCTGTCAAATATTCAGTATAAAATTATACTGAATAAGAAGTTTCAGCACCCTTACTAGGAAAATTGAGACTTTTCCGAAATACACTTGGGGGAAAATATCTCCCTTTAAACTTGTTTCTATTAAGAAATTATAGTTTTTCTACAGAAAATACAGGAATGTCATGACAACATGTCTTTCTTCCCACCATTTTTCTAGACATTCTTCTTTTCTTTTTTTTTTAATGTGATTTTTCTACAATGTGTTTGCAATGCCAGGACTAATATAATGGCTCCATATAATGAACTTTTCCCAACAGTAATCTTATACAGTGCCAAAACTTTTTCTACTCCTTACCATTGAACACGTATCAATATTTCCTTCTGTTATGCATGACAAAAAATGACTTTTTGGTAAATGTGAATGCAGATGCAACTGCAATAATAGATCTATTCAAATATTACCTGGACATGTCATAGCTGATTACATTATTAGAAAATGTTCTACTAATTGATAAGATAATGCTGTACTAATTATTCAGCCACAGCTTAGAAAAATAAAAATACATCATGTGGGAATATATTCAGACATTATTCTTGTCCTTCTGCATAACCAGTGAAAGAAAAAATGGTAACTATTAATATGGACATGTACTGGCATTCTTAGGAAACTATCTTACATCAACTGAAATAAGGAAAAAAGGAAAAACCCGAGGCTAAACTTCAACATTGAAGATGGTCTGGCAGTCAGGCATCTAAAATTAGATAAAATTTCATCAGTGGTTCATGAGCTCTGTAGTTTCAGCTGTCAAATCCTAAAACCCCCATCTCTGAATATATGGTCTCAGACAGTTGTTTGCAGAAGCTGGTACTTCACACAACAGAGGCTGGGTTTCCCTGACTGAGATCAGTTCAACTGCAAGCAGTTTATGACATCATCTGTAAACACAAAATACACCATGATATGATACTCACAAGATATTATTTTTACTTTATATGTGGCCCATTTAATATTAAGAACCTTTAAGTAACTCTTAGGAGGAGGGTGTAGGAGCAGGCGTAGCAAAAAAAAAAAAAAAAAAAAAAATTTAAACAAGGCTAGTATTGTGATCCAGGTCAAAATTACAAAATAAAGATGAGCAGATTTTAGAGGCTGTTCCGGCTTTAAATCCAGTGGGAATCTTTGTGCTGACTTTAATGCCTGTTGCATTATTCCTTAATTCTCTGATTGAACTCCCATTAAACATATATATATACACACACATATGTATGCATTTATACATATATGTGTGTATATATATATATGCTGTAGACCTACTAAGAACTGTAAAGGAATAGAAAGACAGATATATAAATGCACTCTACAAAATAAAAATGCATCATAAACTACAGGAAGATAATAAGCCTGCCTTTTTCCTACCTGAATTCTATCAGAAAAGCAATCTATTTGTACTTCATTCTTTTCTTTTTTTTTTAATATGTTCAGTGCTTACAGTATACTGTTTTCATTATAGACTGGCAGTGTGCTGGGAATTAAGCTAGTGTTACACACAGACAGATGTTATTTTATAGAGTGTCATTCAACGAAATGGTACCAGATTTTAGCACTTAGCCTGCATCCCAATTACCCATTAGCAGTTTGTATGGTTGGGGAGCAGGAAAATACCTACTCTGCACTGCAGCAATTATTTCAGGATATCTGCTTTCCAAAGTTTATGTGATGGGAGTTTTTTCTGTGAGCAGTAACCGCTATTTTAAACAAAACTTTCTGACCAAGCAAAGAGTAAATTGAAAAGCATTTGAGTCTTTCTGCTGGGCAAAGCTCCCCTCGTTACCTTTTTTTTTTTTTCCCAATCCATAATGAAGCAGAAGTCTTGCATAAAATCCTATGCAAATGTACCTGGTACAAGGAGACAACTGAGGACAAGCTTAGAGAATATTCTGATGGCACAGTTTGCTGGTCGTTTGCATTCATTCCTGGGGTTTTTGTGGTTTTTTTTAAGGAGACGTGGTGCATGTAGACAACTGCCATCTTTATTCTATCATAAAGTCCTCACACATCTGGAAAGCCCTCACATTCAGCACATCCTCTGCCAATGATGCACAAGCAAGCATCTGCTCTGTGCCTTTTCAATAGCATGCAAAAGGTTATGGAGGATCAGAGAATGATATGCAGTTATTGTTCTCTTGATGCATTTTTTTGATCCCTCTTTGTGATGGTGCATATAAAGATGGATAGTTGTTTCTGAGAAGTTTTAACAGAGCCCTAAGCAAGTTTACAAGAGAAAGCTGTAAGTGTGGGGCTGTAATGGCTCATCCAATATGATGGGGGAGAATCTAATGATGCCAAGCTTGAGAGCCCAACTTCTGGGGCAGAAAAGGCCAGACTCCCCACGCATGCCTTCAGCAACAGGTCCATATTTTAGGACCATGTTCAGAGTGTTAAAGTAGTGAATATCTTCTAGAAGGGTGTTTTCCAGCAGGGTTGAACTGGGAGCGGGTCTGTCCATTCCTTCCTGCTTGTGGCAATGCCCACACAGGGACATGGGCAGCAGTTAGCCCTGAGACAGCCCGATGCTCCAGGGTCAGCTTCACCCTAGCAGCAAGCAGCAAAGGAGTTCTTTGCAGGTCACAGCAAGCAGCACTGGCTTCTTGACTCTCACTAATTGCTTTTGAGCAGCAGCTTCATTGGAAACTCTCTCCTTTCACAGGTGAAATACTCGTGTGCGTGCATGTGCGCACACATATGCTTGTAATCAAATCTGAATCACTTGTGAAGAAAGACATTTGCTGGGGAAGAAGTTTATTTTACCTGTTTGGATTCTCCTACAGTTTCTTAATTCTGGAAAAAGATCAAAAGACAGGGCACAAGGGGATCATCCTTCTTCATTAGACATTTTTTGTTTTTTTCTAACTTGCTCATGTTTTACCCTTTTTGAAGCATTGTTTGGCACTGAGAAAAGAGAATTATCCAAGTATTAGCACAACAAAGCCTATCAAGGGTTGTGCTCATGAGCTATTACTAGTGAGTAACAATGACAACGTGTGAAGCGTATGAGCAACGCTGAAGAGGCTCACCCTACTAGGTATCTACCTACACTCAACAGCATGCTTCATGATCGAGAATTTCCTCTGGGGAATTAAGCCCCCAGAAGAAAAGGCTGGAAGGCTGGAGGAAGGGCTGGATCACCAGGTTGAATAACTTAAGCCATACAGCCATAGGCAACACAAGGAATGGACAGAGTGGTCACTGCAGCCCCTGCCATAGGCAATACTGTGGTCAAAGCCAGGTGTACTTACAGAACGATCAGCTTTAAGGGAACATTATTTTTTTACATAACTTGTCCTAACCTGTTTGCAGAATAAAATGACATTCTGACTTGCTTCAGTTAATGAAACCCAAATAACTCTAAGCCTCCAGGACCCTGACAATTATGGACTGTTGTCCCTGCCTTTGACTTACACACACGTTCAATTGTCACATTCAGTGTTCTTCTTTGAACATTGAATATGTCCACAGACATAGGAAGGCAGCGTTCTGAACCATCCCCTCCACAGAACCTTATGCCATTCGCTCTGCTTGACTACCGATCCCAGGTTTGATTGGGTTGGAGAGATGTACAGCAGAACTGAGTGTACATCTGATGTCCTCTGCTTCAGACACAGATCCCTTAATGATGGGGGATCCTTTAGAAACAAAAGTACTGAATAAAATGTGCAGAGGTAAGATATCCTCTTCCTACCCTGCTTTTCTTACTTTGTCCACCCTGGGTAGTATGTCAAAAGGGCCAAGGTTTTCTTCAGTCTTTTCACTCCCTTGCAGTTACATTTTGAGGACCTAGGTATAGCGTCCAGGTTAGAGCAACCTTGTGATGGCTCTAGCACCTGTGAGGCAGCCTGTTTATTCCCCCTTCGGCCATAGCTAAGAGACTGGGACAAAATGTGAAACTGGAGCTAAACAGATCAGCTTTAGAGATCAACCAGACAAGGAACACAATTTATATAACCAACCAGACAGTTTATGTTACAGATTCACTTCTCTCAGTTGCTTTTTTAAGATAGTACTCAGAGAAAACAGCTTTGTTGCAATGATGTGCAGATCCATGATGTAATGTGTCAAATTTCAATATGCTCAAACAATAAATCTCTAATCTTTACCGCTCAATTGTGGTCAAAAATCTCCTGAGTCAGCCTGTGAGACATGTTGACATTTCTAGTGGTAACCTGACACTAGAATATTGAGTACTTTGTATTGTGATAAACATCATATTGCGTAGTTTTGGTTGGTTTTTTTTTTTTTAAATCCATGCTTCAGTCCACTGCCAGTCCATCATCTTTTTCAATAACATTTGTCTATTTTGAGTCTCAGTCAAGTTTATGGATAAATTTACCAAATAATTTAACCTTGCAAGAGTATGCTGCCACTTTACCCATAGGTCTGGACATTTTTAGCACACCTTTCTCTAGCCTCTGATTTAGCTCCATAAAATATCATCATTTCTCTCAGGTATAACAATCCTTCTTTGGGAACAGGTATTCTTCTTGTTTTCTTCAAGCCGTTTTGAACAACAGCTCCTAAATCATGACTTTCTGCAGTCAATCACCAAATCAACACAGCATGTCAAATTCCAGTTCCAAATACACTGGTGTTAATTTGGGTAATACATGTGATAGAGATGCTCCTGATTTGTGCCTGTCAAAGGCAGAGAAGTCTCTTTACTACTCTGAAGAGGAATGACAGGAAAATACTGCTGTATCAGTGGGGAGAAAGTGTTTTCCTATGAAAGAATGATTGTTTTACCCTATCAAAAGCTTTGTCTGCAGGACTTATCAGGTAAAATGAACATTAAAAGCATTTTAAAACTTAATAAAACTAACAAACAGGAGTAAGGCAGGCATTACTCTCCCTTTTGTCTCACGCTCAAGGTCCTGGTTCATCACTGTATTTCTCTCTCTGATTTTGGTGACCAGCAAGGAGGTCAAAACGCAGCATGCACGCACCAGCGTACCCTCTTGCCATGCTCTCTGAGCACTGGTGGAAGCAATAGCTCCCAAAAGGACATAGGAAACATGCACATCTTTGCGTTCACTGTGACCAGCTGACTTTTTGCCAAAATGCAGCAGCATCATCCAATTTGCTAAAATACTGTGTTCTTCTGCCATATCTCATGTCTTGAAGGTAAAGGATAATGTTCCCTTACAAATCTGATTGTTGCATTCTTTGGGATCCCAGCCAAGTCAAAGTAATCATCTTTTCCTACTTTCTTTTCCTCTCTTATTTAGAGTCTCAAAAAATTGATTCACACATTAGGCTTATCCATTTTTCTGGATCATTTCCGTTTTTACCAGTCTATTTCCACTTACTTTTCTGGCAATGGGCACTGCTGGTTGTCAATTAAGGCCTGGGTAATTTTATTGATTAAACAACCCAGGTCCTTAAGGGATTTATCAAATTATGGCATTGAAAACTCCCTTACCCATCATCTTTTTGGTAGTATATTATGAGTTGATAAGCATCAGCAGTCAACATTTATCAAGTGGAGATACCAGTTAGTGACTGTGTGCAATACTTTTCTACCCTTGTATTTGTACAGAATGCACATCCCTTCAATCTTCAGTTTATCTATTGCAAAAGCCCTTTTTTGACACTGGAATCCCATCTTGCCTGGTCAATGGCAGAAGGGATTTAATAAAAAAGGTAATTGTGACAATCACATAATTCCCTCCAGCCTCATATTTCAAAGATCTCAGTCTCATGCAAGCAACAGCCTATCAAGTTCTCCATGGATTGACCCCACAATAACACCATATTGCACCTTTATTTCCAGCTCCATCCTGTCCAAGGATTCAGCTTCACTTTATGTTAATACACCAGGTCATGAAGCAGTGCATCCAGGGAAGAGAGACATGCCTTGTTCAGCTCTTCTAGATTCAAGGGGAGAACACGTCAAAATCCAGGCAGAAGAACAGGCTGGAAGCTGAGAGCAGTTTACATTATCCAGGGTTAAAACAGCCCACAATGATTAACTATGTCCTCAGATGGAGAAAGTACAAGATAATCAAGATAAGAAGTATTTTGACAAAAGGCATTTTTTCCCCCAGAGCTTAAGAAACTAGTATCATAAGCACATAGCAATTAGCAATCCTTACTATTTACATGTCCTAAAATCAGTATCTGAAACACTGGTTTCTCCTAAGGTAATAAAATAGTGTGTAAAGTATGACATACATGAAAAAGAGTATGGCACAGCAGGCTGGACCTTGTGGCAAAATTCTTTATAACTTAACAGCAGGGTGATTTTTTTTTTCACTTGTTTGGCACAAAGCTGTATTTCAATTCAGTTGTGATGAATACGATACAGAACTACCCATATTTGTTCAGGTGGGGGGTTAATTTCATCCTATAGAATTCCATACAGGAGGTATAATCGTTCAGTTTATCCTGATGACTCATATAACCTGCAGAGAAGCTGCAATTTTTTAAGTGATTTAATAGGTGTTTATGATGGGAAGGGTATTAACAAAGGAAAAATTAAGAGATAATATCAGGAAAGAACTTCCAGATGGTAAGCTCTATTAGTTGGTGGAATAGCTTCCCAAGGGATGAGGTGGAAGTTGCATTGTCTGGAACTTTTAAAAATAGACTCTGCAAAATATAAGCAAACCTACAGTAGGCAATGATGTTGCAATAACAAGAGAAACTACTCAGCCTTCTTCTCTAACATTTTTTCTTATTTACAACTCTCATCACCTTGTTCAGGGTACGTCCTCTCTGTGCGTACTCAAGCAGCTGCGAAGCTCAAGAATGGTGGCCCTCAGCTTCATCACCAGATTAGGCACT
Organism: Aquila chrysaetos chrysaetos; assembly: GCF_900496995.4. Taxonomy (NCBI): domain Eukaryota; kingdom Metazoa; phylum Chordata; class Aves; order Accipitriformes; family Accipitridae; genus Aquila; species Aquila chrysaetos. The sequence continues at coordinate 24,166,648 of NC_044016.1, read as the reverse complement.
TCCAGTGTTAAATCCACAACTGGCAACAGCTTAAGTGGCAAAATCCTACAGCTGGAACTGAAACCGTCATATCCGCTACACTTGAGCAAAGAAAGGTATCTAGAATATTCACTCCCTTTGGCGTTAAGTTACTTGGAAAAAACACAAGAGCCTTGTACAAACTTTTTTAGACAAGTGAATGTACCCTTGAAATAGCTGTCAATGAGGGTGAGGTGAGCAAATAATGGGTAGCAAGAACACAGATATAGTGTGGGTCCTATATGAGTAAGGTGGTGCAAAAATATGAACAGTATGTTTGCTTGTTTTCCATGAGTACTAAAACATCTTGGCTTTTAAATACAGAAAGAATTACAAGCAACAGAGAATGAGTAAGATTATCAAACATCTAGGTGACCCTGCAAAACAGAACAAAGACCAGGGTGGCAGAGGCAGTTAATATTAATTGTTTCACTTACACCTGACCTAAAACGTGATATGTTAAACAATGATTTATGACACTGGTTTATTCAATGTTTTAAAGAATATAGACAACACAAAAATTAACCTCACTTTTTAAATTTACCCCACATTGTAAGGAAAAAAGTAAGATCATACACTAATGGACAGATTCCTGTTCAGACAAAAGAATTTTCTATAGTTTTGATGATGTAGGACCTATGAATGTATATAGTTTCAAGATAGTTTAACATCACCTAAATTAATTTTCAAAAAGAATACAGAATTCTAATAGCTTGACTTTCAAATACTCCTGTAACTAATCCAAACAAAGAGCTTGTGATGGTGCAGATGCTTTCATGCAGCTATGCCATCACTTGGATCCCTTGAATGGATTTTGCTGTCAGTCTGAACAAAATTATGGAATAACTACTGTGTAATGACCTGGCTATTCATCCATTTACTAAATTGTAATTCTTCCTGTATGAATTGGCAATGGAAAACTGAGCTAGATGTTCACTCTACTGCAATGGGAGAAAATTGGCCATCACACAACCTGCTTGGCTTTCAAACTAGACTGCCTAAGCAGTCCCAGAGCACCTAGGCAGTACACTTGAATAAAATGAGGCTGTTGCTAAACATACAGTGTTTAAAAAAATTAAAACAGAGATATTTCTCTATGAACTATTTAAAATTTTAAAATGGAAAACAGGCATACGTCTACTGCTTTTTAATGCAAATTTCCGGAAGTCCTATATCCTGCATGACATCAGTTGAGGTAATTGAGCTTGATCCTCTCCTGTACCTGAGAGAGAGAGGAGGTGCTGGGTAACTGGCTCTTATTTTCTGAATTTTTGAGCCAGATGTACTGCAGCCGGAGTTAGAACCATGTCCAGGCAGCTTCAACTTCTCTTGATGGTTTGCAGCCTTTAACAGACCTTGCACAAATGCAGGGGTGCTTGGACACCTCTTTTCAGTAGAATCATCAAGACCAGGACTTGGAACCAGTGAGTTTGGCCTTGTGTAGAAATGTATCTCTAAAGGAGACATCTCTCCTGGCCAGCTGTGACCTCTCTGTACCTGCGAGTAGATATCTCAGCCTATTCCACTCTAAATGCTGTACTGCTGCATGCTGTGCATTGCATTTGTCAGGCTGCATTTGAGCACAGATGAATAATTTCACTTTGTTCTGCCTCTGCACTCCACCCACCTAGGTATCTCCTAGGGAAGGAACATCTGTAACAGCACACATTGGTTCCCAGGTCAAACATACTCCATGTAAACCACAGAATCTTTTTCAGGACAAGCTGGGGGCACTTCAGAAACCTCCTCCTTCCTTGTGGGCTGCAACAACAAATGGGATGGACTGCAGCCTTTGAAAGAGCAATGCCACAGTTAAGACACTGGGCGTCTTGGTGAAAACAAGTCCTTGTTCAAAGACCATTCATTGAAGGAAGCCAGCCTGCCTCTTGCTCCAGCAGAAACCAAATGTGTTGGCCTGCAAGGCATGCAATAAAGCTTATCGCCCTGCTCAGGCTGTTCCCATAGGATTCCTTGAATGTGATTAGGGGGCAGAGGAGAACATTTCCGATTCTAGAAAATTGGTACAGTCTGCGTATGGGAATTAGTCTGGTGGAACAGAATATTTTTTTCTTTCAAACTCTTCATGCTTGGACAATTTTGAGTAACAGATTGTTGTTTACATCTGCTGAGATGCTATAAAGAGAGCCTATTTTGCAGGGCCACATTCAGTTTGTACCCCACATAGCAATGAGTAGCTAAAGCTGAACATTAAATGTCATAACCTCTGTGGAAACCTCAATGAAGTAAAAAATCAATATGCCTCAGTTCTCACCAGAAAAATTGTCATGCAAAGGAAGCACCTCGTGTGTTTGCTTGAATCACACTGAACATTTACAGAATGCTGCCAGGGTGAGGAAGGGTGATATATCAGAAATCTTTGTACACAGAAGAGAGTGAATTATACCCCATTTCCTAGTCTCTCTGACCCCTCTTCACTGTTTTATGTAGCAAAGAAGAAATTGCTACCCCTATGAATTGTGTGTGAATTTGCAGGCTCACATTGCACCAGCTGAAATACAGAGCAGACAGTTTCACAAGGATTCAAGCTGTTAATGGCTAAAATTCTGGCAAACATTAAAGCTGCCTTAGGACTAAGCCTTGTTCTTGCTGAAGTTAACACAGCCAGTTCTCACCCTTGCTGCCAGGGCCAAGAGGAAGGGCAGCTGGGATAAGTATCATATGAAAGTCTGGTTGGGAGCCGGGACACCAGTGGAGCCCATTTGGCTCCTGCTCCTCTGTGTGTAAGGAAAGGCAAGCAGGAATGGGCTGTGTTTTATGGATCCTGCCATTCACTGCTCTCACAGTCACAAGGTGAGCAGTGTTTTTAGGCTTGTGGCACTAATAGTGGAGCTTTTTCAAGGTCCTCCTCTCCCAGAAAATATTCTATAGCTCACCTACTCTTAAACAGGGTCCGAGTCTGCAGCTCCTCTGCTTTTCCACCACCCATAATTAAGCATGGGTATAACTGCCATTGCCAATAGGTTTCCATTTGGGACACTAGTTTTGATTTAAGTGCACCCAAGACACTTCTTCCATAGAAAGAAATGCAGTATTTATTAACCGAAAGGCACACAGCCATTAGAACAAGAATTTAAACTTTACGTAAACATTTAAAACACTTTACATGTACATTACCTTCCCTATATTTAATCTTTCAATTCCAGCTTAAGCTGGTTCACTTCATCCATCCTCTAACAAATGCCAGGCTAGGTGAGACTTATTGCATTCCTACAAATAACATCTCCCCCATCTGGTATCTTTTTGCTTTCTCCTTTAAAATTCATTCCTTCTTCACCATGCCTAGGTTTTATTTCATTTGTGTTCCTACTCGAAGTCCCTGGAGGCTGTGAGCCTCCACATGAACCTCACCAAACTGGTTTGCTCTTCCCTCTGAAGGGGAAGCAGAGGCTGTCATCAAAGAGGGTTTCTAGGATTTTCTGCTCTGGAAAGCAATAACTTCAAGTTTGCAGGGCTCTCTAGATAGTTACTTACATAGCATTTATGGAAACATACATGGATGTAGCTGGGCATAGTCAAGATAGGCAGTACCCTCAGACAGAAGACTGTCAGCAGTAGGAAAGGGCTGCACTGCTTATACCAGATGCCTATGGCTTGATTGCTTATGCCAGGGAGCAGAAAACCAGAATGGCTGCAGATGCTTTCAAGGGAGAAGCTGGGTGTCTGGGATGGCAATCTCTCCTGGGGCAGGGGGGTATGACCCCTCCAGAAGGACCAGTTGCTGCCTTTACCCCGCTCACACATCTGGAAAGGAGATTCAGCAGCTCTCCCTCCAGCTCCTTCCCCATCCCACACCACAAGCAGTCCAGCTGTGGCCAGCCCCCATCTCCTTATCCTTAGGGCAGGAAAATTCAGTTCTGTGTCTCTTGCATAATGCAGTGTGCACTGCACAGCGACTGGCAAAAACCAGCATTGGTCAGGGCTGCAGCAGTAGAAAGCCTGTAAGTGACTCTCCCATGTAAGCACAGAGGATTGTCCTCACACCGGTTAATCCTCAAGAAATACCATTTACTTCCAGATAACCTCAGACTTGAACATATGGGTTATTTTTCTCTGAAAACTACTTTGAATCCTGGCATGCACTAATCTCCTAAGAGGAATCCTTATCAAACAGAGCAACTCCTTTGTTTGTTTTTTAAGTAATGAATGCAAAACTCACTTTTGCCAGAACCATAGCCAAATGCCTAGATAAGAGCATGTATTTAAAAAAAACCCACTAATACTAAAGGGAATCACTGCTTATGTTTGCTTGAGTTTGCATATTTGAAAAGAATTTATAAACTCACTTTACTTACAAATTTTTTGAGAGAAGCCTTGTCAAGGGCATGTGAAATAGAAACACTGGTCTGACGGTGCCCAGGAATGACTGGCATCAGGCCTAACTCATTATTTTATCAAGGATCTGGCAGTCAATCAATAGGAAATTATCTGTGCTGTATTGACATAAATCATAATTGGTTTCCCTTGAATGCCATGCCAAATCCTTAACAGAATGAGTTGCTGTATGCTCTATGCCAGTTTTCTTTCTTTATCAGTTCAGCTCAAATCCTTCTTTGAATGCAGACGAACAGTGGTATCCCCAGCAGAGCAATCCCCTGGGAACATAAGAATTGCCATACCTAACCCAGCACCCTGCATCTAACAACAGATAATACCTGATGTCTCAGAAGTCATGTCTCAGAAGTAAGGAAGTGAGGAAGAAAATGTATCTGTTCAACCATGCATTGTGATTATAGGAAACAGGATTTTAAGAGACTTTTGTGTTTCTTCTTTAAATGGGAAATGTGGCTGCAGCTCTTTTTCCTTTTCTGCAGCTTACACATAGCATTTGGACACATATGCCTATCAATACAGCATCACATTCACACCCTCAAAATTTTGCTCAGAAATTGATTTCTTACTGAGTATGACTTTTTCTCAGAACCTGAAGGAAGAGCACTGTAAAGCAGAGTTTTTATTTGTCCTCTGTTTCTCAACTGACAGTTTCTTCCATGCATACAAGAGCTACTGAAAGTCATTATATCAGCCTGGCCTTTCAAATGCTGCTAGTCACACTCTGCCCAGCTGATCGACTATCAGAAGAGACCTAGCAAAATATTAAGCCAGCTTTGCCTTGAAGGCCTGCCACCTTGCTCACAATCAGCTGAGAGGTGGAGTTTGCTCCAACACCCTGCTAATGCAAGGACTGCCAGCAGTCTCTTTCTTTGAAGTCCGCTGCTTCTCTGATGATCAGCACCAAATGGAGCTGACACCAACCTCTCTCTCCCTCCAGGTTTGTTTTCTCCTGTTAAAAAAGACTGGAGAAGCAGCAGTGAGGGTTACTCTCCTAAGCCCTTCTAACTCCCTGTTCTGAGACAGAAAGAAGTAGAAAAGGAGAGAGAAAGAAGGAAAAAGCTGTAAGAAAGGAAAAGGACGGATATGGGAGGGTTTCACATTCACAACTTCCTTGTGAACAGGAAAGTTTTACATCATGCTACAGTCAATGAACCAAACTCGGTCATGCCAACTGGCTTCTGCCTTTCTGAAGCAAGTCACTGGACCTGGAGTAGGCCTTGCCTTGCAGAGCTGCTGCTGCAAGGGTAAACTGAGCTGCTGATGCCAGATTAAAAGAAGAGCAGCTTCAGTGAGTTCATGGCAATTAAGAGCAAGCCTAGACTAATGCAACAGTAACACTGGAGTAAATCTCTCCTCCTGTTTTCTTTCTTTTCCTGATTTTTGTTTCTGTATTTATTATACATATTTTCTCATCATACATCAAGTACTATTCTACTTTGAAATTCTTGGTGGATTAATAACTCCTAAGCTAGACAAACTGACATTTAGAAACTTCTTGTCTTTTTTTTTTTTCAACAAGCTGTTCTAAGTGGAATAACACATTCCAGGATGTACTTCCATCAGCCAAAATAAGCATACTTTGTATCTGTTCGGGCATGAGGCATATATCTTAGATGCGTTTGTATTAACTCACTAATCAACCCAGACCCAGGACTTAAAATGTCCTGTAATTTCTTGGCACTTGAACTGTGTACTTACAGCAATATCATAGGCTGACAGTTTGTTGATTAAAAACAAGCCAAGTAAAGCACATGCAGATGTCAGTGCTTGATTTAAATGATTATTCACATACTCTTCTAGGTTAGATAAAAAAACCAACATTTCTTTCTGCAGCATAACAATGTAATACATAAGCTGGGGTAACAATAAGACTTTTTTCCCCTTTTAGTAAAATTGCTCTTAATATAAGTCTGTATAATACACCTACAGCAAGCTGTTAAGTGATCTTTTAAATATCTTTCCTCAGTATTGTATTCCCTGAAGCTATTGTCAGCTTTAGAAAGAGCTGCTTGTTTTAAAAGAAAACAAACAAACACACAAAACCCCCACAATCATTTTTAGATTGCAATAACTAAAAAATTAAATGGATTATTTTTCTTTTGTAGACCACCAAAAAAAGATTCAGGCCATATAAACGTATACTATTGTAGTAGTAAAACACAGTGGTCTCGAAGTTAGCAAGTATTCTGATCCAACAGCACTTCATACAATACAACCAGAGAGTTGAGAATATATTTATCATGTCAAAGTATGATAAGAATCACTTATGCTAGAATCAGATAACAAGACCAGGAAAGAGAATAGAAAAAGTTAAAGAAATACAGAAAAAAACCGCATGTCTTACTACAAAATGCAGGGGGGACTTCCCCATGACTCTATACGAACCCAAATTGCAGAAAAGAAAGCATTTAACTGCCCTAGGTAGGTATGCAATTATGTCAGCATAGCAGATATCAAAGTTGTCATGGAAAAAAATCCAGGCACAAGGTGGGAGTTTGAAATGCTGTGAAGAGAAGAAAATGGATAAAGAGAATAAAATCATTATACATTATAGCAAAATAAGCCTAGGGAAAACAGCTCTGTGGGCAGGTGAATGAGTGATCTGTTACAATGATATATACTCCGAAGAACAGTTATTAGTAGTTATCTCTCTCTTACAGATAGGCAATCAGTCTGGGTCTTCATTCCAAGATACTAAAATATTCCCAGGAAATATCTGAAATAATAACAATACCAGAGGAACTGTAAGCAGCAGTGGGAAGTGATGCAATACAAAGCATACTTTCAGCATCATTGCCAACACCTCCATTTTATACCGAAAGGTTAATAACATTTTCTTTCTTTTTTAATAGCTACATAGACAGACACTTCCTCAGAATAATTTCATGCACAGCTAACTTTGTCAAGAAGGTCTCAGAAGAATTTCTGAGAAGAAAAGGGATCTGTCTCACAAAAAAGAAAAACAGCATCTTGGGACAAATCTTGATAGCTGGGAACAAGTGAGAAAAGTAAGTGTAAGCAATGCTGACTTGGATGAGGAACAAGAGTTACAGAACAGAGGAGAACAACATTGTAGGAAGAACAAAAACGGAGAGAACAGACTGCATTTCTGAACATCTTAGTTGCCCATGTATTAATGCAAAAAGCATGAGGAGCTATCTGGCAGAGCTGGAAGTCCTTAAATAAGATCCGAATTATGAGTCAACTATAACAGAGACCTGGTGGGAATATTCACATGGCTGGAATATTTAACAGCTTATTCAGCCAGGGAAAAGGAGGGAAGAGGTGCTGCTGAGTGGCAGAATGTAAAAAGATATAGATCTATATAAAAGCATCTTGATAATAATGAGGAAAAAGAGCAAAGGTGTTATCCTGGCAAATGTCACCCATCAAACCAGGAGGATCAAGCAGAAGATACTTTCGTGAGAAATTAGCAGAAAGCCCCCAAGGTACAGGGCTTCACAGTAATAGGGAGCTTGAAAGCTCCAAGCATCTCTTGGGAAAGGAGCAGAGTATAGCAGGCTCTCCAGAAACTTCCCAAAGAGGAAGTTTGATGATTTTTTTGATGCAGAAAATTGTGAAAACAACCAGAAGGGAAGTAGGTCTGAATGTGAGCCTAGCCTGTAGGGAAGAGTTATTTTAAAATGTCAGAGTGGAAGGTAAAAATAGGAGTGAGATGAGGAAATGAGAGTTAAAGATTCTCCACAAGTGGGAAAAAGCAAAGGCAAGGTATTGGACTGCAAAGAGGAACTCAAAGCACTAATAAATAAGATCCCATGGGAAACAGGGAAAAGGAATTCAGAAATGTTGACCCCTAAGGAGATACTATATAAGCAAAATTCTAGAATATGCCAATCTGTAGGATGGGTAGGAAAGGTACCAAGAAAGCAGTTCGGTAATCCATGAGGATCTCAGAGAGAGGAAGGAGGTGTACCAGAAGTGGAAATAAAGTCTGACTACTTAGAGTAACTAAAATCGGAAAGGTCATTGTGTGAAATGAGATATGAGTCAAAACAAATAGAAAAGGAAGGAAAAAAATTCCAAAAGGCCATTAGCAAGAAAAAAAAAAAAGGGGGGGGGGGGGGGGGGGAGACAGAGGAAGATAAAAAGCTGAAGTGCTTAGCATCTTCTTGTCCTTCAGTCTTCAGTAAAAAGCCAGATGGGAACAAAAGCTATCAGACATGAGGAATAAGAGTCTAGGTTACTTAAGGGAAAGACAAGCTACAGAGCACTTTAGTTTGGGGTTTAGTTTTGGGTTTGTTTTTTTTTTCCAAATTGCTAGGCCTAGTAGAATTCACCTTAGGTACTTAAATATGGTGAATCAGTGGCAGAATCATTAGTGATTGCCATGAGAACAGTTTCATGAAGGTCTGGAAAAATGAAAAAGGTCAAACAAGCCCTATTTCAAAAGCAGTAGAAAAGAAGAGAATGGGTAGTTCCCAGAAAATGTTGGAAAATCAGACAAACTATTTGTAAAAATCAAGACTACAAAGAAGCAAGTAAGAGGACAGGTGGATTTGTCAAGCACAAATCAAACTGAACCTATCCAATTTTCCTCTTTGACAGGAAACAGGCTTTGTGGACAGAGGAAGACATGTCAAATGTCTTTACTTTTGTAAGGCTCTTAACATTGTCTCACATAACATAACAAAGGAGCAAGAGAAACTTGGTCCAGGTGAAACTACTGAAATGCAGGAAGGTAAACTGGTCAGATATGCAGAGGAAGGTTCATGGTCAAAAAGGAAGGCAGCATCAAGCAGCATTCTACCACAGATGTATGTTGAGCTCATACTACTCACTCTATTTATTAATGGACTGGAAGACAGTACAGGACGTATGGTTGTTATATTTTCAAGTGACACAGCATATTAGAAAACAGGGTTAGAATTCAAAAGAGACCTTAGAAAACTGAAAAAATGTTCTGTAGAAATACTGACTTGGTAGCAAATCTGCAGAAAAGGACCTCTAAGTTTGACAGATGATCAAAAGCTGAACATCAGTCACTAATCTCATATTGTTGCAAATAAAGTAAACATCGTACTGGGATGTGTAAACAGAAATATTTTCTATGAGACACATAGAATATTTCTTCCATTCAATTTCCTAAAATGCTTTGTCCTAAGAAGATATTCTTTAAGTAATACTAGCGCAATAAAAACATATCCAAATCCACTTTCTAAAGGATAATGATACATCAATTGAATTATTCCTATACTAAATACTAGTCTGAATTCACATTGGCAAGAATACAGAGATGCTATCAAAACCTGTGACATGAATGTAGTCTATCTCTGCCGTGCACAGATTTGGCATTTGGAAGGATACACAAACTCAGACATCAATTGATCGCAGGAAGACGACAGCAAGATTAAAATCAATTAACAGTAAAGCAAAAGCAAGTCTTCTCCACCACCTTATTCTATCCCCTCATTTTGTTACCACTGCCTTTTACAAAGCCAATGACAACAAATTCATTGCAACTTATATCTATATTTATAGTCACATTTTGATCATGATGCACTGTCACATTTTAAACCACAGCAGAAAATGATTTCTTGGCTTCCTTTTTTGAAGATGAAAGGAAGAAGTATTTTGTAGAAGTGTAGAGAAAATTCCTTATCGCTATATTATTAACTGGAAGCCACTATTTTTCGGCTCCAGTCAGCCTGAGATGGCCTCTGGGTCACCCAGCTCCCAGCCTGTAACAATGATAAATAAATCACCCAACTTCTTAGGTATGGTTTTCCCAGCAATGATAGAATCTGCTCTGTTGGGTAAACAGAAGAAAAGAAGAAACAACCATAAGGGTCCCCCAAAAAACACAATCTTAGATGGGTTTTCTGAAGGCTTCACACTCTGTCGGCAGAAGGGACCTTGTTCAAACCTCCAACTCTGTCAAATACCTTATAGCTCTGTGGGTTACAGAAAGACGACTGGAACACCTTCTCCAGTGGCTGTATTGGCTATTTCTACATCACTGAGGGCTCAGCTCCTCAATACAAACATTAAAATAATGAGACACAATAAAACAAGTACTCATAAATACATTTTTCGGGTTTTATTTTATAAGACACTGATCCCAAGGAAGAGAGAATGGAATTCCCTTTGAGACAATGCCTGTATACAGATACCACAAATTAAGCAAGATCTTGGGGCTAAGAAGGGTTGATAGAAGGCTGCTGTCACTAATCACATGCAGTTGGCATGGTAACACTTTCCTATCTTCTTTCCTATAGATCTGCATAATTCCCGATACTATGTAGCATGGCAATTCTGGGTTACTCCTGAGAACACAGGAATTACTACATAATCTCTAAAAGCATTTTCTGACATATGTTAAATAACCTGACCTGCAGTTCTGCATAAAATGCAGTAAGAAAAATGCTTTATTTTTAAGGTTACCCATTGCACATTATTATATACAATATAGAGCTCCCTGAAGTTTTTAAACATTTAGAGAAAAACAAAATTTGGCAGGGAATATGTTGTAAACAATGACTACCCATACACTCAATGAATAATTCATAAGAAATATGTCATAGAAAGGTAATTTTAAAAGGCCTTTTAAGCATCAGAATATTCTGATGAAAGTAATGAATTATTTGTTTGCAATACTTTAAAGAAATATGTGACTGATGAGTTGAAATCAAATCATTGAAATCAGTTTCCTTCAAATTCATTTTTATGTTGAAATAATGTCTTTTCTGAAGCAGATAAATCCACCTTGTAACCCCTGTATTTTACTCACTCAAATTGTCCTCATTTTTAATGTTGTTTGTGCGCTCGACCAAACCTCCTTTTTAATATGTCTTCTATTCTGTGACAGATGGAAGCCTTCCTTTTCATTCAACACCCTGAAGAAGGGAATGCCACTATAGGACCTACTAGAATAAAATAAACAACATCTTAGTGACCTCACAAACTAAAGTAAGCTTTTATCCTAACTGTCTCAGCTTATCTAGATCTGCTAAACAAAATTTGTGAGTTTAGATATTCAGCTAAATTGGAATGGTTTCTACTTCTCCCTCCTTCCCTTCCTATTTCTTCAGCTCCCCTGCATTTTGCATTCATACTGTCATTCTTAATGACATTTCTATGGTTGTTCCATACGGTCAGGCTGAGTTAAGGTTGTACGGGTGCTTTAAGCATCCTCTCCCGTGCTGCAGAACATTTTGATATCTTTTTAACAATCTGAAATCTGGACTTTCTGATCAGTCACGATCACTTCCTTAAAAATTTTGTATTAAATATGTCACAATTATAAGGTTCAAGGAAGCGAAGCCATGGGTTATAAGTTATCACTAAAATAATGCGATTGTCCAGCCAAATTTATTTGGCTATTTATGTATGTAGAATAAGTACCACAGCTGTTTGTTATTAGTAAGGGATTTGACTGATAGGTGAGCAGTGCCTTGGAGGACCAGGTCAGGATGGGCATAGGAGAGCTGAAAGCCAAGAGGCAGCTGTTGGAAAGGTAACAAAGAGGCTGAAGTAACCAGAGACTGGGAGGTAGGACAGCTGTGGGAGGCAAGAGCAGCTAAAGCCCCTGAAGGTGTGGAGGAACCAGATCTTGAAGCTAAGAGGTAGGGACATCCTGAGAAGGGAGCCAGAGGAAGGATGGAGTGGTGTGATGTGACCTCTAAGTTCAATAAAACTTTATTGCCTCAGAAATGTCCCAGCAAAGCAAGTTCTAATGAGATCTGTCATTTATGTTAGTAACATGCCATGTGTGCTCTCTAAATAGACCTAACAACTTACCAGAGACCAGGGGCTTCCTGGTGTATAAAGCCTGTCACTTGTATAAAGTTTAACAAATGCTATTAGTAACTTCATTATGGGACATGGGTGCGACAGCTCACAGCAGTCACACAGTAGGACATATGAGCTAAAGAACTAATCTTTAATGGTCCAGAAACCCCTCCAGGTAGAACTCTCATGATATCTCCTAGCCAGGGCTAGGAGGAAACTGCCACTATTAAGCAGTCAGTTAATGTCCAATTCCAGATAGAGCCATCAGTCCTCAGGATACATATATAAACCTCAGGTGAGACTGTCCAAAAAAGGGTGTCATTGCAAACTCCAGCTGTCTGAGGGAGTTGCCTGGTACAGGGAGTGCTGCTGCAGACAGTGGAGCCCAGGGCTGACACCTGGCAGCCAGGATATGCTTTGACTGGAAAAACTACACAACCCAAAAGATACCTGTTGGCTGAGTTTAAGTCAAACTGCATCTTTCTCTTTTTTTTATTTTGTTCCTGTCTTTCTTATCCTTAAAAGTCTGATTTTAAAACTCTGATTTAAGCTTGGCTGATGCTCCTGAAGAAGGATGAACCAGAGTAAAACTGTCCCACTGCGAGTGCTCAGGCTGCAGGGGGGGCAGTGAAGCAATTAAAGCAGTGTGTGCAGGCAGCCCTCAAGGACCAGGAGCCCTGGGCATCCCAAAGAAACGAAGGGACACAGTGAGGAAACGAAGGATCTGGGGACAGTTTCATGCCAGGCTGCAAAGCAGCTCTGCGCAGGCTGCGAGATACCTGCCTTCAGCCAAGGCGGGCACCAACCTGTGCTCCATCCTGCAAGGAGCAGGCGGCTGAGAGCATTGCCACTGTTGAGACCAACGCACTGGGAACATGTTTGCAAGAGAGTATGTTTCACACAGGTGGACACACGTGGAGTGTGAGGGACAGGGAGCTTCCAGCAGCAAGGCAACGGCAGGGAAAGTTTCAGCTGACTTCTGGCAGGAGGGAAAGGAGATCCTGGCACAGAAACCAAAGCTGGCCCAGCTCTGTTTGGGGACCAGCAGAGGGGAGGAAGGTGGGGAAGAGGTGGGAGACTACGTGTTCGCTTGAGGGAGGAAAGCGCAAACAAGAGTTTGGGGTTAAAGATCAGAAGCTCAGTTTCTCCTGTAGGCTGTGAAGTTGAGTTTGCTAATGTGATATGCTGGGACAGAAAAATATAAATAGTTTACTTAGAATCTCTCCTACAGCTGCTAACATTATGGACTAAAATTCTGCAGATCTAATGAAAGCTTGAATTTTAACTTGATCTGGAAAACTCAGCCCAACACAGACTGAGTTTTCATTAGCAGACAAATGGCCCACACAGAGCACCACAAGGTGCTTGTGCCAATAATTCTAGTGACTGCATAAGTACAGGCATAAACAGCTTCATGCTTTTGCACCTAGCACATACAGACATTCAATTTCAATAGTTCATATGGACATTTAACCAGGAATTCTGAGTAAATGAATTTATGTGAACCAGTCTATACATAGAATAAAAATCTATATTTATTTACAGTGCATATAACTTTTCCTACACCCCACTTTCAATTCATAAGGAATTGAACATCACTGATCTTGGTTAGTTTTCTCTTTCGATAATGGAGGTAAAGTATTTCCAGTGTTATGATTTTGTCTCTCTTATACCTCCTCCATTGTGCAGTTGACACCTGGGCCAGGATTTATCATGCAAAAGCCCAAACACTCGTGCTAAGGGCCAGCACTGCTGCTCTGGGATGAGCTTATAGAATCAATCAAAGGTTACTTCATAGTCGTGTAAGTTGGCAAGTATGAACCTGCCCCTTGGAGCAAGCCAGCAACTTCTAAATGAACCAGAGTCAACAGCACCACTATACAGCCTCTAACTAAAAAGTATTTTACTGTCTCCCATGCTGGAGAGAGGACCACATTAAAAAACAAAACTAAATAAAAGCCTTTACTTTAAAAAGTCATCCCCTCTTCCCAGGAAAGACTTAATACACAGCCTTGAGTCCATCAGAGCACAAGCTGCATCACCCCCAAGCAAACACAAAAAGTGATTCTGTTTTATGCAAAAGCCAAGTCTTGTAATCATTCCCTACTACCCAGCTAATTTTTCTGCATTTTTCTGGCATTTTTCTATGGGCAGGGACCTCTAACCTATCTTAGAGTTCCCATAGCTGAATAAAACATGTCTTATCTAGACATTTTTAAAAGGTCATTAAGTACCTACACATTTTGCCAGGCTTCCCAGGTGGAAGAAAGTCATTTTGCAGAGCTGCTGGTCCAGCCACTGGCAAAAGAAAACATCTCACTGCATCTTGCTTGCTCCTGCCTCACTACTAGCAAATAAAACTTCTTTAAACATCTTGTGTTTGTTTAAGCGCAGTAGCTTCAATAAAAATCACCTCTCACACATGGAAAGAGCCTGCCAGGAAGCCTGTCTAATGTGTTAGAGGACTGCTCTGTACCCCAGCTGTACTTTGGAGCTCTGCGGCAGGCTGGGATCATGGGAGGTGGGAGCTGGTTGTACTGGTCATGTCTATCTGGTCAAAGTGCCAACAGCTGCCCACTGCCTCCACCCATGTGCTGCTTCCCAAGTACAAGCACAGTCAGCACTAACATAGCTCCCTGGCCTTTTTTTGGCCTCATGCTCTGTGGCCCTCATGTTTCAGGTCTCCACCAGCACCAGACCTTCCCCATGTCCATCTTCTCCACCTCGGGCCTGTCCTTCAGCTCGGACCGGAGTACTGGGACCATCTCCTGTAGTACCTGAGCATCCCAGCAAGCACAGCAGAGTACTGGCCCTGTTTGGAGATACAAACCCAAATAACACAGTTGATTTCATTTTTTTCTCTTAGTTTTTTTTCTTTAACTTTTATTGTATTCTTCTTTCTTTGCCATTATGCAATGTTTCCTTCCCTTATCTCACATCTCTTGTGTTTGGAAATATATTAAGAACCTGTAGTAAAGCTAGGAGTGTAAGTGTTGACTTCTAGCCGTTTGAGGTTAAATGAACAGCCAGAAACAGCTGACACCACATCCACAGGCCAGGGGCTTAACTTCTCTTTGGCTTCTCAGAACACTGGTCCCTGCTGAAGCCCTTCTAGAAAGTGTAACAGATGGGAAAGGAAAAAAACCCACGGGGTTGTGCTCCTCAACCACTGATACATCAGGGCACTCCTCCTAAGATTTCTGCAAGTAAACCCATTAATTGTTGATGTAGCTAAGGTTAGTAGAAAATGGCTTAAGTCAAAGCAACAGATCAGGTTTGGCACAAGAAATAGAAACCAAGGCTTCAGAAGTTTCAAATTTGAGTGTGAATTTCTTCAGTTCCTGTATTTCAGCAGAGCTGTCTGTGGTGTCAAGAGACCCGGCTACAGAGCCTAAGAACAAAAGGCTGTCTCCACACCACAGCCCCTCTGTCATTTTTCCGTGTTTAAGCACACAGCAGGCTGTGCCTCAGCGAGGTCTCTAATCCGTGCTGAAAAGGAACCAGCAACAAGACTGATGTTATGTTTCAGCACTGCGTTTTTCTATCTGTCTGGTTGTTTTGAAGTCTTTCAGAGTAACAAGCAAGATTAATGCTGAGATTATTACTGGTAATAATTAAATATTGGTGAAGTGATAACATTTTCCACTTGGTGGCAGATATTGCTTTTAAAAATAAGCACAAAGCTCAAAAGACACATTTAATGCTGGTTTTTACTCAGGAAAAGCTCTGCTGTGCCTGATGGGGACAGAATGCTGTTAGATGCAAGGCTGAGCTGCAGAGCTTTGGGACAAGGCCGTGCCCCAGAGGCCACGTGTGCGGCAGGCAGGCAGCCAGCCATGCATGGCCCTGTTTCCGCACACCCTTCTGGGCCCACCCCACCCCATGAGTGCCCTCAAGGGATGACAGGAAGATTTTTGCCTTTACCATTCGGGTAGTCCCCAGCACTCCATGAAACCCCCGGCCCTTGGAGAAGGTCAGAGCATGCAGGTTTTGAGCATGGGGGTGTCAGCAAAGGTTTAGCTTCCTGCAGGCTGTGTAATTGAGGGAAGATGCTCCCTCTATTCCTGTCTTCTCCCATTTAGCTCGTCTGCAGGCAGTTTGGTGCCAAAAGGGGCAATTTTTCCCAATTCCCTCATGTGGTGCTATGCTATGGCAGAGCACACAATGCAAGGACATTAAATGCAAGGACACTGTCCCTGGTTCAGGGCACATGGGACACAAGCTGCTGGGAGCTGGAGAGAGCTCTGGGGAAGTATTGCCTCACCCTTGCTCCCTGCTCTCCCCAAGGCATCCACTATCAGTCCCTCTCAGACACAGGGCACAAGACCAGCTGAACAGTTAGCCTGCCCCAGGACAACCAACCTTTTGTTCTTTTTTCTTCTAAGATCCCACCACGGTGGGAAGGCAGAGGACAAATTGTACTCTGATAGCTAACAACGAACATCCTAAAATCACATGAATCCCATCTACCTGCAGGTAGGGCTGTTGCACCTTCAGTCAGGTTGCTGACTAGAAACGAGGTCATTATACTAGCGGGCAGGCAGTTAGTCAATTAAGTTCATGAATGTCAATGCATTTTTGCATGAAAACTTTTCTCAATAAAAATGCAAAATATTGAGGTTTTGACTGTTTTTCTTCAATATTCAGCATGATCCTTAAAATACAGCAATTTTTTTCTGGTCAAAGTTAATGTTTGTCCTCAAAACACAGCCATTGTCACCTCATTTGCTGTTCTGAGAATACTTCTTGAAGTAATACTGTGTCAACTGGGGAAAAAAAGCAATTGCAATGATACCTCTCTCTGGAGCAGAAAGGCGTTGTAGAAAACAGCTCTGTCACATACTCCCATGGACCGCCATGTCCTTTATGCAGCGGGACCCCTCGATTTCTAGGTAATGCCTTCATCTCTAACATAGCTGCATACTCTTTCAAAAAAGAAAAGATATCCTGAGGCCATGACATGTACTTCTATAGCTGAGATTTATTTCAAACTGTACTGAACAAGAACACGTAGTAATGCATCCTCTCTTAGCTCAAAGTTCCCTTCTGTCACCACTGAATGGGAAGCCAAGTGCTTCCGCCTAATTATTCTGACCTTTCGGCCATCAGGAATTGACTCAGACTATTCAAGGAGCAGAGAAAGAGGCTCTGTTTTTGCTTTGGTAATGTGTTGCTTGGTGGCAGCATAGCTCTCTGACACTGTAGTGTCTCTCTTCAGCATTCACTTCCTCTTGGGCCCCCTGTTTGATACCAAAAAAGAACCAAACCCCCAAACAAAACAACAGGGGAGTATATAAACCATTCCCATCCAGCTATGCATCTCTCCTGTCTAAGTGTGGCTCTTTGCCATTGAATTTTAGTGCCAATGAATCACATCCCAGAAAGGGTATGGGCCATTGCTTAGTGATGCTAATGAAACCTCCCTCCCTCTCTGTTACAGCCACCTCTGTTTCAAGAACTGACAGTGGAAGGAAGATGGCTTTCTCTCAGCTAGAGACTAATACGTGACAGGGACAACCAATGGGTCCTACATGTGGTCTATTGGGAGGGCCAGATGCCAGAAATTTCCTAGCTCTGCCTCAAAACCAAAATTACATTTATTTCCACTTTCCAGATAGTCGGCATGATGGTGCCCTCATGCTCAGTCAACCGTACCATGTCCCCACACAGGGAGTTTGGGGAGAGCTTGCAGTTAGAGAGTCACATTTTCTATCTCATTACTTTGTCTCTTGCTCATCCGGACCTTCTCACAGGGCTTATTTTCCTCTTCCTGTTCACTTTTCCGTGTCCCCCTCTCTGCCACTAATGTCAGTGACAAGGTACAAGAGTGGCTATCTAAATTTTCTTTCCTTCTAACTCTAATTATTCTCCCCCTCCCAAAGGAAAAATTTCAAAGGTAGTTACAATATTAATTGGACATGAAATTTCATTCAGAATTTTTCCCCCTGTGCTTTTGATATGTTGTATTGACTATGACTAGGCTGATGGTTATGTTACAGAAAAACAAACTGTTATAAGTGAAAAATGACCAAGATTAGAAATGTGGAAAATGACAAGTAATTAGTACAGTTTAGCCCACTTATCTGAATTTTTTTTTTATTTATTCATTGACATTTTTGTACAACATTGGAAAAATCCCTCTTCAAGCCAGGTGGACTAGTGAATACCCATGCCATCTGCTTAAATATCTAATATGCAGTATGCCATCTATATGACCTTCAGTTTTCAAATCATTTTATAACCCATCAGTCTGTGCACCTGGCACAATATCCTCTCTGTGTACCTGATAACTGGTTAGCACATTTTAACCTCTCTCATGGCAAACAACGGATATTTTCTATGCTGATCACAGCTTTGTTCCCCATTCCTTCCCATGGCTTTGCTATTACAGGACAACATAATGAATTTGTCAGAATGAGAGTCATTTTCATCTGACATTTTGCAAGAATCCATTTGCTCTCAGCACTCAAGTTTTTTATTATATTTTAGCTGGGTTTTACCTGTCATGCAGACTCTGTTAGAAAATACCAATTTTGCATTTTTTAAAGGGAAAAACTGTGCAACTCAGCATGGAAACTGAGACTACGAAGAGCATGTAAGACAAAATGCTGTGGACTGAGGGCATTACTTCTGCAGGTGCTCACCACGTGGTATTCTTCATAAAAATAGTATCCGGTGCTGTCATCACTAGAATGGTCCAAAGGAATGAACAAAGGCAAACAGCTTGCTACGTGCTGCAGATGGGGTTAAGTGAATGTCTGCGCCTTAAAGCATTTGCTGAAAAGTTTATATGTCATGTCCTTGAGCTGCTGGGCTGTCACTGATTTTTCAAATGCATTCAGCATTTCCTTCCTTGCTCCCATCCAGTCAGATGCTGCTGATGCGGCAGTACCAGGAATGTGACTTATGTTAGAAGGGAAAACGCTCACCCAGCACATGTTCAACATGTGTCACACGGAAGAGACCAGCCCAAACAGATAGCAAGAGGCAAAAAGATGTCTCCTACTTCTGATCACTGACAGAGTGAAGGACTGAAGCTCTCAGGTGAAGCTTTTGTGGTGAAGGAAAGGAACAGTCCCTCATGGCAGTGCAGGGCAGTCAGACGGGAAAGGGTTTGCATTCAGCAGGATAGTGGAGAGCAAATGGAGGTAAATGAAGTTTACCGACATCTGTCGGGGCACTAAGGAATTTGTTCACATCTTACTGCCCAACTTAGGACACTGGGAAAAGGAGTTAACTCTCAATTTGGTTAAAGAGAAAAGGCTTGCATTTCCAGTGGTCCTGTTGGGTTTTGGCATGAAACAGGACAAGACAGTCAGTGTGAAGATGTCTAGTGTTGCAGAAATGAATGTCGGTAGGTCAAACATAGGTGTGCTTCCCTCATCAAAAGAAACAAGGATGCCACTAAGTCCATTTCCCTGCAAACCAAGATGACAGCTGGTAGTTGACATCGGAGCATTTCCTCTGTCACTTCTGTCTCCTCAGTTAAGTCTTGCAAAATCTGCTAAGACTAAAATAAACATTTTCTAGTCTCAGTTAAATGTTGGCAAACAGGACTTGACACTGTGAGTGGAACTGGCCGGCAATCTTCTGGTGAGCTTCTTGACTAGAAAATATGGATTTGTAAAAACTGGCACTTTGGTCCAAAGAATGTTTCTAGGTTAAGAGACAGGAAGAGGAGTCACCTCTGTTTGCCCCCACATTGATATCAGGATAGCCAGTAGGGCATCTTGAGCCTTGCTCTCTCTTACTCAGATCACAGACTTTGGTCTGGTTCTGCTTGTTGAGAGCCTGGGCTATGTGTGCCAATACAAGGGTCAGTTTGCCATCAGCATCGCACATGCTTCTGCTTGATGACTGTGCAACTGTTGATGGCAAAAGGAGACAGATTTTCCATAAATTAAGGCACATACATACTCTGGGTGAAAGAAAACAGCAGAGCAAATATTTGCAATGGGTCACCCTCCACACCCTGCTGGAGTTACACCTATCTCTAATTCGTGGTCAAAGTGTCTTTTTAGACAGACAGTATTCAGTTTCATCCAGTTGTAAGAAAGGAGGGATGCTGAAATCCGAGCAGTGTTAGAGCGCAGCCCTCGCTGTGTGTGACCTGCCATGCCGGTCAGTGCCAGCTGGCTGAGACCCACCGGTAGTCACCTCACTCATCTCTTCTGCATTTTACCCGGTGTGACTCTCACCTGTTATAAAAAATCCTCTCTGTTCTCTTAAGCCTCGAAGCTTTTAGCAACCTGCTGTCATCTATGAAACCCAGATCAAAGACAACAAAAGTGCCTGTCTAATCTTGAATGTAATCCTCCTTACATGGGCTTGTTCCTGAGCTGCAGGTACCAGCAGTCCTTCCATCCCCGTCTTTGAACTCAGGGCTTAAGACACCACGGTCTCTCACACTGTTGCCATCACAGATCTGACTATTTTCCAGCTGCCCTCTTTCTGCTGCTATTCATGGTGTGTAGTACGTAAGGACATGAGCAGAGTCTAGTTTGTGAATAGTCTCACAGCATACGACAAAGTTATCAGAAACTGGCCTGGCATCAGATCTGTCATATTGCTTTTCAAAATGAGAGTTCCTGTCATTAAACAGCCACTGACCCCTTGGCAGCAGGACCAGACAGGTGAGACACTACAAACAACCTCCCCTATAAATTCCAACACACTATCCTTATCTGACACTGTCCAGATCCAGGTGATGAAATCGGTTTGACAAAAGTGGAAGCTGGGAGGCCCGCATTACCAGACTTTTAGGAAGCTGGAAAAACAAATAAATCCACCTCTTTATTTTCCCTTAAATGTTTTTTACCAGGCAGATCTTCTTTTAGCTTTCATTCATGCTGTATTTCTCACATCTACGTGCATTTGTTACCAGCGAGACAGCGCATCCAGCACACACCATGGATCATCCCTCATGTGCATCTTCTCAAAGCCTGGCCAGGCTTTTCCTTCCTTGACAGGGGATTTAATGTTGCCCCTTTAATCTTCCCAAGCTTTTTTTGGGCTTGAGTATTCCAAATATTATGTAGTTCTAATTATTCCAGTAAGACACTGCAAAATCTCAAGTGCTTTTATTCCCCTAAAAGCTGGCAAGGGATGTGTAAGTTGTCTGTGATTTTGTTTCACTTACTACACACTTTGTTTTCCCTTTCTCTCCCACTTGCCAGCACAAAACCAAAATCTGCAAGCTTCCCTCTAAGCCACTCTGTGCCAAATTTTCCAGGAAGTAATCTGTAGTGCCGAGTCCCATAAGGAGCTGTTGTTCCCACAGCAAACATCTGCAATGAGAACAACAGCACAAGGAGACATGATTAAAAGCTACGTAGCTCTTATGTTCTTTACATCTGTGTGGCTATAACCTATTTAGTAAGCAACTTTCAAAGTTTCTGCTGTGATTTTTAATTTAATCTATGACCATAATTGCTGCATATAGGAATTATTTTCTCTACTGAGCTTAAAGAAATTATTTACTGTTTTTATCTAAGATTACATTGAATTCAACACATTGATGCTATTTAGCTATAGTGCATTTAGGGTAACAGCTCTAACTTTAAATAACAATCTCTTCTTAAGCTTTTAAAGAAAAACAGTTGATTAACTTAAAAGCGTGTATCTCCCAGGTAAGTAATGTTAGTCATTGTTCATTGTGAAAAACATAGCCACATATTTACCTTAATACATATTTCTGTTGATTAATTATGTAAAACAATATCAGTTTTTCTACCCTGGAGTTAAGGGAAGGACTTCTATTTAAAAGAAGGACTCCTGAGAAAACAAATTTCATTTCAAAGGTTATTAGCAAAAAGAAGCCTTTGTTTTAGTCTTAATGGAATCATTCTCCTAGGATGACACAAATATCCATAAAGCACCATGATTTCATTTGGGTTTTAAAAAAACAAAAAACAACTTTATTTTCCCTTGACACAAAACAAGATTAGCTGGGGCATTTTTTGCTGTATTGGGTAATACAATAATGGC
Source organism: Aquila chrysaetos chrysaetos (assembly GCF_900496995.4). Classification (NCBI taxonomy): domain Eukaryota; kingdom Metazoa; phylum Chordata; class Aves; order Accipitriformes; family Accipitridae; genus Aquila; species Aquila chrysaetos. The sequence continues at coordinate 24,144,541 of NC_044016.1, read as the reverse complement.
TAGATTGTTTGTCTCTGGCTATCACATGAGCATGCAGGGAGCAGGGAAGAAGACATAAAAGATTTCCTCCAGAGAGCCGCTGAAGAGCAGAAGGCAGCGTGCCTGGAGCACAGCCCTCTCCTCCCACCTGCTGCTGCCCCAGCTCCCAGGGCACGGCCAGACCCCATGCTTGCAGCATCGCACGTGCCTGCCGGGTGAAGCTGGCTCCCAAGGCAATGTAGATTTACCCCTACAGATTTGCTCTCCTTGCCGCACTGCCAAGCAGTCATGGCAAGGGAGGGAGGGAGTGAAGAGGAAGCTGACTGGGGTCTTGTATTCTCTAGACCAGCCAATAGACCTCATTTGGCACATGTAGAAAATGAAGCTGCTGCTTCCTACATAGTGCAGGGCGCGTATTGTCCTGTGGTCTGCAGCTGTGGGGGAGGTTGTCCTTCCTCCAGCCAAAAAACGCGAAGGGCTTTGTTTACATCAGTGCAGCTGTGAGATCCCCCAAATGCAGGCCAGCTGTTAAAAGCCAAATGAGCTCCTAAATAGTGTGAACCAAACTGTCCTCCTGCATCTGCCTTTTCAATCCCATCCAATAAACTGTCCACTAATAACAAAATAGGATGAGGCTGCAAGACGCAGAGCACATGCTAATGTGACTGTGATGGTTGGTCAATGTATCCTACCGTGCCTCCACAGAAAAGGAGCTCTCCCAGCCCCTGGCAAGGCCCTGGAGAGGATCCCTCATCTTCACAGAGGGTAAACCAGCCAAATTTCAAAATATTTGCCTGGTTTTCACCAACCCTCATACAGGAAAGATCTTCAAAAAGGATAAGGCCAAGACAAATAACTGACTTTTTAAGTAATTTGTTTACAAACCCTTCCTGTCACTCACAAAAAAAAAAAAAAAAAAAAAAAAAAAAAAGGAAAAGTAATAATTAGGGATTTCTTCAGATACTCTGAGGTCCTCAGACTTGGAAATGTGTTGATTAATCTGGGACAAGTCCTTGGAAAATAGTGAAAAGGGCCAAGTGCTGAAAAAATCTCTGTATAATGTCCCATGTTAATAAATGACATATAAAAGAATCATAGAATCTTTTAGGTTGAAAAAGACCTTTAAGATCATTAAGTCCAACTGTCAACCCAGCACCACCATGCCCACTAAACCATGTCCTAAAGTGCCACACCTACACATTTTTTGAACACCTCCAGGGATGGTGACTCAACCACTTCCCTGGGCAGCCTGTTCCAATGCCTGACAACCATTTCAGTAAAGAAATTTTTCCTAATATCCAATCTAAACCTCCCCTGGCGCAACTTGAGGTCATTTCCTCTCATCCTATCTCCAGCCACCTGACAGAAGAGACCAGGACCCACCTCACTACAACCTCCTTTCAGGTAGCTGTAGAGAGCGATAAGGTCTCCCCTCAGCCTCCTTTTCTCCAGACTAAGCAACCCCAGATCCCTCAGCCGCTCCTCGTAAGACTTGTGCTCCAGGTCCTTCACCAGCTTTGTTGCCCTTAAAGAAAAGAGTCTAACTAAAAAATGTCACCAAGCTGAAAAGGATCAAAGTTTACTTGTACCCTGTAGCATGAATCTGAGCATCTGGCTGAACCTAATAAAAATCTCCTTAGTATATATTGCCCTATGAGAGTTTGTGACTCCAGGGGCAGGGGGATGTCTTATTTTGAAAGCACCTACAGCGAAAAAAAAGACACCATCAAAAAATCTTTTATAGCACAGAAAAAAGATATTATGGTTTTTGTAGCAGATATCTGCAGGAAATTCTGCTGCAGTTATCATAACATGAATGTGTTCTCAAGTTAAACTACTAAGAAAGTTCAACAGGTAGAGCTAGGTTTTTTTTCTTCATAGTTCATTGTGAGCTTAGATACCTTACACTTCCTCAGGGCAGAGCCAATATCTCATTTGAGAAACGTGTCATGCTCCAGATTTATTTGCATATACTAGAAGAGTATTTTGCAGCACAGTTTGATAAACAGTTTTTAAATAGCAAATGTTACTGATAAAAACAAGTGGGGGGCTATGTTGTGGTTTTCAGGATGAAGGTTTCTTTGGGGACAACAGAAAGAAGGGCATGTAGAAAGCTTTGTACTTCCCAGAGCCCTCCTGAAAGTAAGCAGCACTCTGAACAAAGGCATTATCAAAGGAGTTCTGTGCGTCTTAGTAAATTAGCCCTGGTACCTTAACTACATTCATATTAAAACCCATGTTAACATGAGCATCAGATCTATGCTGCACTGTCATGATTTTGGGACTACAGCGCAGATGTGTTATAACCATTGTCTTTGTACAGTTTGGAAAATACTGCTCAATACAATAAATCTATTTTCAGAATGTGGGAGATAGGAAGGCTTCATTTCTACATAAGGAAACCATTTTCAGGAAATGCAGAGGTTCTGTCAGGGTGTTAGAAAATAATGTTGATAAAGTATTTGCAAAATATGAGAAAACGTAAATAATACATAAATAATAATTTCATAATAATGATAAATGTCTTTGCTTTTAGGAGGGACTTTCCCCCTCCAAAATGGTATTTTTTTAACTGCGGAACAGCTGATGTTATGATCAGCAGGAATAAGAAGGGAGAAAAAAAAAGTTGTGAGTAAATGCTTTTAAATGGACCACTAGCTAAATATGTAAATAATCCATGCAATGTTCATTTCCTAAGGAAAAAAAATAACAACTGTTCAATCTGATTCTTCAAAAAGTCCTGAAGGGTTGTTGAAAAATGACCCGTCTATTCCTACATCTGCTTAATTAATGCAAGTGAATGTGTCAAATATCCTTCCTGGTAATGGATTAAGAAATTATCTACAAGTAGCTTTGGAAAGCTGCAGGCAAACAGAATTTCTCAGTATCACTATGCAGAACATCCTGCCCTACATCAAAACATGTCTGAAAAAGTTGAGGTAAAGTAAATGGGTTATAAAAATATGTACAGCTCTAAATTTTCTTGTAGCAGACCAAAGTAGCATTACTATAATGGTTACATCTATCATGTCTCATGTCACATAATTCCTGGCTCCCCTGCTCCAGCTTTGCCAATCTTGAATGGATATTTCTCTCTTTTTTGCCAGTGTATCTGTAAAGCTTCAGGCAAATTTCCCTTACTGATCCCTTTGCACATGCTCCCTGAATCAAGCCAGAAAGATGCTTCTTATGTCTTTCTTCAAATTCCTCCTCATCACTTATATATTCTGTGATGCCTACAAGGAGTGAAACCCCTCATAACAGCTGGGGTGAGTTGGGAGAACAGAGATCTCTGAGGTATCACTTTGAAAAATGCCTTTTTGAACAATTTGATGCAAATAGTTGACCAATAATGTATGATTGTACTGCCCATGCCCAAATTGTTTCCTTCATTTATTTGTTGTATCTTGTCCTCTTTTGATGAAGAAAAACAAACAGCGTAATTCTTAGAGATAAGAAGGGCAGAAGGCAAAGGAAACATGGAAGATGGGCTTTGAGATGAAGAATACCAGATAATTTCATTGACCTAGAGCAAATGAAACACTGTGGTCAAGGGAAGTCACTCTTTCACAGTTACAGAGAGATTGCATAGGACACTTTTCAGCAAAATATTTAGCCACCACACATGCAGTTTTAAGGCAGCTAAAGCTATTTGAAAATTAAAGTTTGGTTGTGCTGGGGAGAAAATGAAAGAAAAAAATGGACTTCATGAAGCAATTCATTTCAGCATTTTCCATATGAGAAGTTTCCATTGTGGGTGCTAAATTCACAAAAAGGTTGAGAAGAGCAGTGCATCTGGTTCTGTTATATTGTCACTTCTTGGGAACGTGAGGAGATGGTTTCTGATGCCCAGAGGCCTCTGATGCCCAGATGCCTCTGATGCCCAGACTTGGAGCTGGTCTTGCGAGAAAACCAGCTGAGGCATGCAAGATTCCCAGTCCTAAAGGGATGGGTCAGCAGCTGAAGACCACAGTTCTTTATCTAGCACTCCACTGAGATGCTTCATTGCTCCTCAAGAACACTGGTCAGTAATGTGGCAGCGTGCCTTCCCCCGGCACACCATGGAGCCTTTCCATTTCTAACAAATCTGTAGTTGTGTGGGGCCTTCAGTGTGGGCCTTCCTCTTGTTTACAAGAATAAAGGACAGGCTGCAAGAACTGGCCACAGCTTTGACCTGTGGCTGAGGGCTGATCTAAGTCCCTGCCTAAGTCCTTGCCTTATTGTCCTCCCCTCTCTCCCCTCTCTCTGTTTGATCACCTGTCCTTCTCTCTAATCTGAGCAATTTCAGATTTAAAAGATCAAAAGGATGAGCTTTGGCCATTGCACCCAGAGGGTCTTCAGGTATGAATCAGAAAGCAGGATGCTCCCTGCCCAGCAGACTGCCACTGGACACGTGATGAGGCAGTCCTCAAGAGTGACTGGGCCAGCTTGTCTCTCCACTTGTTTCTCTGGTTGGGTAAATGTTGGGTTTGTCTTTGCATTTTCAAGAGGTGTTGAAACAGAGGAGCAGATCCTAACTAGGATGATTGTTTCTCCCAGCCATTATGGACTAGATACACCTCTGCCTTTGGGACTTTGACTAGGAGAATTCTGCAGTTATCCAGACGGAAGAACTTGCTTTAGAAGTAGCCTAATTTAGAAACTCAGTTAGGAGAGAGCACCACAGCACACTGCAAATGGGATAAGTAAGTTTCTCCTGGATGGGAGAAGACCACTTTCTCCTTCATGTCCATGGGTTGCCTCACCCTCCCCTGTCCCATGACAAAGTGCCAATGGGAGGGACAGGAATAGCCTTTGCCTGGGAATGAAAACTTGTCAAATGGGGCATCAGAAAACTACAGAGCAGTGCCGTGTCCAGCAAGAAACCCTGCCAGCTGACTGGGGAGCTCAGAGAAAATGCACCACTCCATACAAGACCCAGAGGTTTTCCTTCAGGAAAACTACCTAAAAGAGTATTTTTCCCTTGCTTGGTTTCAAATAAGAGAGTTTAGGTGCATAAGCCTTGTGAAAGGATTTATGTCGTAAAGCCCATTTATAGATTTACTAAAATGAAGCAAGAAAGAGCGTTTCAGATGTATCTGTTGTACCTTCTACTAATTAGCTTTTTGTGTTCCCCTGCTGAACATCATGGCTTCTATGAAATTTCTTCTTAGCTATACAACTGTGTATAAATGGTCATAAGTGTCTATAGTGTCACTTCACTGTACAGTCAATCACCGAATAGGAGGCTACATGCTTGACATCCTAAAGTTAAGTGTAATATTTAAGCATCATGTTATCTGTGTATATTTTGGATCTCACTCCATGATCTTGTACATGTACTGCTGCATTTCCTTCTTTTTCTTTTGCTATAAATCTCTTGCTGCACAAAGACATTTCTCTTGCTATGCGATCATCCAGTCCTTCCCAGTACTGGTGATGCCTCCCAGCCATGCACCATCAACAACTTTCACTAGCACCAGCTTACTCTTTGCTTGAGGACCATTAATGAAAATACTAAATCCAACTAGTCCTGAGACTGAACCATCTATCCTCCACACAGCTGTTTCCCTTTCAGCAGAACCCAGGTCTTCAGCCAACTCACAGTATTTGCCCTAATCCCTATCTTCTCTAGATGAGATAACAATTTCCCAAGTGGCATATACCAGATATTTTACTGACAGTTAGAGGGATTCAATTTAATGTACTGCTTTTCATTTCTCTAGAAAATCAGGAGCCTTATCAATATTTAAATATTGGGTTAGTCCGGTGTGAACTGCTTTTTGAAAGGCTTTGTTGAATTCTGTCCTGTGTTCCATTCTACTCTGTATTTCATTATTATTTCTTTCAAAATCCTCTCCTCCTCCACCAAGTGCTCCTTAAGTTTTGTTTATGGAAGGCTACTTAGTGAGTCATTAGTCTGAAAAGCTAGCCATTCATCTGCAGTGCTGTAATTTTGTGCTCAAAAGACTTGGTAGGCTACGTCTTAAAGGAACACAATTAAAATACAGGAAATTCGGCACTGCTGGTTTCTTAACTTCTATTGAGTGAGACTAACAAACTGGCTTTTACAGGCAAATTTCAACTCCTGTCATTGTTTTCTGGTGCTGCTCTTCCATGAAGAAACAACAGGCTATGCTGAGACAGCAGAAGAAACTCCAGGACCATACTCTAGGACTGTCCTGTGCCAAATTCTTTGTTCTTGTCTGGTGTGTGCTCAGTCTCTGTATCGCATCCTCTCCCTTAGCCTTGGCTTCACCACCCATCACTCAGTCCTTGGCCTCTGCCTATGTGCAGAAACCAGTGCCCTCCAGTGAGAGCCCTCAAGCTCATGTAGGGCTGGGGAGCGCATCAACTCCATCTCTCCCTCTCACCCCACCTGGTTCTGGGACCGGGGTCCCTGCTACTGCTGCAAGCAGAAGTAGAGAGCAGCCTCATCCTTGATAGTATGGGGTCTGGGAAAGGGGCTGAGATTGGAAGGGTCCAAGGTTGAGGTTCCACCTGCTCAACCAGGCCATCCCAGAGAGCTCACAGACATGCTCTGCTCCCTCCATGCCTAGAGGAGCAGTGGCGGCAGCAAGGTCTCAACAGTCAGCAACTCCGGACAAGTATGGCCAATTGAAATGACCTTCTTTAGATCTGCACTTTGCAGGCTGCTCTCTGGAAGACCAGCATGTACCCACAGCAGTTGTTTGGTGCCTGAATCCCTTTTGCTCCTTCTCTTTAACATATGTACTATATTTGCTATTTCCCACATATGACATACAATGATTTGCTATTTCGGAGTTATTTCAGGATTCTGGAAAAAATTCCTCCTCCCAGCTGGTTTCCACCTCTCTTGTCATGCCTTCTGCTGCCAGTCCTGATTCCCAGGAACCATTTTACTTTTCTTTCTTGATAAAAAAATATTACTTTTGTATTTGAGCTACATTCAGTCAACTTGAACATCTATCCCATATTAAATATATTCCACCCCTACTTCTTTTCTCAAGCTCTTCATTTAAAGGCTAAATAGTTTTTTGAATATGTTTTAACATTTGTTTTAGAAGACTTATTTCACCTTGATATTTGGTGCTTTTTACTTCATCCTGTGCTTTCTGATCTGTATGAACTGACTTCTTTGCTGGTGTGTCCCTGTAATAATTTTTCATTTGTTATGCGTTTACTCCTACCATCATTTGGAGGTGGTTGTTGCCTCAAATAGCTTTGGGAACCTTTCCTTACAATTTTCTCCCTCTGCTTGTTTGGCAAATTCCTGCTAGGTTTTGTAATTTTGATTAAGGGAGACTTTAAGCCTCCTCCACATTCAAACCCCTGAGCACTTCAGTCCAGTTGACTTTACTAATCACTTCCTTTAATTTCTCAAACTTCACCCTCCTGAAATGATTCTATTTATTTTAAACTTAATCTAGTCATGCTCATACAGTGCAAGGTAATTTTCTACAATCAGCCCCTCTAGAAGGTCCTTAGGTCTTCACAAAACATAGTCTGAAATAGGTAAGTGCAAATACTCGTTGCCCTTTTGTGATTGTGACAGAGAGAAAATGAACAGTGTTTAAGGACTCTGAGCTTTTATGATCATAATGAAGAAATAAGATCTGTAAATACAGTTTTCCTTCACAGTAAGCCTTAAATTTGTATGTGCTTCATCTGACAAACTTTTGTTTTGCAAGTGTACTGAAATAACATATTCTGAAGGTAAAATCTTGGCTTTATGGGATAAAGAGGGAACTGAGTTTAGTAATGTTAGGACTTTGCCCAAGAGTTGTGCAAGTAATATCAAGTGTGGGAGCTCTCAGCCCACCCTTAGAGAAGCTGGCTGTGTATCACATCCAATATGTCAGGAAAAACAGGCTGATATAAGGCACCTGGGAGCAGACTCATATTTTTATACTTTTGCATGTACTCTGTATTTTTGCAAAAGTTCTAGGCAACAGTTGGGAGTCTAATGTGGTGAGAAAACATTAACCTAAAAACGAAATGTATTACCTGGCAGTAACATCACATCTTTAAGTGACACATAAAATACAGGCCCAAATTAAAGCATAGGTGTTATAGTCATGGGCACTGGGGCACAAATGTTATGTTCACATGAGGAGATACAGTTTTTGCTTTCAGATTAGTCTGTTTCTGATTCATCACTCCTGTGACTAAAGATGGATGAAAATTTTAATAAGAACTCATTTGAATTTTTCTTCTTCATATAAAAAACACAGGCTTCAGCTACCCTAATTTGTAGCTTCATGATACTCAATATTCAAGAAGCATTCAGGTGTCTAGCCTGAGCTCTGAATGTCCTTGCAAATCTTAAAATTTCAGTGCAACTGTTTACTCCATAAAATATTCCTACCAGACATTTTTTACCTTGTTTTGCTCAAGAGCTTCCATCATTTACCCAGAGGAGAGAAGTATTATAGCATACCACAAGCAACAGACAAAAAAATTCCAATAACAGATAGGCATGAGGCCATCTTCTCTCTAAAGAAGCCTGTATGCTTGGGGGCTGGTGAGGAGGGGTGTGAGGCAGGAGTGCAGGAGGCTACTGTACAAACAGTACAGAACAGGTAATTTCAAGATTGTTTAAATACCCTTACAATATACTTCAGTTCAACCTCAGTGAGTGGGATGTCACAGAAAGACCCCGGGAGGTGTCAGACCCCATCTCTGCAGTAGCACAGAGTAGAGAGCAAAGCAAACTGCCCCACAGCAGTGCAACAGCTACACGACTACCGGTCCCCCCCGCCAGAGAGACCCCTGGGCAGCCCATCACAGGCATCTGCACTATGTTAATGGTGTTGTTGCACTGAACATTAGAAACTTAAGAGCATTAGGTACCACTAAAAGTGAATGGATATTAAGTTCCCATTTTTCAGTAAGATGCTTTTTGCAATGCAAAATTGCTTTTAACAATATTATCCTTAGGCATTTTGGATTCTATGTACAATTACAAGCCAAATTTAAGAACTGGACTTGAACTTACAGTTTGCTTTGGTTCTTGTGAAATCTTCCCCAGAAGAAACTAGCCACAATGTGAGAGTAATGTGACAAGTACCTACAAATAAAGATGACACACATGAAAGTCCTAATTAGTCGGCCCAAGGAGCAAGTTCTTAATATATTCACCAGTTTTATGTGAAGTACTCACACAATGTTTTTATTTTATTTCCCCAGTTCCTACAGAGAGATGCGCACAGGGTCTGAGCCACCTGAAGGAGCAGACCTGCTCTCAGCTTAGCTGGTTTTCAGATCCCAGGTGTTCCTCTTCACCCATCCGTTCTATACCATGAAGCCTGCTCTTCTTTGCCACATATCCTGTATCCGAGAATAACAAGTACACACACGATGGGAATCAAGAGCAGGAGGAGCAAACCAGAGTGAACCACATATTGTAATAAAGCATACAGCTTTTCTCCTTTACTGGAGAATAGGTATCAGGTTTCTGAATGACCAAACCAACTGCCGCAGGCTTTGTAGACAAATGAAGCTTTAAAAAGCTGTTTAAATCCAGGTTTCTCATGATCCCTCTTGGCAAAGAATTAATCAGTTCAACATGTGAGGGGGTGGGCTGGTCACTGTTGAGTTGATGTCTGAATCCCATACAGACAAAATAGCCTGTTTTTCTTTCAAAGAAGAAAACTTTGTTGTTTCCTGAAGGACCACAATTAATAATTCTTCCCAAAAGGAAAAAAAGAATATCTATATTTATATTTTTGTTCTGAGCATGCATTTCTTTTACTTGGGTGGTAAGCTATTAACATAGTACTTAATAAACTGTGATCTTTCTGAAACCTGCCCTCAAAAATATAGAAGCTTAAGCCAGCTATCAATGTTGTTAATAATTACGTTTTACAATTTCATGGTTGTCTTGTAAGAATTCCAGATAAGTCAAACAAGAATGACTAATTGCTATGGCAAAATGTTACAGACATTAACAAATAATTTGTCATTGTAATGAATTATACCCTTGTATTACAGCTAATTATTAATGCTTGCTTAACTTTGGGGGGAGGGGAGTGGTAGTTATTTCGTTACTGATTATAATTTTCTAATTACTGCTGGCAGCCAAATGTTTTTCTTCCATTTCCCAAATAACAGCTATTAGGCTAAAATGTGTCTGGGCAAATCTCCTATATGCTTGCACAGTTCAGCAAACGGAGATCAGCACAGGGTAAAAGCCAGGGCTCAGGCTGGGACACTCTGTTCTTTCTTACCATGCAGATGCACGTTTTCCTGAATGCATTTCTCTGCTTCTCTTCTCTTACACTGTCTGGAGCATCCACTCGTGTGTTATGAAGGCATTTCTTCTGGAAACTCAGGGAGAAAATGTGAATTTCTTTTAGCCAGTGGCAGTCAAGAAGATTCACAACAAGACTGTGCAGATGCTGTTTATGGCCACTGCCTGTAACACAGACTGCACAGGTATTGGCAACACCTTGGTCAAGGGCTGCTCTCCAGAAACCAGTATGGAGCTGGACCAAAGACAGAGACATATCCTCCACAGGAAGAGGAATTGATGTTGGATTAAGGAGAATTTTGGAGAGGCAGGCCTTTTACATTCTCTTATTTTGCCTCAAAAGTGATTTCAAGAAAGACTGCAAATCCCTTGCCTTCTCACATGTTGGTTAATAGGCTAACCTCCTAACAAACCTCCAGGTAAATGCAGCATGGCACTACTCCTTCCATTTTGATTTACAACAAATACCTTGCTCTAATATCAGAATCCTCAACTATTTTTCAGTCTTAGCATACTGTCCAAACATTTCCAGGGGCATTTTTTTCATACGTATGCACCACATTGCTTTGCCACATCAGCTTGCCAACCGTACGTTTCATTCTTGCTCTCAGATAGCAGCTTCTGTATCTTTAGATAGACCGCTATTTCACCTCTGTCACACAGCCTTACCACCCTGGGAGGCACTCAAGGTCCCCTCTTCTATAACAACATTTCCTCAGACCAGGGAAAGCCAGAGGAGTCTGTTGTATGGTGCAACTCTGTGCCACCTGTGAGAAAGCTACAATGGAAAAGAACTGGACAAAAGTGGACAAAAGTAAATTCATGCCATAAATATAATCCCAAATTTTGCATGTTTTGCTCTAGCGATGCTGCCTTTAATAAAAGTCCTACATTTACAATGTTACTCTTTATTTAGTAAAACAACCCTTGTTTGAAGACATTTACAGCAATCACCTCTGCCACATCCAATAATGCACTGGTGAAGTTCATACGCTCCTTTCAGTCCTCAGAGGTATCAATTCTTATAAGGCTTTTTGTCTTCTGAGTGTGGGGAAACCCTTTTGTTATTTTATTAAGTAGTTGAATAATACATAAAATATATCCTTATAATCCTTCATGCGCTTGTTCTTTGGCACACTGGTCCTTCCCTTGTGCAGCTGAATGACCTCAAACACAACAGCTGTCCCACTGAGTCATCCAACAAATCAATACTTATCCAAGTCAGGAAAATCAGGACCCTGTTCTGACTTCTTGCATAAAATTTTTACTCCTCCATTTCAAAAAATAATAATTAAAACTACTGTCCACAGACTTCCACGGACTCTGTGAAGCTCAATGTAAACTTAAATGATCGTCTGACTTGATGCAGTGAATGGCAAACTGCCACAGCAGAGGGGCAGGTCCATGGGATGCTCATTGGCCACTGCACTGGGTCAGTAACTCTAGCAGAGGAGTGGGGTAGGCAGCCAAAGGTGGCCTCTTCCATCTCCCTCATAAGAAATTTTGGGGCTTGTACATCTCAGTGCTTGGTGACCACTTCCCTGCCTGCTTCAGAGATGACAGCCACTGAGACTTGAAGCTGAATTATTTGCTGAATTTTGGAATGTGATTTAATTACAACTAGAACCAATGCCAGCTATGCAGATTTCTGAGTTATTAAATTCCTCCAATAGATGAGCAGACTCCCTTGCTTAGCTCCGAGACACTCTTTTGGTGGTTTTGATGTCTGTATTAAATTACAGGACCTTTTCCCATCTTAGAGATGTTCAGATATGAGCTTAAGGACAATTCATTGAGTTGGAAAAACAAAGGTTAATTTAATGGTGGTATTATTAATCAAAGGATTAGCTGCTGTCTCTAGCTTTACCTTGAGTACCAGAGACCTAGAAACTAGATTTGTAATAATAATAAATTAAAAAAAAACAAGAATAATCTGAGTGTTAAAGAAATGTGGCAAACTTTGAGCAGGGCCAGAAGGAAGGAAAGATAAAAAGTGTGAATTAATCTTAGCCAGAAGGAAACTTAGAAACTCTAAAAATACAGCCTGCTGTCTCTCCCCATATACCTTCGGCAGTAGCCAGCTACCAGCAAGTCAGTGTGTGTCTGTGAATACATATAAAGATAGCTGATAACCCAAGGCATCTGAAATAGCTGCCTCCAAACTCAGTAGTCCAGAGGATCCAGTAGGGACCCTGGCAGTAACAGATAACAGTGATGGGGAGGAAAAAGGCTGCAGTTCAGCTATATTTTTAGACATCCCCTACCATTTTTCCCAAGAAGGTGACCGTCATCCACCAACTACCAACTCTTCAGGCTACTCAGACATACACACTGAAAATTGACTACAGCAGCTGCAATTAACCTTTGCTCTTCAGCAAGCACCTGTAGAATAAAAGGCAGCTTTTAATGGGCTGATGCTGAAATCTGTGGGGGATTTGAAAGCACATAAGTATTAATGGGTGTATAGGGCTGCAATGGTACCAGGTGGGCTTCCTGAGGTGTCCCCTACAAAACTGTGCTAAAGAACTGACAACCAGTTTCTTGCTAAAAGTCATCTTCTGATGAGCAACATATCCGAGTGAAATCAGGACACGCCAACTGTAACACTTACAGAACCAAGAAAGCATTAGAAAAACATGCAGAAAATGAACACATCGTCAAATTTGCCTCAACTGGGTCCTGATCGGCAGCTGAGCGACGGCAGCGTAACGCACCGCCCTTCTCATCCTGATCCACCTCACACCCTGACACAGGTCCTGTGCAAAAGCTTGGGCACCTGGAGCTTAGATGGATTGCAGAGTTTTGTTAGGATATCTGTCCATGAAGGTGTTCCCGTTGATCAGAAGACCCACCAGGCAAAAGGCTAGGAGCTTTTGCAGCACTTTGGGCCAAAGGAGAGCACCCAGTTAGGGCTCAGCTCCAGCCTAGCGGAAAGGTGAGCCTGCTTGAGGCAGGTCGCTGTCGAAAGGATGGGGGTTTTCTTCCAGTTTTGAGTTCTGAGTTTTGCCTGCAGTTTATGTAGCTTGCTGCAGCCTGGGCATCTGTGAAGTGTCAGACCACAGTTGGCTGTGGGTCTCCTCATCTGACAGGAAGGTGTGAAAGGGGATTTTACAAGAAACATGCAGTGGAATTTCTGTTATTTATGGCTTTTTCCTGTTAAAAGTCATGGGAGTTTGTAAGTATTTAGTGAATTGATTTTTTTCCTACACTCTTATCCCTCCACATTTTAATCTTCTCAATGGAAATGCTGAGAGGAAGGGGATGGCCTGTTGGGAAAGTGGGTAAAATCAGAAACACACTCAACATAAAAGAGTTTGCGAGAAATCTTCAGGATTATTTTTTTCCTGAGAGAAAATGTTTCTTTAAAATCATCCCTACTTTTACAGGGAAGGGGGGTTTGGTTATGTCAGGTTGGCCCAGAAATTTACTTTCATTGAAGCTTATACTGAACTAAGCCGTTTAATGTTTCTCTTTTCCCTGATCTTTTCCCTAAAGGGGACCAGATCGCTTCTGCGTTTTAACTCTCGTAGGTTTTCATACAATTTTCACCAAATTTCTTCCTCATTTCCTCCAAGTTCAGTTAATGCCATTCTACAGGTTTTTCTTTATAAGAAAAGCTGCAAAATCTCACAAGACATTTTTGTGCCAGCTTCATTGTCAAACTGGGTCTTTTATGACCAAGATCTCCAAACTTCAAGTAGAGAATAAAAATGAACATATTCAGCTTCTGTTAAATAATTACAATGAGTAACAAATATACATATAATTTTGAATTATCTCTATAGCATATAAGAATGAAACAGAGTTGCCTCATCAAGTTAGTTGTTAAACATTTAAGGATGTGCTATTCTTTGGAAATCCAATAAGCCAAAGAAATTGTGTTTTCAAAGTGCAAGATAATTTAATGATTGGCTAATATAACTAGTAATGTGTCACAGGAGAACTCTTTGGCAGGAGTTAATAGAGATATCTCTGTTACCAATGGAATTTTTTTTTTCTAAAAGAGAACTATTCACTGTTTTAATTAAAAAATTGTGTCAACCTCTTTTCCATGAAGCACAATGTATTGAAAAGCTCCAACCCAGCAAATGATGGTGGCTGCATGTATACCATGGCATATGGGCTGTGAATTTTGCAATGTTCATGTCCCCTTGAATATTGTCAGGTTACAGGTCAAGCCTCTCTTCAACCTCAGCCTCCCCTTCTTAGCAGAATAGGAGAACCCTCTTCATCTGATACGGGCAAGTTCCTAAATCCCTGATGCTGTCTGCTGGACTGCAGCCCCACTAGCTGTGACCTGGAGAAAATGATGTTATTCAGGCAGAGTGAGGGTGGCAAGATGTGGCCCTCAGAACTGCAACAACCCTGAAGGCAGGGAAATATTCAGGAAAAGCCTCTTATTCTGAGGTTCTCACCTTGATGTCCTTCCCCAGGTTTGTCCTGCTGCCTCTCACTCTTAACATGAAAAGGAAAGGGAAGAGCTGTTCATGTGATGGTTTGGATGAGAGCAGTTAAAAAATGAACACGAAAAGGAAAATATATGAGAAAAGGAGACTTTACACTAAGGACAGTGTAAAAGTAGCTGGTACTATGACCTAAAGGCTCTGCATAGTTGGGATATCATATAGGAAATTACATCTTTTCTCCACAGCCAAGAGAAATGTCAGCCTTTGGTCTTAAATAAGCACCTTACTTTGGGGTATTTGTAAATTTTCCCCATCCTCCTGAGTTCCCCTGAGGAAAACAAAGTGCTGTAGCAATTGATGCACAGCATAAATGACCTCTAGGCTTTGGTGAATTCGCCTCAAGAGCACATGCACACACTTTGAATTTCATTGTCATCTTAGCATAAACAGCAGGACGTCTCTCATAGAAAGAGGCCTTATTTTGCTGGATGTCTAAATGCGAATATGCATTTAGGATTCATTTTTATTACAGTAACACAAAGAGGCCCCAGCTGAGACCACAACAGTACTTTTTTCCAGGTGCTCTTTACACGCACAAAAATAGAGTCCTTGCTTCTGAAAGCTTATAATCTAACTGTCCTGGTTTCAGCTGGGATAGAGTTAATTGTCTTCCTAGTAGCTGGTACAGTGCTGTGTTTTGAGTTCAGTATGAGAATGTTGATAACACACTGACGTTTTCAGTTGTTGCTAAGTAATGTTTAGTCTAAAGTCAAGGCTTTTTCAGCTTCTCATGCCCAGCCAGCGAGAAAGCTGGAGGGGCACAAGAAGCTGGGATGGGACACAGCCAGGGCACCTGACCCAAACTGGCCAACGGGGTATTCCATACCATGTGACATCACATCTAGTATATAAACTGGGGAGAGTGGGGGCAGGGGAATCGCCGCTGGGGGACTAACAGGGCGTCAATCGGCTGGTGGTGAGCAATTGCACTGTGAATCATTTGTATATTCCAATCCTTTTATTATTACTGTTGTAATTTTATTAGTGTTATCATTATTAGTTTCTTTTTTTCTGTTCTATTAAACCATTCTTATCTCAACCTACGAGTTTTACTTCTTTTCCCGATTTTCTCCCCCATCCCACTGGGTGGGGGGGAAATGAGCGAACAGCTGCATGGTGCTTAGTTGCTGGCTGGGGTTAAACCACGACTAACTATGGGAGACAAAGCAGGAATTATTGCCCCTTTTCTTGCAGACATGGCATTAAGAGCCTAAGAAATAAAATAATGACTCCAGAAATCACAAGAGGAATCCATAATCTAAATTTGCCATGCTTTATGGCTTGGGTAGTCCTTGCCTCCCATTCTAGTCTATCGGGTTTGTTCTGATGCTGCAACAAATAGGGTCCCGTGGATGGTGTGTAGAGTAGGCACAGCAGCCAGAAGCACACCAGTGTCCGCCCATGGACACTCCAGGTCACCCCACAACCCTCCCACCCCAACGTCTCCTCCTTGAGGTGAGCCGGCGCTGTTTGCTTTAGAAAACAGCGCAAGAGGCCCCTTGAAATGATCCATTTCTGCAAAGAGGATGTTTTCTTCCTTGCTCCCACCTCTTAGAGATTTCCTTGTCTTCTAAAACTTGAAGTTTTAGGTCTTGTGGGAACCTTTTATTACCACTATTAGCTTTATTTGGATGATCTCATCATTCATGTAAAATTCAATTCCTACATGAGGAATATATACTAATGAAGGGGTCAAGTAAACTCAAAGGGATTTACCCTCTCTGGCCTCCTTTGGAAAACTGAAAGCATATTTTTTTTTTACTCTTGGCCTGTTTTCCAGACCAATAACTTTCTGCATTCATTGAGTCTTCTGAGAATTTTCTTCCACCTTTGAGAAAATTAGCTGAACCTTTCCTTCCCCTATGGATATCCTGTCTTTCGCTTCAGTCACCTGCACAGTACATTTTTGTAAACTACTATCAATTGACACTGAAGTCCCCAACATTTTTTAAAGCACTATTAAAATTTTATCTTGTAGAGCACTTATTTGTTGGGAAAAGAAGGGACACTTGTGTCCCTTCCTGCATCTTGCTCTTGGGAGACAGAAGAGGTGAATTACCTCTGACTCTACCCAGCAGAGCCAAAAGGCATCAGCAAGAGTAAACATTTCCACAAAAGGTCTCATCCATGCACACAGAAACAGGTTTGCCAACACCTTTCCTTTTATTCCCACTTCTTAAATACAGGTATTATCTTTGCTAATATCCAGCTTTATGATACTAACTCATTTTGTTAGTTTTCCTGAATAAATATACAGTTGGACTAGCAAGTTCATGCACATGTTCTGCCAAAATCCTGGGAAAGTGTTTACCCCTCACTGGCTGCAAGAGCCTCCTGCGTTTTACTTCTGCCTCCAGTATCCATTGCCAGATGTATTCTTGCTATCAGTCTTGTCTTTACATCTATATGCAGGCTCATGAGTTTTGAGTAATACCTGACTATTCTGAATCTGTATCCACTTCACCTTCTCTTTCACTATTTTCTTAAAAAATATGCAGCTGAAGAACTTTATGCTTTTTTTTTAGTGTTCTTTCTGAGTTATGAATCAGCTTGACTTAGCAATTCTCACCTCGGCACTATGATTTTTCACTTATAACACAGAGCTCTCTTCACCCATCACAAAATTTTTCTATTTCTTAGAGGCTCTCTGTCTGCCTGCCTAGGCTCAATATCATCATGGTAGTTATTTATCTGTTTACATTCAGTGCTTCTTTTGAACATCTTTCCATGTCACTTCTGATACAAATTCTTAATGATACCAACAGCTTTGTGAGCTTCCTCTGCATTCAAGCCTTATATTTTCCAGTCCAGTCTCATGAAAATGATCTGCTTATTTTATCAAAGTTAAACTTTTCAGTTTATTAGTCTTAGTTGTTTTATTTGTCTTTGTCTACTCACTTAAATGGGATTAGCTCATGTTCACTCGGTCCACGGTTATTTTCGATAATGTCATTTCTTCTACAACATCACTCACTGTTTACCTAAATCAAGTCTAATGAAATATTGCCTCTTGTTATTTCAGTGATTATTTAGTGAAAAGCTGATGGTTGTTACACCTTTGAACATCCAAGCCACTGCTAGTAGCAATTTTTTCTTCATTCTATTAACTCACCTGTTAAAGTCACCGAAAATTACATTGTCCATGCTCAGATTTGACTCTGGGGTCTACAACTGAATTACAATACCCTCCCTGTAGAACTTTTCTTGCAAGCCATCTCAAAATGGACAGTGACCCAAACAGTTTCTTTTTTAGCCACTCTTATCTCCTTTTTCCAGACAACGCACAGAGAAGTGTCTATATGACAACAATGTCAAGTTTCTTGTTGCAAAGTAGTTGACTAGGGATTTTGTATAAAATGATACGGTGGTTTGTAGAGTTTGTTTCTTTGCTGAGAGGCAGACAATGATATATTTGATTTTCTCCTTAGCCAGATTAAAAACAGATAAAAAGATTTTTGCTCATGCCCTCAAAAATATACATTTGGGTAGAAGCCAAGAAGAGAAGGTATGATCTACACAGATGAATAAGTCTTAATGCTTTATTAGTCTATGAAAAGAGGACTTATAGCCGAAACCTTTGTGCATTTTTAATATTTGGTACTAAGGCTCCATATAAGATAACTATAAAGTATACATAAGATTGCCAAAGTAATTAATAATTGTCAAAGGAGAGAGAGAGAGAGAGAGAGAGAGAGAGAGAGATAAATTCAATTTATACCAGTGGTAATCCAATGGAAGTTCATACTTTGGGAAACAAATATTTTACAAATAGAATCAAAAGACTTTATTTTTCAGGTACTATTTTACAGTAAGTCTTCCTGTATAAATTTTGTGTTCCAATAGAAATTGTGTTCAGGGGAAAATGGTGGAACATTTACATTTGTGTTTATGTTAAAAATGTGGCCGTCACTGATCAAGGAGGGAATGCATAAATCTTGATTTTAATTACCAAAGTAAAACAAAGCAACCCTTATTTCAATTGTAACTGTACTACTTTGAAAGCTGCAGCTGACTGATATCTTACTACTCTCCTCTATTGGAAGCTGAACATTTCCACAATAACACACAATTGAGCTTACTTTCCTTGAAAGTCATAAGCAGTGCAAGTGTATAATCTAGATCTCAGTATAATAGTTGTGCTGTTTATTTTAACCCACAGAGAGCTCTGTTCAGTTCCATCTCTCAGGTGCCTTTCTTTGAATCTCTGAAAAGAAAAATAAATATGACTTTCTGTGTTCCAAAGGCACTTACGTTACATCATGTGTCTTTATAAGTAACTTTTTTTTTATAAAGATGCTTTTTTTTTCCAAAGGCCTGTCTTCTCTCGCTGTTTAAGAGAGTGGCACCCAGCTGGGCAGTTGCAGCGAATGGTCATAGGGTCTTTCAGCACTCCCATTAAGACCTGCCTTTTTGAGTGTTTTATAATGTGGCCATTTTTATTCACATCAGGCTAAATCTTGGCAAGTGGGTCCCCAGCTTAGAGTAAATTGTTTGTACAGAACTGAATTGATCTAGTTGTTTCTCAGTGAGAATGATGCCAAAAATCACGGCTCCCGAGGTCAATTTCCACCTTGCAGGGGAGACAGAGTGTAGCTAGGCATTACTTAAACCTTCGTTTGGGACACCTATGCCCTCAATCCCTCTCATTTCTGTCCTGTCCTCCTGTTCAGCACTGTCCTCCCTCTTTCTGCAGAAGCTTAAGTGAGAACTATTTCTTTCCTTATCAGACTGTTTGGAGAAAAAACACATTTTTCTAAACCAACATATTGCCGTTTTGGCAGGAACAAGAGTGACTCCAAGGATTATCCACAAGGTTCGTCCTGAAGTTAGATTCAAGACTAGATTGACAAGCGGTGCAGCTGAAGACGTGGGACAGGCAGGCATGGCCCTGGAGACGACACAGGGTTCATTCCCAGGAAGGCTCGTCTCTGCCACCAGCTCACCACTGGGCTGTGAGGCAGGGGAGCACCCCAGGCTCACAGCCCCGCCAGAAGTCTCCTGCAACAGGCTGCACACTGCCAGTAAAGCAGCTGGTGGTCGGACGAGACATAAATCCTGCTGCATGGCTTTGCACGGATCACATTAACTCAGTGTAATATCAACTTGCTGTTTCCAGATAGCCTAGATTATATTTTTAAGATTAATGTATTTTGATTTCAACAGTTCTTTTAAATTATGAAGAAGCCTCTCAAAGCAGGAATTACACTGTCTTCTCTTCAAAATGTATTGATTGCATTTTAAGTACTTTGTACTCTATTAAAAAAAGAAAATAAAGTAATAGCCTACTATTTCAGTACTTCCTCCCACTGCTACTTTTAGCAACATAAACAACATCTACTGTTAGGGTCTGGGGGGGGTCATTTTTTTTTCCTTCTTAATTATGAGGACCACTTGCATTTCAGCTGAAACTGAGATTATTTTCTAACTAAACCTAAGGTATTGCTAAATCCTATTAGCGGAGTCATCTTTTTATTATCTGTAGTTTGTCATGGAAATTTCAGGGGCTCTCTAGAGTCCTGTTAGCCATGTCCACAAATGGAAGCAGCCCCAGTAGTGCATATCTAACACTAAATTGTCTTGAGCAGCTAAGCTGATATGTTGCTCTGAATTTGATTAAGTTGTTCTTTTGCTACCTTAATTGTAAGTGACTTTGACAGTTTTATTTTCCCAGTTCACCAGTGTTAGCAGACAAAGTTCATATATTCCCTGTGTACCCCACTATGTGAAGCTTAATGTCTTCTGTGAATTGGTATATAAAATCAATTATTTTTTTTTTAAATGCAATCAATGGCTTACAATTACTTCCCCTACCTTAATGCTTTTAACCTTTGCCCTTTGGAAATCCTTCTATTACATGGCACTGTATCCTCAACTAAGTCAATGGAAATCTGTATCATTTATGCCACTTCTGTCTGTACAAATATTGTTCCTTATACAAACAAGTGGAATAAGACAAACTATAGTATTTTTCTTCCTGGTTTCCTGTTTGATGCAAATTTTAAAAAATGCTTTTGATCAGCAGTGCTGTTCACTGAGAAACTAATTCTTTCATGTTTACTCACTGCAGGTGAGTACCAAATAGAAGCAAGCATGGTAGAATTTAGTTTTAAATATTACAGTATAGACTGTAACTATCTACAACATCCCAAAGAGTGCAACATCCACACAGGGCAAATGCCAGCACGGTCATCTTGTTCATAGCTGTGACAGTTTAAAATTAATCCCAACAGTGTGCACACAATTTTTTGTTAAATTTAGTTTTAAATGACCAAAGCATTTAAGCTTTTGCAGTTTGCTAGGCAAAGTGTTCTGCAGAATAGTAGACCTCAATTTTGGAATGTGTCTTCTGGAGTCTTGAATCTTTCTCCACTTTAGTCACCCCATCCTAGCCAATAACTATTTCAGGGCTGCCCTCAGACATGGCCCTCCCTTTGCCTGACCTGTTTGCATGCTAGACGCAAAAAAGATGAGATATGCTGGGATGCAGACACACCCCCAGCATCTGCTGCCAAGGCAACAGGAACAGGATGCATTTTCTAATGTTTCAGATAAAGAAGGGATGACGTTTCAGTCCTGCCAACACCCACCATTTCCCTCAGCAGAGGCCAACATTGCCAGTAGATCTAGAAGTCATCTAGGATAAACACTCTGCACTTGGCTTACCTTGAGTTTGTCTGACTGAGGCAAGAACAAAGTGTGACTTTCAACAATGCTATTGAGAAACTGGAATCTGGGCGCTTCCTTCCACTCTTATGTATATCAACATCAAGACAGCCCCTATGTCTTCTTCCTGCACCGTGACCTGAAGACATAATCTGATCCTTATGATATGTGTCTTCTATGTAACACCAGCAGACATCTTTGGCCACTTGTGATATTATTTAATTTCAGTTCTTTGATGAGGTTTGTACACTTGCACAGACGTTATGCTGTAAGGCACTAGTCTAAGTTGCAGGCAGCTACTCACAACCTGTGCACAAAACTATTTGCATACAAACCTAGAAAAGGACAAATAAATCTGTGGCTGTGGATAGACATATGAAAAAAAAATGGGGCCAATTCAGTTAAATAATGATCTTATCTGTGCTCAAAAGTTCTCTGAATGGAGTGGGCTGAAAAGTTTCACTCCACAGCAAACAACTCTGTTGTGTGATGCTGGGCATGGAAAACTCCTGCCTTTACCTTCCTGCAGGACTCTGCGTCCCGGCAGAGGAATAGCTGGGAATGTTCTTGGGAACACCACAGCACAGGAAAGAATCTGTTAATTGTCTTTTGGAAGCCTTTTTCATACACAGGAAGGGAGTGCCGTGTTCGTTTAGAAAAAAATGTATGCACTTGGAGCATAACACTTTCTGTGAGAAGTCGTAAGGAGTCTGGCACTGCAGGAAGCCTTATGCAGCCAGTTCATACGATATCAGATACCAGCTTTTGTCAGCCTTTCAGATATCCTCACAGTTCATCAGAAAACAAGTAAGAAATCCAGTCTGCACCTCCCTAAATGTACATTAAGTATCTGTGCGTTGCTGAGGCATGGATACTGAAGGAGCTCAAAGCCCTCTGAGCCGAAGCTGCTGCAACGTGCAAGGGGGGAGGTTGCACACTCCACTCTTACCCAAGACAGGAGACCTAAGTACAATAAGATGCTCTGTCTTGCAACCTTCTGCCATCTCCCACGTGCCTAAAGAAGTAATAGTGATGAAGATGAAAACTTTCACGCTAGGCTACAGAGTCAGACTGAAGACAACGTTAGGATCTGAAATGGGGTATTAGGGGACAGGCTGCACGTTGTCACTGCAGGCGATCAAATCCCTAATGATGAACCAGATTTAGAATGTCTCACCCTCCCTAAAACCAGTGATATAAATCAGGTATAACATTCACCATAAATATTATTTGCACATTTATAGATATCAGGCAAGAATGCTATTTATTACTATTAGGCAGACTGCTATTTTGATCAAGACAATTAGAATTTTTCCTTTTTCCCTAAACCTGATTTAGCTGGTTATGTAACAGTAGTTGATGCATCATGGAGGTAACGTTTGATTATCTTTTTTAGTAAACCATGTCATATGGTAAATTTTAGTGGTTTTGGAAAGACTGAGGCAATGCTATAGGAAATATTTCTAAAAGCAAAATAAGTTTGAAGAGTTGTTTCCAAAATGTAAGTTATAGTTATTTGCAATAAAAAGGTTTTAGTGATCCTCTGTCCCTGAACAGTTTGTAAAAAGAATACATAGTTTTACCTAACTGTAGTTACTGTAAGGTGATTTTTAGAAAGTTTGTTTGTTTAAATGAAATTATAGTTCTAGGCAACTTTTAAGAGGCTGTGAAATAGAAATTCCTGGCACTTCATGCTTACTTTGTTATATTTTAAATCTACAGAACTATCCAAACAGTCTGCATAAATGTATTAAATTTGGGAAGATAATTGGATTTACTGGAAATACAATTAAGTATCTGCATATTCAGGTATTTTATGTTCTCTGACATTTATTTTTCAGCTGCAGTGTTTTCATTTTACTTAACCACTTATGTGGAAGTCCCATTTAGGATAGCAAATAATAAAGGTGAGTGTTAACATTCTTGGCTTTCATGCAGAGGAAGTCCTTCTGAAATATATCTCACTGTACCTTGAGTCTCTAGATCTTCAGAATTTATACACGCCCTTGTCCAAGTTTATATCATCTAAACAGCAAGTGGCTATTCCACTCCACCCATTCAAAAGCTTTCCAAAAGCTCTCAGCAAGTGAGGGTTTTTTTCCAGTATCTTTTCTTTCTCCTTTTATCCGACAAAAGCATTTTAATATTACAGCAGACAAAGCTTCTCTTGTGAACCGGCCCCACTTCCACAAAACATTAAGCACATGATTAACTTTCAATGCATTTTTTAAATTTAAGATCGAAGTATGTCCCCATATGACAGATATATCTGATATATCACATATGTGAAAGTAAATGCGTGTTGAAATGCTTTGCCAAATATGAATGGCTGTCCTGTGTGCTGAAAGATAAGTATAAGCTTAACTGTTCGGATATTTTTAATATCAGTAGAGTTTTGTTCCACATTTTTTTTTAATTTTTTAACAAACCACATTAACAAACCATAAAGAGGTTTTAAAAAGGAGAGTTCTGATGGTTTTATTTAGGGTTTCCATTCATTAAATACTTAGGACCATGTTTTTACAAATGAATGTTAGTGTTTATTTCATATTTTTATATTACTTAAATGAATTACTTTTATGAAGTACGTTACTTTATGAAGAAATGTCTTTGATTTAACTGAGCTAAATTATGACATTTCCTTTTCTTGATTTTATATATGTAGAAAGTGTAATTTAATTTCCTCCTCTCGTTGTTTCTCTTATTCACTTAAGCTATTACCATTGTGCTTTTACTTGTGTATGCATAAAATTTACCCTTGAAATGAGGTAAATAATGAAAATTCCCCCAGAACGTTATGCTTTTTTAGTTAATTAAAGCTAATAGTTCCACAGGGAGTAGATGTTACACTCTTCTCTACAGGTTCAGATAACAATTCAGTATGTTCCAGATGATGTGCCCAAGTTCTATAATTATTGTCTACACTTTCTTTCCCAAATGAAAGACAGTAGTTTCTGATCAGAAGATTGTGTTCCCCAGAAAATTCCAGATGTGTTATTATATTAAGGCGAATATTTAAGCACTAGGTAAGTAACATGTAAAGCACCTGGGGTGTAAAATCTATGTCTGCAAAAAGAGTTACAACACAAAATTATAACCAAGGCTCTTTTATGCCATATTCTTTGCAGATGTTCATGTAATGGGCTGTACCTCTTCATCATGGCCACTTGCCTTTTGCTCACTGAGCTGAGCAGTATACAATTGCTCTGCTATTTTGTACAACAACAGATACAATTGGGGCAGGTCTTCAGCTGGGACTTTTGGGTGGCAATCTGTCCTAGTTTCAGCTGGGATAAAGTTAACTGTCTTCCTAGTAGCTGGTACGGTGCTATGTTTTGAGTTCAGTATGTGAAAAATGTTGATAACACTGATGTTTTCAGTTGTTGCTAAGTAGTGTTTAGACTAAAGTCAAGGATTTTTTCAGCTTCTCATCCCCAGCCAGCGAGAAAGCTGGAGGGGCACAAGAAGTTGGCACAGGACACAGCCAGGGCAGCTGACCCAAACTGGCCAACGGGGTATTCCATACCATGGGACGTCCCATCTAGTATAGGAACTGGGAAGTGGGGGCGGGGAATCGCCGCTGGGGGACTAACTGGGTGCCAGTCGGCAGGTGGTGAGCAATTGCACTGCGCATCGTTTGTACATTCCAATCCTTTTATTATTGCTGTTGTCATTTTATTAGTGTTATCATTATCATTATTAGTTTCTTCTTTTCTGTTCTATTAAACCGTTCTTATCTCAACCCGTGGGTTTTGCTTCTTTTTCCCGATTTTCTCCCCCATCCCACTGGGTGGGGGAGGAGTGAGTGAGCGGCTGCGTGGTGCTTAGTTGCTGGCTGGGGTTAAACCACGACACAATCCTATTACTATTATTGCTATTACTCTTTCTGTTACCATTACAATACTATGCTATATGCTGTCTTTCTAGCTCATGTCAAACTGTCCCTTCGTAAGCCAGTAAAGAGCTGAGAGGACATTCAACCAGTTCATTTTCCTCCTTCCTCAAATCCCACTTGTTCACAAAAAAGATTAGAACTTGAATGGCAGCCAAATTGAAATAACTGTGCCTAGTGTTTACATAGAATTTATAAAGAGATTGCCTAGGACTTTTTTTTTGTTTATGAGAGTATTCAAAACATGTGAATACAGGTAGAAGAGCAGGCAAACCCAAGCGATAATCATTTACACCAAGCAGTGATGGAAAACCTCCCAAAATCTTGCTTTTTTTGAGTTTCATTTTTTATGTCGGTGATATATAAAAACCAAGATCTCGTAGTACTAACAATTGTATAAAGTTTACACAGGTGTGTTTTCAGAAAGTATAGATCGTATCCAAGCCAAGTATCAAAACTTACTCAAATTCTCTTCCTAGTTAACTGTGAACTTTGCCTGCTGCAAGAAATGCAGCCAGTCTCACATCACCTAAAATATTTGCTCAGCTCAAGAATTTCCCACAAACCAGATTTATTTTCAGTACAGCACATTGAGTCATACAATAGAGATTATCTTG
Source organism: Aquila chrysaetos chrysaetos (assembly GCF_900496995.4). NCBI lineage: Eukaryota > Metazoa > Chordata > Aves > Accipitriformes > Accipitridae > Aquila > Aquila chrysaetos. Next base: position 24,118,711 of record NC_044016.1, on the reverse strand, counting down.
CATGAAGAATTTGTATCTATTGCTACACTAATCAAAATTATTAATACATTTTCACTGTTATCTGAATTCCTTTAGGTTAGAGTTTGTTTCTGGTGCCACTATACCAACATAAATAGAGACACGGCTGAAAAGTCTGTGCCAAAGCTATAGGTTTTTACACTTGCACTTCTTGAACCACTTTTACATTGACCCTGTTATCTAAGGGGGATTTCCCCCCCAGTTCTATATACACATTGCCTTTCAGAAGCATCCATTTGTTTTTTTGGCTTCCAGACTCATGCTAAGTATTCCACCAGTTACATTGCTCAGTCCATGCCTTGAAGTAAGGCACACACAAGAGTTGCTGGCCCCCTTTCACACCATGGAATATTTTTACTGTTAGCACCTAAAATCATCCTCACTATCTCCCACATTCTCACCTCCTCACTAAAATACCATACTTTCCTTGCTGTCTGTACAGAAGTCTTTATGTGAAGCTCTTTCCTGAGTGCTAGGTCCAAGTTTCTAAATAGAAGGAACCTTCTGACCTTTTCCAGAAGCTCACAGACACCAGCAGAGCCATAAGTCACCCAAATCTGGCAGTAAACCTGCCTGTATGTCTACACTTTTTGCTCTCTCTCCTGTGCTTTCATATTTCATTGTGTCTCTTGGTGGTCATGGCTGTATATACTTGCCTAATAGCACAGTCTCTTGTGCACTCTTGATAAAGAGCTCGGCGTCCCACCCCGAAGATTTCATTGGCACATGTACAGAGATGTTAAATAACCACAGACGAACTATAGGTAAGGGCTTCCAGAGCTCATGGGGTTGCGTGATCCCAGATGTGATTAACTTTAATGTGGCAGTGAGCCATACAAAATAGATACTGCTGTAGTCTGGCCCACAGTTTGCAATAGCCCGGTGATAAACCAGGCAGGTATGCAATCCTACTCCTGATAGCTTTGGTCCTGCCCACGAATAACCCCCAGAGACTCACAGAGTGAATGATGAAGAGAGCCAAAAGAAGGTGATGAATCTCTGGCACTATTAAGAGCTAGTTGCAAAGTTTTGGTTTCCAGTTGTGATTAATGAGGGTAAGGAAAGGGTCAGGGTAAGGGTCGCTGTTTTCCTTCATTCTCTGAAGAGGCACAAGATAAATTGCAAACAGGCTGCTTTTTTTTTTTTTTTTTTTTTTTTAACCTCACAACAGTAGCTAATGATCCCAGTAAACAATAAATTTAATAAAATTATTTGGTGCAACAGTTTGCACCTGTGTTAATTTACAGGATTTGCAAAAGCAGGGCCAAGTGCTGGCTGCTAGAAAAATGCACGTGAGACCCACCCACATCTCTCCTGGACAAACTCCCCTCTCAGCACTCTCACTGGGTAGCAGGCAGAGCTCCACATGCAGCTGAGCATTTTCAGGGGGGTTGCAAACATTTTATTTCTGAATAAAACCTACTTTCCACAATTATCTGAATCATTCTCAGTTTTGTCTGTTGAATTGGTCGTAAAGAAACCACTCAACATTATTTTAAAAGCATCTCCAACACCTGCCCTAGCAAAGAACGCTGCTGAATATCTTGCCGGCTCACCCACGGCCCATTGTTTCTATTACAATGAAGCCAATGGAAAAAGGCACAGCAGTATCTGGACGGACCCTTTATAAAGTTCACAATAAAGTGAAAGGCTTAGACAGGGATGTGACATAAAACAGTCACCTGGCTTTTTAGAGCCACATATGTGGCAGATGTGTTTGGTTGTACGGGGAATACACAGCAGCTTCCTGTTTCCAGTGGCCAGAGTTCTGGCATGTTAACATGGAACAAGTTAAATAAATGTCAGAGTAGAACATCCACTAATATAACAATAGTAAATTATTGTTATTTACTGTAATTGTGATAAAAGAAAACAAGTATGTAGGCACTAAGACTGACTGTGAATTTTCTCTCTCTCAAGAAGAGTCACACACGCGCACACACACACACACATGCGTGCACCAAGAAAGGATTTTTTACACAAACCATTAGGGTCAATCCTGAGGTCAAAAGCAGCCAGTCTGGACCGGGTAGGTCATGGTATGTGCCCTGCACAAGACCCCACATACAGATCTGCTTTAGGTCCTTGGGAACAGCAAAGAGGGGCAGATCAGGCCCCCTGCAGCATGTCCACACGTGGCTTGGGGACTCTTTCCTTGACACCTGCAGGCAAGGATAGGGAGTCACCATCCCGTCCTCCAGCCCTGCTGCTGCTGCACCAGCTCCATGCACCTGGCTGAAAGGGGCAGGCAGGACGCGACCCAGTCCAGGCAATGGGATCTCCAACTGGGAAGCAGCTATTGGAGCCAATGGGATGGCCACCAGGGTCAAGCTCGGGCACTTACAACTGAAACCTGTAAGTATTATGAAAATTATTTCCATTTACAGTGAAGTGCAGGAAAGATTTATAAAGGAAATCTATATCTGTAGTTCCCTAGGCAAGCTGTCTCTCTTGCTGAATATCTCAAGCAGTTTTCACTCTGCTTGAATAACCTGCAATTATTTGCTTAATCAGCTGTTTTGTTCATTGAATCTCGGCACCTGATTAGGAAAAGGAACTTCCACTCTACAATTTATATCAAAAATCAGGTTAAAAGAAACTACTGAATTTCAGATATGCTGCATGCAAATCCATGAATTTCCACAAACCAGAGAAGCTTGTTTAAAATTGTTTGGCTAACAAATATAAAAAATTAATAGTTCAGGGAAAAATCACTGGTATTTCATGAGAGTTCAAGAACAGGAGAAGGAACCAACCATCATTTTGTCTAAATACAGAGGTCCTCAGCTCTGTATTTAGGTGATTACTGAGCTTTGAATGGAAGTATAAATCTCAGACAGGGTCTGCTAAGAGAAACTCCCACAAGGTACACAGCGCATCTCAAAGCCTGGCAACAGCCCATTGCCTTCCTACCTTTTCAAAAACTTCTTTTTTTGGCTGATCCTGCAGTTTTAAAGGGAATGATGCAACTCCCTCAAACACATAGAGTCCATGTCCAACTTGGTACATAATCCTTCAAGTAGATCTGTGTTTTTAACTCCCACCCTACAGAAAGAAAAGACAGATGGATTAAGCAGACTGTGTAGGTAAGATTTAGGTTGGATTTGATTAAAGGAAGCTCTTAAGTAATCAAGATCCTTTCCCTTCCAATGCAAACATGAACTATGTCCTCTCGTGCAACAGTGCTCCCAATGGGGACTTCCTGTGGATGTTTTGTTAGCATTTTCACGTGTCCGTGTGCCTGCCTGCAATAGTATGGGTTGCTGCAACATGGTGGGATTTCTTCACTATACATAGCCCTGTGGAACTCACTGCCCAGCACAGCACAGTATTGAGACTCCCGAGAGAGCGGAGCAGGTATGCCCTGTTGGTCTGTCACCACGGTTAAGCAGATTTATAGATTTCTAAGGCCAAAAGGGAGTGTTATGATCACCTCCTAGTTTCACATTTCTCTATTTGCAGGTAAAGGAACATTTGAGTAACATTGGAACAGGACAGCATTAGAGGAAACAGATATCCTCATTCCTCATAAAAACAGTATTGAATAGAAATGTCAGGTTAGGACCTTGTTTTTCTGACATGACAAGAGATGATTATCAGCACTTCTGTCTCAGTCTATAACCTCCACACAGGTTTTATCCATTTTTCTGTGCTGAGGTAATAAGCTTTCTCTATAGAACTGAACTGCTCCTCAATTTCAGGAACAGACTCTGTGTTCCTGAAATCTATGACGATCACTAACAAAAGCACCTACTTCTTCATTCCCATTGAATATTCAAAGGATGATCACAGAAAAACAGCCTTTCAATAGTTTGTGGAGCGTTAACTTACTGAGTTTCTCCAAAATGCAAAGTCCTAGCAACCACAGGTACATAAAGGCTACTGGATGATCACTAGACTCCCTAGGAGCCTAGATATGTAAGATCATACTAATTTATAACACAGGCATCATTTGCGGGAAGACACAACCATAATATGAACAAGCAGTCTGTGCAAACACAACCATGGTGCGTGGCTGGGGGTGTGCACTGCCAAAGTGCTGTGGGCCAGCTGCAGCCCTTTGGACTCCCCTTTCCTCCTCACCCTGTCCATAAAACCTTGTCTCCTCAGCTGCAGCAGATGCTATGAAACAGCTTTGCTTCAGGTAGCAGGGAATTCATAGCTGCAGAACATCTCTCCTTCCCTCTTTCTTTGGGAAAGAGTGGGATAACGGAAAAGAACATGCGAACTGTACAAGCGGGATGTACAACTTCCAGCAAATACATCTTCACAGGAGACTCCACAACAGATTCTTTTATATGTGTGTGTGTGTGTGTATATATATATATATATCCCAACCAACCTGGTCTTTGAAAGAACATTTTTTCATACCCTCAGAAACACTGTAGGTACGTATATATGTGTATATACACTCACACAGCTGCACTATCCAGATCACATTTAGCACTTAAATATACTCCCAGACTGGCAGGGCAATATAGTCCATCAACAACAAACTCCACTATTTTATCAGGACTATATTTAAAATAAATCATGTTTGAAGTCTGGTACGTGATGCTACCACATAAGAGAGGAGGACCCAGGCCTACCTCACCTGCCAAGAGTGAAGGACTACTGCTTGTGGGTGCAAAGGAGGAAGCTGATTAAAAGTATTTGGATGTATGCAAGCAGGGCTAAATTCAGGGAAACACCTAAATCAATAGGCATCAGTTTTCAGCCTCTCTTGGGGAAGGTCAGAAATTACTCTCACCTGTAAGAAAGTAAAGTCTAATGAACACTTGCAATATAATGATAAAACTTCAATTCACTTAAATGAAAGTACCTGACTATAAAAAGTAATTTATTACATACTATAAAAGAGAAAAGGCAATTACAGACACAGAATGCAAGAAAATACTATTATATACAGGATGAAAATTGCTATAGTGTAACTAAGATAAACTCACATTTATGTATTCATCTAGGGAAGTTCCTATCTATGATGGCTACCTCAGAAAACCATTGTGCACTGTGCAGTTGTTGAGTAAGTGAAGTGGAATTTACATCCCAGTGAACAGGAGAACAGAATGTTATCAGTAGAAATGCTTTATTTTTCCCTTGGGAATAGTATTATTTTTCCAAATTAAAAACCTGGTCCTGCAAACATTATCTCCCCTGCCCATGAGCAAATTTACTCATATTTAAATGTTTCTAATTTGTGCTTGCTCTCAAACAGTCCAAGAGCTAAGTAGCAGTACTGTGATCTAAACATGAGGATTTACCAAATAATCTGAGTAAAACATTTTTTAATCTTTGGGTGGTTATCAAAAATTTTTATTTGGACTCCATATTATTCATGGAGGTCATTGGACATCACAAATTATATTATGTCTGATTCGTCCCACCCTGAAACCTTTTAACCTGCAGACTGAAATAGAAAAAAGTGAATTATATTCTGTCCTTCTGACCTTTAGGTTAAGCCAAGTCTGCTCTGCAGTTTCATCAATGAAGCAGTCACAGTTATATTGCCCTCCTTCCAAAAGGCTGCTAAGCACTGAAGCTACACAGTGGTATAGAAGAGCAAATCTGAACACATGATACTGGTTTCAAATGCACATTCTTACTGCACATAGCAGACCTGATCCAACGCCCACTGAAGTCACTTGGGATGGCATTCACCTCTTTTAACCTTAGACAGTTAAAGTAGAGATATCTACACCTCAGTCAAATGTTTGTCTTTATAGTCAATGGAAGAAAATAGGTCCTTCAGAGTGTGTCTCCTCTGACCAGCTTTTTACTTCTACATGAGGGTGGAATAAATCGCACTCCTGGAGCTCCTCTTTCTTTCCATTGATTATAAAGTGATCACAGTGTGACTCAGATGACTGCTTTATGGGTATCTAAAGTTAAGTAAGAGGAACTGGAACCTCTGGCTCCCAAAGGGATTTGCGTTTTTTCACTCCCTACGAGTTAGCACCACAGTGCAAGTGTGAATCAGGACATGGGAATTTTCAGTCTCTGCAGTTGTACCTGTGATGAGGAAAACTTCAGAATAACCTGGAGGAGGACAGGAGCCCCCCGTTCCATCTTGAGAAACCCTGAGTGCCCCAGTGTGCATCTTCTGGGTTACACAGATCTCTGGAGACGGAGAGCAAAGTGAGCATTTATTTAAATTAATTAAAATGCATTAAATATAAGCTCCAAGTTGCCATACACTAGTCAGAAAATACAGTGTTCTCATTTTACGCAGGAGAAGATATCTGATGCTGTCTCATGCAAGCCCCACACATAAGCTCCTCAGCCAGGACCTGTCACAGCAGTTGGGGAAATCTCGAGCGATTGCAGAGTTGTGCCCTAACCCTGTGCCAAGGGGATGTCCCGCTTGTCCCTGCCTGTGGGCAGACAGTGACACTGCTGGTTTTTCAGTGTTCCCCCAGGGTATTGTCTGGCAGATAAGGATTGATGGGCAGCAAACAGGATGACCATGGCCAGCACAGGGCAAAGAAGGGTATAGGTACGAGCAGTCACTCAAGGGCATGACTGTTTTATGGAATTGCTCCAAAGGCTGTGAGTGTATAAAACTCACTCTGGTGTAAATTTGCAGAGAAGTGTCTGTTCTGTATAAACAGCTTTCACTGCCCCTGCATTTTCTACTTGCCGCATTTCAGGTGCAATTCTAAGTTGTCAGCAACATATCCAAAGTAATTCAGAGACTGGGCACTGAGAGAGATGGGTAAAAGCCTTTCCCTTTTGTTCTAACTCTGCTTCTGCTGAAGGTAACTGAAAACAACATTAAATTAATTGAGAACACAGTTAATCCTCTTCTGGTTTGTTCTGTGAACTGCCAGGAAACAGTAAATACAAATTTAACACTGTAACATGAGGCACCCTTTCTCATACTTAATATTAAAAACGTTTATTTGGTTTTATACCAATGATTTTATTTCGTATTTTAATTATTGAAATCTACTTATTATGAAACCTGAGAGGGAAAGATTCTAAATTAGGAGTTATGCCTGAGTTAAAAGTACAAAATTTCGCTTAGTGTATAGCTTCTGTAAATGAAAAGTTGGCTTGTTTTTTCACAGACATATGTAACAATCTCTATGTAACAAAAACAGTTTTAAAAAAAGGAAATAGGATGAGAAGGAAAAGAAAGAGCTTGAATTTCCAGTGGTGTACTTTCAAGTGTTTGCATAAATACTTAATGCTTCCAGCTCTGCACTCTCAAGAATCCATAAACAAGATAACTGGTTTCTTTATGAAAGAATAACATGGGTCTAAAAGACTATATAATGAGATGCAGCCTCCTTCGCAAAAATTGCTAAAACCCTAATTGCTAACATAGTATCTGCCCTTAAGGAAGGCACATATTTAAATGCATTAATTATAATGTGTTGACTGTATTATCTAAGCAACAAATTTATTTTTTTTCCTTCAGAAGATGCTAATCAGGTCCTGTGGCAGATTTGTTTGAGAGTGCAAGTCCCAAGCTTTTATGTTTTAATTTAAAATAAATTATAAGGATCGAATTTTGTTCTCTTGTTTTCATTTTTTTGCTTGTTATTATAGTTCCCCCTGTGCTCCCCAATCCATTCCAGAGATGAACTTCCCATTTTTCTAAGTCCTGTTTGGAGATTTTATGCACAAAATCCTCTCTATGTAAACACACTGACAAACTTTACATTAATTACTTTTGTGATGGTAAGATTCTCAATTAATTACTCGAATACACTGGTGAACAGGGTTGAATTTTAACACTGATAGTATGAATTCATTTCCTTCTTATGCTTGGGAAAACCATCTCTTGACCTAAAGCTTCATACAGCTCTGCACAGCATCAAGTGGTCAGCTCTGAGCAGTAAGGACAGATTTGTGTGAACATAAAGATTTCATTGCTGCAGGTAAACAATAGTTCTGGTAAAACGTGTTTGCAATTTGTCTCCTTTTGATTGCAAAAAATACAAATGAGATAGAACATAATCTCAGTTTATTTTAGTCACTGTGTTTGGATTGGTCTGTCTCAGACTTCTCACCCTTTTTCTGATGCATTGCATGGGAACAGTCCTCCGGTCACACCTGGCACATGGAGACAGATCAGAAGGAAGGCTGGGTACCTCAGTCACTAATGCATGACTTGCATGTGTAAGATGAATGAATTTAGCCCATTACATTTATCAGGACTGTATTCTGCTTTGGCTTCATTTCACATCACTATTCCCTGACTTCTGCCTCAGACCTGCTCTGAATTCTGCATCAAACTGCAGCATCCAAAAGCTAGCAGGCATAACACAGAAATCCACTGAATAGTGATGTTCATTTTTATTGATTGTGTTAATTATCTGAACAGTATGCTTTCAGTTCATTCAATAACTTCCACAGCTTTCCGTTCTCCATGAAACTTGGCCTTGAGAACATAAATGTAACCTGGATCCCACGGAGAAGACAGAGGAAGAGTGGGGTAGCTGGACTACAGGATCAGGCACTTACCTCACATGGGAACAACTGGACAACGAGGCAGCCTGGGACTCGTAACTCTGTGGCTGAAGGTTGGAGACCTTGCTAACTGGAAGGGACATTGGGGGATTTTCTACAGAAAAGGAAGCTTGCCATCTTTTCTCCACTCCACATTGTTTTGTTTCACTCCTTTTTCTTCCTTCGCAAGGTGGAGCAGGTCAGTTCATTAACCTGGCTGAGTCCGGCACATGGGAGAACTGGGTAATGATGATTTTGCACCCTTCCCATTCACACAGATCAGGTCAGTGTTTTGGCATGTTGACTTCCATCTCTTGAACATGAAACCTCACTCTCAGGTCTCCTTCACTGATGGTTCTGAAGCAGGTACTTATTTTCAGCTGCCATTGTGAGGAGGATGCATCTTCAGATGGATGTAGTTTCTGATAAAATCCTATTACAGGTGTTTGAAATAAAGCAGAACTAAGCTGGCCCTCTTTTTTTCTCTCTCTCTCTCTTTTTTTTTTCTTTTCCCTTTTTTTTTAAGTTGTTAAGCAAAATGAGACCTTTTGTCAAGACAGACTGTCCCCTCCTTGCAGAAGAAGAAAAATTGGCTTGGTTAAGGCACCAGCATGTGAGGCAGCACCTAGGGCTTAGCTCTGCACAGATTTAATTCAGGCAAGCATTTGCAGGGAAGACCAAATGCACTGAACAGTTAAGTACACCAGTCATAACCTTTGATAAACAGGCTTTCTGCCACCTTGCTGCCCTTCTGCAGTCAGCCTCACCCTACACCTTGTACCTCTGTCTGCAGAGCAGCATGGCTGAAATGGGATTGAAGTCAATGGAGTTATTTCAGGTTCAGAGCACCATGACTGAGCTGACAATTATCCAACTGTCCTCTGCATTTAAAAGTGGTCCTAGCCAAGATCACCTTGAGAGGTGGCATACAGACAGGACTTTCTGTGGAAGCTCTCCCCCAGCAGTGCCTGCTCGCCCTTCAGCCACAGCAACACTCGCCCAACACCTCTGATTCTGGGGTGGACTTTCCGTGCTGTTTAGTGGGGGGAAAAACAGAAGGAAAAAATAAGTTTGAAACTTTTCTTTGCTAGTCACACTGAGCACATATAGCTGAAGAAAGGATGGGAGATTGCTGATGATTGTCAATTAAATTCAAGGTTCTGAGTACTCAACAAAAACACCACAGAAATCCAGAAGGTGACAGTGTGGTATTTCAGGGTGGTTCTGCTGTTGTTGTTGCTCTCGGTTTGTTTTTCTCAAACCCTGAACTGAGATTTTTCTTCTAGAAATTAAAAAGAATTCCCGAGCTGATGCGATATTGAGTCACTGAAAAACAATACATTCCCTTTACTTCCAGGGCACATTTTGTGTTCAGAATAAAACAGTAACTAAAATAAAAATACTTTTATGCTATTCAGAAGAGGACTTTGTTAGGCAGCCAAGAATTTTCCCTCATTATTTCAGGCTGTCATTGAGCCTGACTTTTATAATAATAATATTTTTATTATTTTACATTAATAGGAAACATGAGCCAACACTAGCCAGATATATCTGAGATGAGTGATCACAGCTCCCAGTACTGCACACGTAGTTCACAGCAGCAGGGACACCCTTGTCTTCCTCAGCACAGATCACACCCTTAGTGCCTGCACAGAAAACCCACCACCAGCCCATGGCAAGGCTTGGCAGGAGAGTCCCTAGGAAGCATGCAGGAGCTCCCACCCCAGAAACAAGTGCAGGGGTTCTGCAAAGGGAACTCCAGGGAAACGGAGCAGTTTAGGAATATTGGGTACCCAGGAGATGTCACAGGTGCCAACATCCCTTGAGATGCTTTGATCACTACTGTAGTGATTTCCTCATTTCTCAGTGATGAGCCTCTCATGCTTTCAGGATATCATGTTCATTCAGACCCCTGTGTCTTCAGCATGCACCAGCCTTATATGCCTTTCTGTCTCTCGTCACCTCCTGGGAAGTCCCCATCTGTAGCTGGGTGTGTACACTTGCTCTGAAGGCTACCACCCTTCCACTTTAATTCCATCCTGGTTTGGTTTGGCCATTATTTCAGCACCTGCTTACAGAAATATAATTTATGCCATTGGTTCCTGTAACAAGTTGAAGGATCTGGCAGAAGTTTCCTATTTGTTCTTCCCTTGGTCACTCCCTCTATCTGATAAGAAGTTCATGACAGTTTCCTGTCTCAGATATCTATTTTCTACATGCTTCAGAACAAAGCATTGCCCAAGTTATTTCAGGAAGTCTCTGAGAGCTGAGAGCAGAATTCAGATTTTCTGCATTTTATTTTTTATTGTATCTAAACTAGGGTTATACACACTCTGTGAATATGTTTCCCTCTTTTAAGAACAAATGGAGGGGTTTTGTCTCTGATCTGACAACACCATGCTGCATGCGTCATGACCGGTTCATATTCCTTCCACCTACACCACTATGTCTATTGCCACCCACCCCCTGCCGTCAACTCTATTAGACTTTATAGAAAGCAGTCCTTTATTTCTCTTGATAGGACAAAGATTCCTACAAATGCTTTGCCCAGCTTTTAAACCTTTTATAAACATAAAGCTAGCAGCAATTACCACCATATCCATTAAACGATCATTTTAGTAGGGGAAAATCAGGAGAAATCGTGCTTTCACCGGAAAACAAAATAGCCCATCAATCCACAATCCCTTTCACAAAGCATCCCTACATGGAAGAGGCTCACAGCACCATTAGCTAAAGGAAACTACCACCTAACCATACCCTCCATGCCTTCTTCAAGAAAAAGTTTGGAGCTATTTGAAAGCAGTTATGATCACATGTGTGTGAGCTCTCACCATTTCTAATCTATGGTATGGGGATAGCATTTGATACTCTTTGTCCCCTTGTAACATTATCGTGCCCTCTGAAAACTCACACTGAAGGTTGCGTTTCTTGTGTGCCTGGTCACGCTCCCACAAGGCAAGTCACTCTCCCCAGAACTACTCCCTACCGTACCATCTACCAGTTCTCTCCATCTTACCCGCTGAAATGAATTAAGCTGAATCAATTATTTTCCTTAAAAGAGAGCATAAAAAAATCTCCTTTGCCCCACTAAAAGTGGGAAATCTTACCTCAGCTACTTGAAATAATTATTAACTTTTGGTATGGTTAATATCTTGTGGTTGCCTGACTTCCAATCCTCTCTCAAGAGTAAATAGTTCATACAGCAAGAGCCAACAAATTCTTGGGATATTTTTACAGTAAGTATGAGATCCTGAGCTGACACAGATGTCCTGCTACCTAGCCAGAAAATGTGACTGCCCTGGCTACTACAGTGCTATACCAGTGAAGGAATCTGCCTCTTCATCTAGTGCTTTGAGGATGTTTTGAGGCCAAAATCTATCGCCAGCTGAAAGAACAGACTGTGTTCAACCCAGAAGTGGCAAAGAGCAATTCCTTCAGTTTAGGTTATGCATAGGAAATAAGCACTTTGCCTTCTGGCTGAGTGCCCTATGCTCAATACCCTGTTGTCTACCCAAATGGCATTATCAAAATAGATCTTCCAGTCCCATCTGACTCATTTTCTAGGCTATGTGTAAAGATGTAGCTTTACCTGCAATTCAGTTTGTAGGTACAAGAACTTTATTGTTAAGGCTTCTATTAAATAACACCAAGCAAAGAGAGAGAGTTTTGTCACAAGCACCTCAACCTCCTACAGAGGTTATGGACCAAACCAATGGACCTGAAATCTAATATTTTAGCCCTGGTTAATACTCTCTATCTTGAACTTTGCCTGCCTATGCCCATTCCCACACAAAGCGAAGAACTCAGATCCTTATACCCCTCCTTTCCCCAAAACAATTATAGATAAAGGATGCATTATCCTCATTTTATTTCTTCTGTAACTTGTGGACATGCTAAGACAACTACCCATGGTCACCACTTGTTTCAGACAGGTTCTTTGATACGAACTTTAAGACAACTTCAGAATCTTACACACAGTTTATCAATTATAGTTTCCCTAATTTACAATGCCCAAGCTTCATAGGCTGTTCAGATACCTTTGCCCATTAACTGGCTGAAAAAGCACTGTGATGAGGAAGAATGCGCCTTCCTGTATCAGATGCTTCCACAATAGTCAGACCACTCTGTAACTCTCACCACAGAGAAAATAAGGCTCTTAACTGTATTGGTATAATATATTTTCTCAAACAAATACACTGACTGAGCATATAATTTATGTTTGATCTTGATTTTTTTCTGTAGACAAGTCCTAGGGGTTTTTTTGTTTGAAAACTGTAGTCTTCAGCAACATATTTATGTTCTTTTCAAAGTTATATTGAGATAACATCTTGCATTTAGTTAATAAGAAAATCACACTACGTCTTCGTCTTATCTTCACATTCTTTGTCAGGCTTTGTGGCTGGAGTACGCCTTCTTGCTGGAGACTGCTTCCCCGTGTACACAGTGTGCATGTGGTCTGATTTCTGCTCCCCCCTCATGCACCACTCTGCGTGAAGAAAGTAGTGACTGGAGGGACGTCCACTTATCAGTCATTGTCAGGAGCTGGCAGAGGCAAAGACAGGAAAGCTAACAGCCCAGAAAAGTCTTAAACACCGCAAGAGAAGAAAGGAATCAAAATAAAATAAGCTTGCAGGCAGTGGAAGAGCAAAGACTGCTTTTAAAGGTATATGGATACTTTATTTCTATCGGCACGAAAATAGAAGTTGCAGGAGTGCCATGTGTTTGTAGGTATAGAAGTAATTAATTGATAAACTGGCACTATTCAGTGTTCAAAAACAGCATTCCAAAGTTTTGCAAACTACAAAATCAAATATTATGTATTGAAAAAGACTGCCTTTATGTATTTCTTCATGTCACTGTGTAGTAGGGTTTTTTCAGGTATATGTACTGGCTCACAAATTATTCTAATTTATATTAAAAACGCTATCTTGAAAAGTCCACTTTCAGCTATGCTTTAAAAGAATATGCAAATATACCTGTCTTCATTATTCTGAATTGTGAGGGACTGGTCCTCTATTCTGCCACTTGGTTAAAGTAAACTGAACAATGCCTTCTAAAAAGAATTAAATTAAATTTTCTGCTGAAAATTGAGGTGTTTGATATTGGTGGAGCTAGAGGTAGAGCTCTTTAGAACAGCGTGAGAATGAAGACTACTCCCATAATATTTCAGTGTCATTCTATTATTAAAAAAAAATCCTTTGCACAGTTTTAAGCAGATTTAGGGTTCCTTAAAGGTGAGTAAGTCACCGCAAAGCCGCTAAGACTCATACAGTGAAACTCAGCTCCTTGCCCCATGGCTCTAACTAAATTATTTGTCTTGTGGTAGCAGAATGTGCAGACTACAGGGAAGAGCTGTGCAGTCCCCTCCAGGAGAGGATGTTAAAGAGCAAGTTAGACTGTACCCATAAGCAGTGAGAGTCTATACATGCTGTTCCCCTGCAGCGAGGGGCAATACGTTGCCTGGGGGCCTTTGCAGCTCCAGACTTGTTTCTACCACCCTGGTGCGTCGGGGGTGGGAAGCAGCAAAACATCACCCCCACCCCTGGAGCACATCGTCATATTTATAACATCCATATGTGCACACACCGACCCACCTCAATTCCTACTTTTGTTCTTCTGCCCTGCTGTCTATCTTTCCCTGCTAAAACAACATGAAAGAAATCCCACAGCTGCCTCTACATTTTTCTTTTAAACAAGTCCAAGCCTACCTTCAACCCCTCACTCACCCAAGCCATGGGGCAGTCCTTGCTCGGAGTGAGCTTTGGGTGCCCTGGAGCTCAGCAAGGAGGAACCCTACGCACAAGCGCCGGGGGATGATCCCGTGCACACTGGTGCCTTAAAAGTAGCAGATGGAGTTGTCCCCACCACCACCTCTTCTTGGCTTTGTCAGCCAAATCTGCAGCTGGATATGCACAGCCCTTGGCAGTACCATCTAGCTAACTTTAGCCAGAGGTTTCAGCTCATTCTGCTTAGCCAAGGGGCACCACACACTTGCAGCAAGGCGCTATGGGAGACGAAGGCGAGTGAGGTGTAGGCAGCAGAGGGCTGGCAGTGTGGAGCCAGCTCTTCAAGTGGCTCTGTGCTCAACCAAGGGAAGTCCCCTGCACGTGGGATGCATACTCATCTGCCTTCAGGACTTCTCCACGTCGTCCTGCTCCTCCCAACTACCTGGGACACCGTGGCTGTTCTTCACAGGAGTCCACCCCCAGGAGCTGAGGAACTACAGGGCAAGATTTATCCCTCTGTGACCAGGGATAAAGCAGCAGATCTTGCAGTCTTTTAATTTATTTTGTCCGTTAAGGATTTGTATTAAACCCTTATGCAGTGCCAGCCATGTAAAACTTCACCGTAGCATCTGCTGTTAAATCTTCCTAGATATGTGGGGAGGGACAACTAAACTCCAAATGGATTTTAAAGCATTTCACTTAGCTGAGAGTGGTTTAGTGCAGTTCTAATGTATTCATCTCATATGCTGAGCTATACGTCTGAGTGACAAGCTAAACAGTTTCAGAAAACCATTTTTCAGTAATTTTCACAAACCAGAAAACCTCAGCAATGGTCCAGCTGAGAAATCTTTTTCACCTAACGAAGTTTAATGCCTTTAAAATACGTCGTGACCATCAATGTAATCTGTAGATAAACAAAAAATCTGAGTATTTCATTATTTGCACTTGTCTATACTTGGTGTTAACATAATGTAAAGTGAATGAGAACAGACAGTCAATTTGTTTTATACATAAACAACATTGGAAAATATAGCTGCGTTACCAACAATGCTCAGCTTATTATTCTAAATAGATTTTGTAAATTGCCCTCCTTAATATACTACCCCAATTTTTATAAATTGCTCTATTAGCACAATTTATGGAAATTGTGTCATGCAGATTGTTAGTAAATTGAGTCTGTTTTTCTCTTTCATTCCCATTCTTCTCTGCCAGTGCAGAATCCAGCAGAAATACAGGGATCAGATTCTTCTCTCAGCTACACCAGATAGTTTCTGAATTACTCCACTGGACTCATTTTTAGGAAAGATAATCTAGATCCTGATTTTCCATGCTGTAAATCCCATGAAATAAAAAAAGATTCTTCAAAATGTTTCTGCAGCTGAGCTGAAATGAGTTTACACATTACTAACAGGATGCTCAAATATTTCTTTTTTTCTCTTACCACAGTATTAGGCTAGACAGCAAATTCTAAATTTCATTTAAATTAATGTGGTTAAATTGCCCATGCAATTATTGTCATTTGGCCAAGTTTTGAGCAAATTATCAATGTTAGGGGGAAAAAAAAAATCATGCCTAAGAAATTAGCAAAGTGTGTAGAAAAGGCAAAGGCAATTAACAAAAATGTGGAAATTATCCTCACTCCAGGCTGATTTCCAAAGGATCTGGTAGCAATCCCTCATTGCACACAAACCTGACTGAAACTCCTTTCATTTTACCTTTACATCTATCATAAACAATATGAGCCACATTTTTGAAGACGTGCATTCCAGAGGATACAGCATAGCATTGCAAAAAACTTAATCCCAAAAATTTGGAAAATGTGAGGCTAGATCTTGAGTGTTTTCAAAGAACAAAAGGAATCTCATGGGGACTTCAGTAAATCTCATGCAAAACCTTTAATATTTCCAGTCTTAGGACAATATCCTGGAATCTCCCAAGAAAAATTGCAAATTGCTTTAATGTTTGGAGGATCTGAGGAATAAGGATCATGCATAAACTGAAAAAATATGAAAGGGAGCCGGTAGCCCCAAAGGTGGGGCGGGGGAGGGGGAGGGGTGTGATTCTGCCTCTCCAGCCTCTCAAGGCTCACAGAGGTAGCGACAGACTTGACAGCAAGGGGAAATAAATGTCCCAGTCCCTTCCCTCGTTAAGAGGCATTTCATGGAGAAAAGGCCCAGGAAGCCCATCTTGTCGGGAAAGGTTAATAGAGGTGCTGGAGGTTGGAGGCCTCGGGGAGCAGGGGCTTACGTGAGGAGACAGCACAGAGATGCTGCTGAAAGCACGCTGTCCCACCAGCCGTAGGGCAGAGGAAAGTAAGATGCAGCTGAGAGGTAAGAGGGGAGACAATGGAGACAGGCACAAAAACCAGAAGAATACATTAGACCAGGTAAGGTATAGAGGAAATACATCTAATTGCTGGACAGGGGTGAGAAAGATGATGTGCTAGAGATACATTTAAGGAAGAGTAACAGTTCTAGGGCAGGACCAGGTAACGCAGAAAAGTAAGATAACTCACTGGTTTACTGCAAGGTGTGATTTTGCCATCGAGCCCAGAGATCTTGGCGGGTTTCTGCTATCCTGAGAGGCTAAATGGCCTAGTACTGAGCAACAAGGCTTCGGGGTAGGAGCATCAGTCGTGCTGCAGACTTGCTGCCATTTCACCCACCCACACCGCCTGCCTTTTGTCCCTCCTGCCTCTCTAGAGACAAGGACTTCTTAAAATGTGTTTGTGTATTGCTTAATATTGAATTCAAACTCAGTGTTAGTCTTACTTTAATGAATATAATAATATAAAGTGTGTTCTTTCACCTGATGGAGAGCATCAGTAAGACAACCGGGACCCTGCCTCAGATGGAGCAATTTACTCTTATTATTATAACAGCAATTTGTACATTCATCTGTTCCTCTAATATTAATAAAGGCTTAGACAAAACAAGGAAATACACCCTGATCAGGATCCAAACATATTTTAAAAACGAAAAAAAGAATGTGTAAAGTAAAAAAAGCCCAAGAATTGAAATCCAAACTGACAACTTGTTCTTGGTTTTTTTGTGTTTTGTAGTAAATTTCCATTTAAAGATATATTTTTAAATGAGATTCATAACATGATTAAACATTTCCAGAGGAATATATAAATGTAAAAGTTATAAGAAGCCATGTGACAAGGGTCCTTCAAGCAACCAGAGATTATTAGTGTGTCATGTCATTGTAATACAAGTATGAACTGAAGTCACAGAGTAAATTACTTACTATTTTGTATTTGTTTTTACTGTGAATTGTTTTTCTTCCTCAAACTTATAATGATGTAAAAATGTTGCAAGACAGTGTCTTAAGAACCTGAGTTCTGCAACAGATTCAATTTCATTAATGATGTTTTCCATCCACTTCCTAACTAGCTTTTTCTGGTTGGGGCTGTGTTTGCTTCCATGTTGTGGCAACCTCCTGGTACGTAGCCCCTAACAAGTGAAACAACAGCTTCATGGTTCTTCTTTCATCTTCTGATTTTAGCCAAGACCAGCAACCAGATCACCAGTGGGTCATCAGGTAATGTTCTCCCTGTTCACTCTTCTCCCCCCTAGCTTTTTAATTATTATTTTAGACAGCTTTATTATCGCAGCCAAGAATGACATGAGTAGCACCATCATATCTGTACAAATGAATGTATAACTGGATGCAGGTTTCCACAAACCATCCGTACTTCATTTAAATACATATATATTCACATACATGCAGGCATCTAATAATAAGCAAGCAATGAGGTGTTTGAAGGAGCAGACCAGGGTGCATTCAAAAGAAGCATTTGCCCTAACTCAAATCACTGTTACATGTTCAGGGTGTGTGACTCATCTGATAAGCTTTTTCTTCCCCTCCCCACAATAGGTAGAACAGTGATCAAGTAATAAATAACAGGGTTTTAACATGTGCTACTAGAGAGACATAATTAGAAGCTCTGAAGGCTTAAGAAAGGGAGCTTCCGTCGTAACACTCAGCTTGCACTTGCAGGCATGGGTTTTGTGCTCTTGTTAAAATAAAAACCAGCATAAAAACAGAACAGGGACTCTTGATCACAGGTTCTGCTTCAGTTTCATTGCCATTGATGTGACAATAGTTTAAAATATTTTCTCAGACCCCAAATTCTTTAGATAAATGCCATGAATAGATTAGTTTACACAGACACCAAGAAATCACTAAAAATTCCATGAAATGCACATTCCACCCAGAACACTGGAAAAAAGTGGCCTGGTAATGGAGATAGCAGGAAAGATTTTGAAACATCATTAATGTGTAGGATGCAAGTCTCTATGTTGACTTCAAATGCAAGTATGTTCTTGAGGTTCAGAACCTGCCCTATTGCCGAACAAGGACGGATACAAGGCACCAGCTGAAGTTCTCCCCCTAACTGGGGCCTAAAAGCTGATTGTGTAGCCATACCTGGGAAGAATCAATCCTCTCTTCACAGGGTGTGAACTTTTGCCACCAAACTTTACTTAGCTGCTAAGCAGCTGCTTAGAATAAAAGAAGAGTAAGCTGTACCTAAGGTGAAGGATGGAAGAAGAAAAACGCTATGAAAAAAAAAAAAAGAGGCATTTAGGAGAGACCAACCCAGATGAGTCAAAGACAATGACATGAGCAGGCATGGCAAGGGAGACAGTCATTACAGTGGGGAAGGGGTGAAGACAAGTCAGGAGAGACAAGGATGCAGTAGAGGCCTGAGCGAAAGTAAGATAACTGGAGAGTAGATGAAAGCTACAAAGGAGGTCACAGATAACGCGTGGGAAGACCCAGAGCTGATTCTTGGAAAGATTAAACTCAGTCTCAATTGATTTCCCTTTATGGACTGGGTGATGGGACTGGTCACTCAGATGGCTGGGCAATAGGACTAAGAAACCCTAATGTTTGCTCCCTGAGAAAGGGGTCACACTTGAGATAAGACAGAAGTCCCTTGGAGCACATCTTTTCCCATTCCTTCTCTCACATATTTACCTTCGGAGAACACTTGGGTGGGGGCTTTGTCTGTCCCAGGCTTTTGCTACAGCTGAGAGTTTTAAGCTGCTCAAATATGTCTGCATTTCAGATGCTTGCTTTGGCCTGGGAAATTTGGAAATTTTATAAGGGGTCAACATTGCACATTTCACCCCTTCAGAGAGTAGCTTATAAAGGAGCACTGCTTTTGCAGGTGCTCCTTAATTTAAATAACCCAACTTCCTCTGGGATTTTGAATTAAGAATCCTGTTTTTTCTCACTGTTTTTGTCATTTTTGGATTCTTTTTCCCCCTTCATTGTACCAAAGTCTATCCCACTGCTCCCAAACTAATATAGTAATATGACAGGAAATGTTCTTTTTTTTAAAAAAGGGCAGGGATATGAGAAGGTAAAAAAATAAGTTCAGTAAATATTCCAGAACAACAGAAAAAATAATCAAGGGACAGGGTGAGGCAAGTACAATCTTTTTTCCTTCTGGTGTGGTTTATACACATCCTATTTTTGCTCATTTCCAAAGTGGTCTATGTAACCTTATAACATTATAATAGAGACTTCTTATTTTGTCTGTACTAACTTTTTGTACTCATCCTTAGTAAGTCGACCTAGTTTCCAATTTCTGTACAAATCCTTCTTGGGCTTGAGTCAGCAAAGAGGTTGTGATTCAGCCAGTGGGTTTCTCTCTACCCTTCCTCACCTTCCTTGCACAGGGATGATTTGCAGCTGTGCTCTTTGTACTCTTTCTGCAAGCAACAGCCAACTTGCCTCAGCATCTTTTCCCCAGATTTGCTTCCTGAGGGACCTCAGCAAGCTGGCCTCCAACACGGCCAAATCCAGCTTTCTGCCTGCCTATGGTCTCTGTTTTGCTGCTTTTTCTCCTTCTTACCCCAACAGTCACGAGCTCCATACTTTCCTTCCTCCCTGGCATTTGCAGCCTGCTCTGCCCTGCTGGTTAGGATTTAATGCAAAAACAGGGTCCTCTCTTCAGCTTTTTGCATCTTCTAAAAAAATGTCACCAACTCTTCTCAGTTGTCTCCATCTAATGAGTTGCCTTGTTGTACTCCTGCATGGTTGCATAGTTAAAATCCTTCTTCCCCACTCCATTGAACCCTTCATTTGGGGTGATCCTGCAGAAACTAATCATCCTTGTTTGGGGATTGCTAGGGAAGCCCCGACATGGTATTGCCTTTGCTGACTTCTCATTTCGTTGATCCACTCTTCAACATGATTCCACTAACATTTGCACTGGCAGAACCAGGGGATGTTAAACTGCATAATTAATCTGAGAAGAAATAAAATGTCTCTGCCCCACAGAAAAAGGTATAAAACAAATTACAGTTTTGATAACTGCAGGACTTTCAACTTTGTGCTTATATACTGGGAGCTTTTGTCAGAACAGAAAGGATTAGAAGAAAACAGCAGTAAACCAATATAAACTATTTGCATAATGGACTTGCTACTCCGCAAATCCTAATGAAAGAGGTTCCCCTTGGCTAAGTTAGAGGGCAAAGGAAATTTTCCATGTTTTAATATCAGCCCTTTCTGTTCCCTAATCAGGCTGACATTGTCTGGTCTCTCTACCTCTTGTATCCCGAGTTTCCTTATTTTAATGACCAGAAAATTTTGTTCAGAGTTCATTGTCAAAGCATTCCCATTTCTCCATCTTCAGAAGATTGACCAGAAAAAGAAAGCAAGCCTCCACTGTGGTTCTGCAAACATACAAAAGCATCCATCATCTCCTGAGAACACCTATCTCATTTAGGTACCTAAACTTGAAGTGATCAATTACAAAAAAGGGGCTGTATCTGCACATGAATGCAGAAGATTGAATGGAAGACAGGCAACTGCATGCTGGGACAGTGGGCTAACAGCATTTTGGAGAAGTTTGGCTTATTAACATTTACATAAGTCTTCTCGATTTCGTAATAGCCACATGGGGTTATACTACCTTACTGAGGTACCGTAAATGGTGAATGAGTGGCATGGCATCCCGTTTGTTACAAGATGGGGAAGACAGGAAATGGGAAAGGTAGGAATAGTTTTGTCAAGATATGAACTCCACCTTCCTTTCAAATGATGAAGGACGACCAGAGTGTTCCTGCAAAAGCAAGTAAAATCCCTGTCTATCCTCCAAAGCCTTCTGAAGCCCCTCTTCTGGTTTTCCAGGGCTTCTGTAGCTTGGTTAGACACCCTTGCACACTTTTCTGTCATCTGCTGTTTTCAGTTTGCCATCTCCCTGCTCTCAGGCAGCACAACCCTGAAAAAAAGAAAGCAATGGCCCATAACGACTGGTTTTCTCCATGAAAAGCTAGCAAAACCATTACTGGACTGGAGAGCACTTTGTCCTCTTCAAACCTGCAAGCAGAAGTCCATTTTGTATAATTTCAAAAGTATTGCTCTTCATCTGTGAATTATTATGGCTTCATATGTTTTCTATGTCTGTACAGGGGCTCAGACCAAAAGCAAAGTTGTCATGGTCAAGCATAGCCTGAGTCAAGACTCCTAGCTGTCCAATGGATTTTCTGTATTATGCAATAACTCTGTGTCTCCAGCTGTGAATTATACATAATGACAATCGGTGTTGCTTGCGGAGCCTGTCCACAACCTGGAAGTGTCCAGAACATGGATAGAGACAGTCTCTGTGAGTGAGGCCAAGAATAGGGATGTCAGTCTAGCCTGCAAGGCACACACCTGAGGTAAAAATGAAAACAGCAAAAAAAGAAGCCTCGCTGGTCATAAAGGGATAAGAGCATTTCCTTCTGTTTGTAGAGAGTTTTCAGATATGCAGCTGTAAAGGGCTTGATAAGAAAAATCTTCCCTGATTTACATCTCCTGAAATAGATTTAATTAGTTGTGGAGTATCATAAAATGCCTAGGAAGTAGCCACTTGCCAATGTATTCAACCGGGAGCAATTTGAGGAGCATTTCTTCAACCCTGAAGACATGCAAGATGAAAGAATAGACAGATCATTAGCCAACAATGAAATTAAGAATACAGTGAGTGGAAAAAGTAATTATCACCTCCATTAAATTTTATCCAATTCACTATCAAGTGTGGCTGGACAAAAGGACAAGAATTGGTGTCCGAACATTTCCCCAGTGAGCTGCTGCATTCAGAACAAGAGGAGATGAAAGGTAGCCCTCTGCTCTGAGGGCTGGGTAGGACTTTGACATATCAAATCCCTCACTTCCAGGATCACAAGACATTCACAGGGAGCTGGAGAAATAAAGCTAGCATTGATGAATAATTCAGAGACAGGACCTGAATTTGGAGTCGCTACTCAGACCTGAAATGAAGAGCTGTTTTGCCCACAGAAGAGCTGTGGGATTCCTAAACAAAGCCGTATTTTTCATAACATGTACGAAGCAGCCGACAACAGTCCTTTTTTACTCTCCACGGGCAACACTCTTGCAGAGCTGACACTTGCTTCTGCTGACTCTTAGTGATTAGTGACATTGAGTGGCCACAAAATTTGCCTAGTTCCCCCCAGACCAGGTCTCTGTGGCAAGGTCCTTCTGAACCTCCTCTCAGCTCCAGGCACTGACGCCTGTGCCTGCCTGCATCTCGGGGACTTCTCTCCCTGAGGCATGGCACAGTGATCCTCACCTATTCAGGTAACTTATTTAGACTTATTAGGCCTACAGCTACCTTACAAAGAAAAATCATCAAAATAATTTACTAAATTGTCAAGAAAGTGCACCAGTAATTTTCTAGTTTATTCTCTTAACTCTATCCAGGCCTATTAGTAGATCATCATCCTCCAAGAATGCTCTGTCAAGCGACAATCTCCAAACCAAGAGGATGAAGTTTACTTTGAATAATCTTCATGTCTGTGATTAAAGATGTATGTTTCTTATTTCCATTTTTCAGGCTTGCGCTGAAGAATAGGTCATATTTAATGTCCATCATATGGGGAACAGCCCACCAAATGAAACACCACTTGGGATAATTCCACGGGTGTTCAGAAGAACACAAAATTCATTAATTTTCCTTCTGGTTCTCAAAACATGCCTAGAACCCTTTACAGAAAGGGAGTTTTTATGAGATACTAATGCTTTTCCTTTCCCCAAATACCATAAGAATATTTTTATTGACATATTTTACTATTTCTGATTCTTGTCCTGATCAGAAATGCAAAATTCAACGGATGAGCAAATGTGAAAGGTTAGCAAAACATATCTGCACCTCAAAAATGTTACATTTGCGGTTTTGGAGAAATCTAAATGTCACTTCATACAAACAGATTTTCCCACAGCTCTCTTTAATTCTTAGAGAATATGATAACAAGGATACAACCAAGAGAGAGAACCAGGATTAATGAGACGTAAGTAACGCACTTAATAGTTGAATCTGTGGGATGATACACACAGGAAAATGATGAAATGGTCATGATGCATCATTCGAGAGTGAACTTCACCAAAAAAAATATGTACCACAGGAAATATATTTGCGTTATAAGAGGAGAGGACTGAATAACCCAGCAGGGCATTTCCGTTTCTGATTATTTGCTGCTGTCATTCAGTGACTGGATCCTGTTTTTTGTGAAAATGCTCATGTACGCTGCACAAAAGAGATCAAAAGTCATTCATTTTTATGCTAATGTAAAGGAGTACAATCTCAACACAAGATCTGCCTGCAAGAGATCCTTATAGAAATATTGCATCCAATTAAAAGCAGCTCAATACCTCTGTTGACATA
Source organism: Aquila chrysaetos chrysaetos (assembly GCF_900496995.4). NCBI lineage: Eukaryota > Metazoa > Chordata > Aves > Accipitriformes > Accipitridae > Aquila > Aquila chrysaetos. The sequence goes on along the minus strand of NC_044016.1, from coordinate 24,094,834 downwards.
AAGCTCTACAGCAGCATGCACATGTGTGGTGTCCTCAACTATATGAATAAATTATTTTTAGTTAATTCATTGCTCAGGTGACAAATGTCTTAGTTTTGTTTGCTGATAAACACAATCTGTATTTTCACATCACCTCTCAAACAGGATCCTGTACCAGGAGTGCAGAGCTAGAAACTACCTCACACTAAAGAATACATGAAAGAGGCTAAATTATTTTGAACTATTATTATCAGCTAATGTAGTTTAAAATACTGAAAGATCTCAAATGTTCCTATTCCAAAATTAGGGCTATTTGTCCCATTTGTCCTAACATATTCCTTGGAGAATAATTTATTCTTTTAATGCTGTGATTTTTTTTTTTAATGACAATGCTGAAGATTGTCTTTTCCCATTGTTTGTCACACTGAACTACCAATGATAGTTTTGAAATCCTTTCTCTCAAAGGAAAGACATTTCATTTGCACTGATAACAGTCTGATATGATAGTCTTAGCTGATGGTAAGCATAACGGGGAATTATCAAGATGCCATTATTTTTCAAAGATATTTCTGAGAATAAATGACTCTAGGTTTTAGATTAGCATTAAAGTTGCTTTAATATAATGTATTTCATAGTTCCAGTTTAAAAAATCATTTATGAGAAACGCAGTCTCTTTGTATATTACAAGGTACTACAGTTCCATGGCAATTCTGAAAGGTGACTTTTCACTACTTTCTGGGTGTATGGTTCTTACTCTACGAATAGCTCTTTTGGATTCTGAAAGATTTATTTGTTGAGGGTTAATTTTTTTTTTTTTTTTTTGACAGAAAAAAAAGCAACTTCAAGCAGCACTTGGAGAGCTTACTTTTGCCCTACTCCTCTGTCAGGCTAATGACCTCACCCTATCTGACAACGTGACTCACCAACTGATAGCGGGGCAGATCATTGCATCTTGTAAATGAAATAAGTATACAACTTCCAGCAAGCTAGTTTCCCTCCTAAAAGCCAGCACCTTCTGGGGTGGAGGGACAGGAGTACAGTCCAAACCGCTCGGCTTTGGGAAGGAAATTTGAGACAGGATGGGTAGCGGTAAAAGAGAAGAGACGGAAGAAAGTCAGGTTTTTCCTTCCTTTAGGGTCTACTGACATAGTAAAGTTTTATTGCAAGTAGGATCCATCACATTGTTAAAAGGTTTCGAAACGTGGCTGGCCTTCCTCTGCTTTGCTTTGACAATGGAGTGCAACACCAGGAGAAGGGCAGGAGGAGGACAGCAGCATTTGGCACCTGCTGCCATAAGCTGTTCAAGTTCCTGGGGAGAGAGGAGTGTGGCTGTTCCTGTACCTGATTTACAGTACTACTTTTAAGACTAGGATTTGATATGTGAACAAATACAACTGAATTTAGAAAGGCAAAAAAATGGTATTATTAGGGCAAAACTGTCCCCCAAAGAGGTAGCTGCAGTTCTAAGCCCCACGTTGTTGTGCTATGGGGCATGCAAGCGGCCGTGCCCACCACTGGCCCCTTGCCCAGGGGTGGGGGGGCATCCAGCCTTCCAGCTGTGGCAGCCACAGGGCGACAGACAGCCCTACTCATCCTCTCCATCCTCCCTCTGGGAGGAGGCACAGCTGGGGGAGCGGCTCAGCCCCTGTCCCCTCCGGGGTCCCGCACAGCGACTAGCCTGCAGGAAGACCGCAGATGGGACTCACTCACATCCCTCCCATGACTGTGGTTGCTGCAGATGTCTCCGCCACCTGGGAAGAGCAACTGGGAAATGTTTAATAAACCCAGTTATCTTAATCCCTTGTGCCTGAGGCAGGACCGAGCACTGACCAGCTTTGGGGAACACATATTTGTACTGTCAAAACATGGAGCAAGGAGCCTTGCTAAGGATACAAATACAGTGCAAGACAAACAGAGCCTCTCAGCTATCCTGTATGAAACATGTTTGAGTCTCAAAAGGATACTCAGAGAAGTGTCACAGCTGTTAAGCAGACCTATGCCGAGTATTCAGCACGATATCGCTCTGAGACCCTACAGTCCTCAGGCACCACCTGGGTGAAGGACATACCTGGGCAGCCCTGGTGCTACTAAAGGCCCCATGGTATTTCTGAACCCATCAGGATGCACTCTCTGTCCTGACTCAGTTCCAAATTGGGTTATTAAACTATGATCTCAAACATCAGCAGGATTATATATTTATCCCTTCCCTCAATAGACTGGTACAGCATGTGACTATACACTATTAAACAGCTGTTGGCTTTCGAGCAAAGCTGGCCATCGTTCAGCCATGGGTAAAATAATTATGTGTAGCACTTCATTGTGTCTAGCCATCCCGAGACAGCTGCTCAGGCGGTAAAGAAACAGATTTCAGGGAATTTGCCCCCGGCCCCATTTTTGAGGTGTTGCATGACCAGAACTCTCCAGCACAGAGCGCTGGGTAATAAGACCTCTTTTTAACTCACAGATGGGTGTGTGTAATAAGGCCTATGATGAACTTCAGGCTGAGCTGGGGAATTTGGTGCAGTTTTATAATGCTGATTTTTTTAATGAGGTATCCAAGTCTTTAGAGCCGCTCTAGGTAATCCTAATAGATACTTAATGATTTTCTTCATTTTATTGTTTAGGCTTGAAGTATAATAATGGTACTGTGATACACGTGTTCTACAAATAAATCTTTTTCTATTTACTGTTGTCTGATTACCTCTTGGACATTATGTACTACTTTTTCTTCAAACTCGATCTCATTTGTAAACTGTGGTTGAGAACAATTTATGAAACACCATTTGAACCAAGGAGCATTTTTAATGTGTATGTTTGGCAAAGGGCAACAGCATCACAAACAACACTAATTAATAGCTTTATTTGATCCGGGAAGGAGGAAAAAGCAAATAGAAACTCAGACATTGATTTTTCCAATAGGCTGCCTATTGTAGAAAAGTAACCCTATGTGTTCTCCACAGTGTTCAATTTTCACTTCTTACTTTGTGTAGTATATGCAAGTACAATGTCTGAGCAGAAATAAGAATGGGAAAATTCTCTTTCTGACAGTATACAGTAAGTAACATGTTTCCCTTGACACTTGATCAGAAGTAACCTTTTTTTCAATACCACTGAAAATGCCTTGATTGGAGAGGCACATTTTCATTACTTACCTGTTTGTTCAATATCTACAAACTGATAAAGCTAAATAATTAGACTGGCCGGTTTAATAATTCTTGAAGAAGAAAACAAGCAAATACTGTTTAATTCTTTAAAGCTTTCCCAGTTGTGTTTCTTTATTTCCTGCACTTGTCAAAAGGTTAAAATTTTCTTTCTCTTCCTGCCCCTTCAAGACCTTACCTAATGACTTAATAAGCAGGATCCTCATGAGTAAATGATGATGTGGAGAGTAGACATGGGCAGGCTTCACAGTGAAGGGCAAGCAAGCTCTGCCCAAAGGTCTGAACTTCCCACGCTGCCACACAGACCCCGTCATTTTGCAGCAAACTACCGGTTTGCCCTGCATTAGCTCAGCCTTCTCCAATATTGATACTGAGTGCACTGAGCAACCCTTCTAGCACAGCCTACCACACTACTCTAAATAATATAGACTGCTTCCCACTGGCCAGCAGGATCAGGATAAACCAATAAAAATCTATTTTCAGTCCCTACTTCCAGAAGAATGCAGCCTCCTCCATGGGCACCAGGATCAGGTACCCGGACTGGATGAGTTCACTCTGGTGAGAGATGGAACATCTCCCTCTACACTGTGAAACAGTCTGGGAGCTAAGCAGGTGGTGGGGAAAATAGTAAAGCAGATCAAGAGAAGTTACTACCCTGCTCTGCTCAGCACCAGCTAGGCTGTGCTGGGAGTCCACATCTGGCTCTGGGGTCCCCAGTTCAAGGGGGATGTGGAGAAGCTGGCAGCCACGGAGCAGGCAACCCACCTGCAGATACAGAAACTCAGTGGGGACGTTGCTGATTTTGGGGAGCACATCTCAGCAATGGACTCTCTACATTTACTGCTCTAATGATAAGATTTATTAGGTCTTTTGTCATGATACCCAAGTTGCCTCTCGGGGCTTTCTGAGAGTATCCTTTCCCCCCCGCCCCCTTCTTGTACTTCACATGAAACAACAACAGACAGTCCTGGAGCATGAGTTTCCCTGTGTGACAGAATGCAACAAAAATTAAAATACATTTCTTCAATAATACTTTAAACGATTAATACAAGTTAATATAGAACACAAAGATTACAGAGATGCTTCTAAACTATGTCAAATTAAAAAAAAGAGGGGGGCTTTGACTGCACCCATATCTGTTTGGTATAAAAAAACCCAGATGTGGAGAAATAGTTGTACCCATTAGGGCATCTTCAGGGCTGCTGTAAGTCACTCTGTCTGCAACCACCCCAAGGGACTACTGTCACACCGAGAGGCAACATGAATACAACTAATTTTACTATCGTGATTTCCTGGATGCTACATTTTCAATGCAGGGTACCTGGTAAGGGGGAATAATGGGGAAATTCCCATGCATGCAGTGACCCAGCAGTGCCAGAAGATCTCCTGCACCCTGGTCACTGCCTCCTCCTCCCCAGCTCCCTGCAGGCAGCTCCAGGGCCCTGCAGCCACCAGGACTGGCTCAGGGTTTCAGCATTAAGGAAAGTGATGAAGGCATTTCGGATGGCAGGGACAGAGCAGCTGCAGCAAGAAAGAGAGAGAAGTGAGGATTTGGTTTGCCACAGGACCGCAAACCATTTCAGTGAGGTAGCTCTGCTCCAGGGTTTTTCCACAAGGACACTTGCTGATCAATAGAGGGGAATGTCTAACTGACCACTTACTGGCATGCTCTGCTTTGCAAACCAAATTAATAACATTTCTTAGGTATGCGCATTTTAATACCAGTACGTGTTTGGATTTCTTCCAGGGTTGACATTTAGTGTGAATTTCCTGGATTTATGTTCTGGAATTTCCTTTGTAAAGCAGTTTGAGATTTACAGATAGTCAAATACCCCTCTAGTAGAGCCGGGCAGTGTTGTCGTTGTTACAACATGGTGCTCAAATGCAAAAATGTCATATGGGAAGTCAGTTAACTTTAACCATGGTGAACATGAACATCTGATGGGACTTATAAAATCCACCAGTTGTTAGCTACACTGAGGGCCAAAACTCATTTAACGTACTGTCAGCAAACACGGTGCAGCCTGATGAAATTTCTTCTTGTGGCCAAATCCCAAAAGACCACCCCAGAAGCGTCCCACAGGGATCTTTTCTCTGATGAACCCACCAGGCAGGGAGAGGGGCAGCGACACCCCCAAGGTCAGTTGCAAGCCCAGCAAGGCACAGACATCGCCCGAGCTTCTGCCTGCAGAGTGTGTTTCTGTGGCAGAGATATGCAATATATTCTTTGCTTTCCAGATTATTAATTTTCAAGGATATTAGAGGTGTTTTGCAGTATGTTAACCTTCATTTATTAAAGCCAGTGATGCCACCCTGTTCTGTAGCTGCTGTGCATGCCACCTCCACCAGTATACGGATGACTCCATCTTTCAGGGACTTTGCCCCTCCATCCCTACCACCCTGCAGGGCACAAGGTCCCTGCAGCAATTCAGAGCGAAGGGCAGGTTCACCGGCTGGTTCTTCCTCTCCTTCTTGTCCCCCGGACCTTTCAGTGTGTATTGAAAGAGCAAAATTGGGCAACCGGCCTCCTGCATGCTCTGCATTATTATAAGCAGATATTACCAAGGCAGGGGGAGAAACGCGTTTAGCCAAGGCTGCACAGAAATGCAGCATTTTCTTTTAAATATGCATAGCCAATTTAAAAAGGGAAATACTATGATTGCTTGAGGACTGCCTCTGGCTCTGATTAGAAACAGCTGAGCAAAGCCAAATGCTCAGCTGTTTCTGCAAAGAGATTAACACCTGTTGAAGATGGAATAAAAATATGTGACAGAGTTTAAGAGTAAATATCAAAAGATCATTATTGTAAAGCTAACCAGTGACTGATCATATCCCCACCCTGCCACGCTACATCACTCCTGGGAGGGAAGAAAGCACATTAACACATCCACAGCGCATAAGCAATATGCACACATATTTTCAGCTCTTTCTTCATCCACAGCTGGGAGAGCGGCTCCTCGACTCCTGTTATCTGAAAAAAATTTACAGATGGTATCAGGTCAACATGAAATAACATCTACCCAGGCATGCCACATATACTTGGGGCAGACAGCTGTATCATAGCATGTGTTGCTATAGTGCTTGCTAGTGTCCCATTTGGAGTAGGAGTGTCCTTAGCGTGTGATTTCCCAAATTTCTTTTTCCCTGTGCTGCAGGGACAGTAGGAGTGTGGTGTATCTTCCCATCAGTTGGCTGAAGGCAGCTACCTGCCTCAGGGACCAGGGTTTCTCCTCCATCCCACGACGACAGCCTTGACCCAAATGGCATAGGGGAAGGCCTGGCACCGCTGGAGCTCCCCCTCCACCCTGAAGTGCTGACCCAAGGACGGCTGCAGCAAAGCTCCAGGCCACGCAGGCTGCTTTGCAGTAGTTCCCCATGTGTTCGCTGCCTGTGTGCTCACTGCATTTCTCTGAGGATGAAGCTGAAACTGAAATAAGTGACCTCACATTTTTGACCCCAAAACAGTTTCTTCACTGCTGAAGGCCAGTTGCAGGAGCACACCAGACTACACCATTCTCCCCAGTTCATCAACCCTCTACCCAAGGGTCAGCCTTGCAGGCAGCTCACGGGCAGAGCATGAAACTGCGCAAAGTAGGGGCTACCAGGCGTACCCCGGGGTGCGGCCTCATCCACGCTTCCGAGGAGGGAAGGACTTCAGCCAGCGTTGAAGAGCCACGCTTGCAGGCTCACTCTCTAGCCACGTGCCTCAAGAGTGCCTGTTGATGCAGACATGCACAAATATGCACCAGACCACAGCTGTGTGCATCACCCACCCGCTCCCCGAGGCGAGGAGCCCACAGCGGTGACAGCTGGGAAGAGCATCTCACCGGGATGGCAGTGGTGGGGACGCAGCCCAGGCCTGCACTCTCTCAGGCACCGATTAGACCTCCACAACCTCAGGCATGTGAATTGTCACTAACTACCCTCAACAGTAAACGTTGCGCTTGTACCTGAGCCACATTTTGGTGTGTGCCAAAGCTGCCTGTGGTGGTAGAGAAGGAGAGCCCACATCAGCCTGGCTTCCTGTCTCATACTGGCATCTTCCCACCAGCTGCTGGAGACAACTGCCACCTCAAGTCATGTAAAAAATTGGCCGAGGTCAATGCCACCCCTGGCCTTCCTCTTGCTGCAAGCCAAGGAACTGCAGCTTGCTTCTCTCCTGCAGATGTGTCATCCTTCAGGCCGCGCTCAGGTGAAAAGGCTGCTGAAATGGCTTCTTCCAACACACCTCACTGCACAGGTCCCCCGTTCCCCATGGAGGCAATGACGCAAAGATTTACGCAGGCTGAAAATTTTGATGCATGTCTCTTCAAAGCCAATTTATTTTTATTCCAGAAGGTATAAATAATAGAAAAGCCTGGGGTTTTTTGGCTGATCTCCTATTTATTTTCTCTGGTCATTTATTGTAGCTCCATTTATTTCTCCCTCTGATTTCAATTTCTGCTCTGGATTCATTTTGATTCTGGTTTCCTCAAATATTATGCACATAAATTAAGTAGCAGTATTCAGAAAAAAAAGATCTGGGAGTCACCTGTGTAACCCAGAAGGCACGAAAGGATGCAAAACGCAGAGAGCACAGAGAATGAGAAAAAATATTGACATTTTGATTCTATTTCATTCCAGTCTTGTATATGGAACGCTGTATTTCTCATGTTATTTAAAAAAAAAAAAAAGATAAAGTAGATATAGGAAGGGTTCTGAAAAAATACTTTGAAAGGATAAAGAAGCTGGAAGACTAACCATCAGAGGCGAGACTGTAACGATTTAGAGTGAGAAATGAGTAAGAGATGATATGCAATAGGTATATCTAATAATGGACTTTGAGAGAAAGTAACTCAATACATCCTTTTTCCATAATATAAAAGAAAGAAGATACTACCACTGTAGATTAGAATTTCTTTCAAACTTTGCTGAGAGTTTATTTATTAACTTAGATTGTAAATTTTTCACAAAGTCATTGGATCAGTTTAGAAGTAATTCATAATAAAAATTCACACATTATACTTAATGCATTTTTGCAACAATTGATTGTTTTATACTGTTCATCTTGAAATATCTTGCTTATACCTCTGGAGCATCTAATATTATCAGCTTCATTGTTAAGCTACTAGCTGGACTAGTCTGACCAGGGATGGAAATGTTGGGGTTTCTGTAACTGTACAGCCTTTCCCAGGTCCAAGTGAGCAGAGATAAAGCCATGCATTTAATCTTAAATGCAGTAGTTTATTACTTTGAGTACTTCATTTAAAAAAGCATAACATTTTGCATGTCAAATACCGCAAACAGAAAAAGTAGAAAAAAAGAGGCTACTGAAAGTAAGACAAGGTTCATAAATCTTTTTAATGCTTGAATAGCTAACAAGGAAGGGCTTGCAAGGACAGACTTGGTGATATAATCATTACCAAAAAAGGATTCTGTGTCACCTACTACAGAAGTGTAGAATTTAAAACATTTGAAATTATTGCCTGAACATGAATTTCCTTGGGCCAAAATACCTTATTTCTGATAATTGCTTCATGCATTATCTGCAATCACAAATTATTTCATTCTGCCATTCACATGAAAATAATCCAAGGACTGTCCATGCAAGTTCGAACCTATTTCTCCCTGGGCCGTCACTTTCAGATGAATGTTGTAGAGCAGCGTTTTCAACTGCCAGGTCCCCAGACCCAAATGGGTCTGTCTGACTACGGCACATATAATCAGAAAAGAAGTAGCAGAACCCTCTGTTTACAGCTTTTAATGATTCCTTTACTTCTACAGTTAGCACTGTTTACAACTGAGGGTGATCATTAAGTTCTCACATTCCCATTCTAATTTTAAGGGTCATCAGATCTCATTGCTGGAAGAGGCAGTCTTGGTGTTGTCCTCACTGAAACCAAAAAAGTTACTATATCAGAGAGAAATTGCCATCCCCGTTGATATAATAGTGTTCTCCCTAAAATGAGTCTTCGGAGCATTGTTTCTGCACAAAACCTGCACAAAAGTAATCAAAACGAAACTTCTGTTAATTGCCTAAGCTATCTGAGATTCCCCAGTAATTTGACTAGCTACAATTAGCTGCATGTCTTCCAGAGGGACACTCTGGGAGGGAAGCAAGGTGGGGGGAACGAGGTGTCCTGTGGAATTGGGACATTTCAGTAAGCTGCATTTTCTTGTATTTATAGATATAACCCTAGGGATGTAGGTATAGCTTTTGTTACTGCTGTGACAAAAGCTTATATGTACCATAAAGAAAGTAGTCTTTAGGCATGTATTTCAACTGCTGCCAGGCAGGCAGCCACAGCAGCAAGCTCTGCAACTGCCCAGGAAGCCCAATACTTGGCAAGGCCTTGGCTGTGAGCTATCACAGTTACACTATCATCGGTTCCAAGCCAGGCTGGGTACGTCCATATGAACATCAGGACCAGCTTTGGCAAGAAAGCAGACGTGGCTACACGATGCCATTTTTTCTCTGTTAAAAAACACTGAGTTATAAATGCTGAGGGTGAAAAACATTGATCCTCTCTGATCATGTATGAAAGACAGCAAAATCAAAAAGCAGATGTTACTGAAGCCACACGTGAAATAGAAGAAGTGGGTATGGCTTGATCCCCTTTCTTTGCAAACTGGTTTGGTTATTACAAAAGTAGGAGGCCAGGTAGAGCACACTACAGACAGGGGTGTAGACATGTGGCAACCCATCAGCCCACCTCCATGATGCAGAGAGAGGAGCTCTGGTTGGGTGACCCTCTCACATGAAGGCTGTGGGCATTCGTTTCAAAGCCAGTGCTGGTGCATGCTCCACTGAGAACAGCCCAGGGAAAATCCAGGATTTGTTCCCTGTGCTATCAGGCATCAAGGTAAGTGTCTTGTCAAATGAAATAGCATATGGTCTGAAAAACAGCTATGCTCTGAGTACCAAGGGTTGGGGCTTTTTCTTTGCTGTTTTCTTTTTTCCAATTTGTTCAAACCAGAAATCAAACTGACAGGCTTGATAATTATAGGCAGTGTGCTTTGGCAAGTACAGTATCTCTTTCCAAGTAGTGGCAGCTGAATATAGTAGGCAATTCCCAACCTCCTACCCCAGAGTGGGTAATCTCCACCTTCCCTTGCTGTCTATTACCTCAACTGCCAAGTACTAAACAAATATAATGGAAGGAATGCTGTTGGGTCTCATCAAGACCTGAAAGTGTAGAATTTCTATAAACCGACATGAACAAGACTCTGCAGACAACAAAAACTCCTCCCTATGCCTTTATATCAAAAAAGAGTTAACACGTAAGGTAGCAACTTCCACATTTCAGCATTGCACAGGTTCACCAGGTGAAATCGAGTAGATACCACAGAGAATGTAGGTCTCTCATTGTTCCTTAAGGTGAGGGAACTGGAAAAAATAAGAATACAGAAAGGAAAAGTAAATTACGTTTTAGAAAACGCCTCTGTTTCAACCTGGGGAGTTTGATTTAATGTGGGAGGAGTTCTTGGAAGTGAGCATTCCAGATTTCGTGTGCTTTTTGAGCTCTAATTAAATAATTTGCAAAAGAATACCATATGTGCACAGGCTTCTCAAGGGATAAGCATGTAAATTTCTACCTTGATATTCACCGACTGTTGAACCCATTCCAGCATGGAAGGAGGCTCATGGTTTTTCCATTTCTTCTAAATAACTGCCTGAGCAACTACCAGCGAAACTAAGTTGGCATCTAGTAATCTTTGTCACATTCTTCAAGGTTCAAGTTCCCCAACATACAAGCTACTGCATTACTGAGAAATTTTCTCAGAAAGAAAACACACCATTATGAGCACTTTTGTTCTCCCATAGTAATAATAAAAAAAAACATTAAAGCATACATAATGCAGCAGTCAGTACCTATTCTATCTGCGCAGTGGTACAAAGTAAAAGGAGCCCAGAAGAACAAAGGGAAGGCATGACTAAGCGCTAACACAGGCACCAGGTGGAGTGGCACAGCCATCCATACCCCGACTGTCTGACTCACCCGGCTTGTTTTTATACACATCAACCACGAGACAAACTCCAGCGTTATGTGCAGCTTTGATAATACATAATTAGTTGGTGATTTAACAACTGTCGGAAAAAATAGGACAGTAATCATGGCGGGGGGAAAGAATGAAAACTCCACAAAAAGGAGCGAATTAGCCCCTGCAGCCAGCAGGTTTTTGAACTCTTTGGGTAGTTTGTCAGACTGTTACAATAGAAGTGATTTTGGAAATAGGAGCAGTTCATAAATTGGCAATGCTGCTGATTGACATCCCTCATCCAAACTAAAGAAACGTTCATGCATCTATAGTATAGAACTTCCTTAAGGGAATATTTTAAAACCTGAATAACTACTGCAAGCATTGTTTCTCTGATCAGAGAGATGATGTGAGTGACAGCTATGCAGGTGGGGGTACAGGAAGGCAGGAGACGACCAGACCTGAGGTTTAATTTTAGGAGAGACTCACAACTCTCTGATCAAAAAGAAAGCTCATCTCCAACTATTCCATACACTGAACAGGATCAAAAAAGACGAGTCTTAAAAGTAACAAAAATCAGTCCCAGTCCTCACAGCAGCCAATGGGAAATCTGTCATAACCTTCAACTGATGTAAATATCTGCTCAATTCTGCTATTAAAACGGCTGAAAATATTTTCTAATGGGAAGAAAGCACTGAAGTTAGCCTTTGTATTCATTAGAGGCAGCTATTATGGTGATTTTGCATTTATTAAAATATGAACATAATTGCAGTTATAAGGAAAGGCTCTGATGGCTTACAAATATGATCATGGTTTTTTAGTTTATGATATCTGGGATCACAGACTAGGACGAGAGCTTTTACCCAGTCTCTTTATCATTTGTCTCAGCTGCCTCTCTCTGCCACAGAGGAAATTCAGTCCAAAAATGCTAACCTGAAAGCTCCAATTTAACTTGCTCCTCTGTATTTATGCTTAGGTATGTTCCCTTATGGAAAACTATTTTTGAACTAACATTTTATACACAACTGCAATTTCCTATGCAAAACTTTGTGTAGGAGACATAACAGCATCATGTTTGTAACATGCAGACTCAGTCTGGGCACAGTTTAGTGGGGGTTTTTTTCAGCTGATGTCTAAAAAGCAAGAGATCAACTCCGTAGTTTTGAAGTTTTATTAAAATACAAAACTGGTGTTCTGGAGTTGGAGGCAGTCCTAGACTTGCAATAATCTCAGATTTTTGTCCTTTCCCCCTCAAAACAATTCCAGATTGTGGAATTTCTGAGTTGGAGATATGGGTTTATTTTTCAGATTTCTTAACTTTCCAGTGCACTCTAACTTAAATTCAATTGTAAACTCAGTTTAAGAGCTTCAATATGCCAAGTGAAAATGTTGATAAAATTTATCTTCATTTAAAGATTCTTTGGGGCAAGCTTCTCTTTTACTGGCTGACATTAATCCTGAGTTTTCACTTAAAGCGTTAAAGCCAATAAAGAAAACCTCACACTTCCCTAATGCTGAAGGAATTTTATCAGAATGAAGATTACTGACCGAAAGGTTATTCTCCTTCGACTACTCTTGTTTAGATGCAGATTCTCCATACAATTCTCCAGTCGTCCTCCTCTCAGTGTTCTGTACAGTTTTGAAAAAACAATATATAAATGTCCACTGAAAAAAACCTTAAAATCTAAACTTTAATTTTATTCTTAATAAAATGGTATATGCACAATGCCTTAAATCTCAAATACTAAAGCAGTAGATCTTATGAGATAAATGTGTATTGTTACCCCATTACACAGACAGAAGCCATGAGTCTGTGGTGTAAGGTCTTGTTCAAAGGGAGAAACAACTCTGTGCAAACATAATATCTATAAGAAGGGCAGGAATTGGAGCTGCACATTTTTTCCCACAGAATGTTGATGCAATGGTGTCTACCATACCAAACAAAAGGAAAACAAATAGAAAATATTAACAGCATTTTACATTTCAAAATTGGGCACACATGATGTCAAATTGCTAGCTTTCAGACAAGAACCATAATGCCCTTTAGGTCATGTGTTGGTCCCTCTGGCATTTTAAGATCTAGCAGTGACTCTGGCAATAAAAGTGAAGGATCAACAATGGAAACAAATTCAAAAAAGGTACTATGAAAATATGGGATTAAAATACAGTTTTGAAAAAAATAGCTTATATGTAGGCTGCAGATAAAACATAAGTTTTTACAGTAACTTTCATATTGACAAATATTATTGTATAAAGCATATGAAGATGAAGATTCCTGCTGAGAAGCTGTCTGACTTATAGTTCATTTCCAAAACAGAAAGCAAGAACTTCTAAAAAGTACTTGAGGTGATGAGACACACAGTACATTTTTATTTCTCCAATTTTGCTGACAGACACTGTCGACACTGCTTGTTGCCAAGTTGTTCTGTAGTTTACTTTTCCCAGACAGCTACTTTAAAAAAAAAAATCTTGTAAATGTTGAATGTTCCATAAAATAATGGCATGGTGTCATCTTGGGACCTCTGCCTCACCGAAGATAATGGCAGCTCCCTCAAAAGCAGTCAGATGTGCTCCCATTATTTAGTCTTACATATCCACCTGTGTGATGCGTTTGAGCCCATTAAGGTATCCATTTCCGTGGCATTCAAAACATGATATGCTTGTGAATTAAACAACTGGTTTTTTAATGATACTTGCTGTGTAAGAGTGAATTTGAGCCCTCTTGGACCAAATTGCAAGGCCACCACAGACTCATGGCTCATCCTTGGAGGAAAGCGCTACAAATCTGAGTAAGGGACATCTGAAAATCCAAACAGGCTTTGACTCCAGTACAGAAGCCTGTATTGCTGGAAAAGGACTGAAATTTCAGATCCTCTAAAATCTCTAGCTAATAGGAATTGTGGCACCAGTCAGCAGCATCAAGATTTCATGAGTCTTTCCCTGAACCAGGAAAGCCTTGATCTCAGTGAGGGCTGTGACCACTGCCATTTCACTCCTCAGCTGTAGTCCTTACCTCTCTTCTGTAAGTGTGAAGGAGTGAGAGAATTCAAGAGGTAGTTACACCACATTTGTCTTAGTCATCTATTTTTTCCATTCCTATTTTGTTAGGTAGAAGATGCCTAGGCCTTTTTATACTCTTCAGTTTCCTAGTCTTAAAGTGTAGCTTTATACTTCCAGATGTGCACAAATTTCTCTAAAAAAAGAGAAGAGGTGGGAAGGAAAGTTCCCAAGGCTTAGAAGTTATATATAACATTGCATAAAATTGCTCTTTAATGTATTTTCTGGGGCTTCTGTTTAATCCTGAAAGACCTGAAATTGTCATGTTCAATTTCTGGTAAATAACTTCTGTCAACTTCTGCTTATCAGGAGTGTCCTCTTCCGAGCCTGTGCTACATATGGTGGCACTCATGGGGATGGGGGTAGGAATTACTCATTGCTGAAGAACAGGATCCAAAGAAGGAAGCTAGATAATTGACTCTGAAACGGTGGTTTCACCATTGCATAACCCGGCTTAGTGCTACGTTTGTGTCCAGCTCTGAGAAAATGTGCTTTTTGAAATTCCTAGCTAAACAGACATGTGCTTTCATAGATTGTTGGAGTTCATAAACGGCGTGGGTTTTCATCAAGTTGGCAAATTGGTTTCATTTTGATCCAATGCTGCAGTCAATTTGTTGACTTAATTTTGATTTGATGTCTGTAATACTCCACTGTTACTTTTGTGGAATATTAATGCCAGATTGGCTTTGATTTCATGGTTCTATTTTAGTTCAAGTTTCTTAACAAAATGTATTGAACCGATACTTCTAACAGGATTTTCAAAAATGCCTAATCTGCACAATCTTTTCAGTAGGCAGCACCACTGCAGAGTGAAGACATGGGTAAGTATCAGCTAGCCAACCCAAAACCCCAATCAGCTCTCAGTGCAGTAAGGAGATTGTTCAATACAGCAGTAAGCATAATAAAAACATCATCCAATGGAGTAGGTATTTGTGCGAAAAAAACCATGGCTTTGCTTCCTTTTTACTTAGTTTTATATTTTCTAAGAGTAATTCTTTTTAACAATGTCTAAGAACAGAACCTCCATCCCTGAATACCCTGACAGTCATCCAAGGATGCTTCTGGACAGAGAAAAAGGGGTATTTGCACATCCAGACACAGCTATCTGAAGTGGCCGGCTAGCCCCCATGCACCACCTGCACTGCAAGAGGGGAGAGAAGCTTGTGCTCACGCTCGCCACCTGCAAGAATTTATTTCCTCTGCCTGTTGGAGACCAGCCCATCAAGTTGTAAGCCTATCGCTGGGTAGTGTAAATGATCCACAGAGCATGCAGAAATGCAAGTGCAATTTCTGCATTCAGCCAAGGGCTTTCTGGTGGGAGGCAGGGATTGCTAAACTGTGAGGAAAACATGTCATGGAGTGGGGTTTTGTTCCATTTCTTTGTTCCGCAGTGAAGGACACTGAAGAGTCATTAAGGTCCGCATGCATAGCTACCTGCATTCACCTGCAATATTGTTCACATCAAGTATACTCATCCCCCCGTCAGTGGCTGAGCTGGCAACAGGACTGCAATTTCCTAAATCTTCGCCCTGTGCTTGAACTGCAAGGCAGTCTCGTCTCCACTTCTGCATTGAGTTCGGAAGTATCCCACAGCTAAAGTGAGGCTAATTGAAAGCTAAGGCCTTTCACAGCTCTCAACACCTTAATCCACTCCTGGCTTGACTTGATATTTTAAAAGATGGAAATTACAAAATGTAAATGTTCACAACCTTAAAACTGTTTCATCTTTTCAGTCCAGTTGCTCTTTGGCTTTCTCCAGGCTTTTTTTACTCTATTTTTTAGATTTAATTTACAAGATTTTTACTCTATTACTGTAGTGAATAGCTAAGTTAGGGGTGCTACAGGTCACCTTCTTATAAATTAGTTTTAATCTGGATTTGCCACTCATCATCCTCAGCTCACTCTGCTCAGGCCAAGCATCCACTTCTCCGAGTAACGATTCTTATGCTGCAATATTCTCTCTGTAAATCAACCAAATAATCTCAGCCTCTGCAGAAAAGCAAATTCATCTGGTAAACAGTTTGTTTTGTTGCATCAAGGACTCGCAGGGGTTAACTCATGAAGGTTATTGTAGGAAACATTTTCCCATCTCCTTTGGAAGTTGGACTTGGTGTGCCCAAACAGGCAAAGGCCCCAGTGAGTGGCTTGATGTCCATACCACTGCTGCATCACCCTAGACTTTTATCGTGACGGCTTCACTTTCCTCGAGAGCCCATCCTCTCCCCCTGCCTGCCTCTCAGCACTCCTCCCCACCGAATTCCCAGGCCTCTTCGCTGCACCCCCTTCCCAGGCTGCCTCCCCTCCCTCTCCAAGAGGCCTTTTCCAAGCACTTGCCATATGCCTGGCCCCACCAGTCAGTGCTGCACCTCTCATAATTTTATATTTTTCAGCTCCCACAGTCAAATGATTAGGTGAGAATCTTGGCTTATGGTTTTAAGTAAGTTTCCTAGACCTCGTGGTAGCAAAGAGAAACTTAAAAACATGACTCAAGTGCACCCTAAAGGCTAAGAAACCTGAAGGCAGTAAACCACACCCTAAATTTATTTTCTTTTTAAAATCTCAGTTTTAAGTTTTTAACCAATCTCAGGCCTTTCTCAGACTTTCCTTGTGATTTGTGAACATCTGGGATTGGCAGTGCTGCAATCTGACCAAGCAGGTTGGAAAACTTCATCCTACAGTCCAGCTGCTCCCCAGGGTGCACTTCCCACTGGCCCCACCAGACTGCATCTCCCGAAATGCCCTTCGCCTGAGAGGCCCCAGGGACTCCTGCTCGATCCAGAGGGTCGCATAATGAGCCACTGCATTGCCTGAGCCGCTGCTTCCCCGTTGCTATCTTTGGAAAAGTTAATGACCACGTTGGTTTTCTTAGCTATCCCAGGGAGAGTGGCGTTCTTCAGGCAAGCGCGGATATCTGGAAGCAGGAGAAAGAGGTGTGATCAAATCCATGTGTTTTCTGTTCCCACAGGAGTGTGCATTCAGCTCTCACCAGCAAAATCCTTCTCACTTGTTTTTCCTCTGCAAAAGAACGATTCCAGGCGCTCCTTCAGCTTGGTAAACATGAGTAACCTGAGGCTGGATTTTTCCAAGTAACAAGCTTTTGTTTCTTTTACTGTTATTTCCACACATAGCAGGCCCAGAATAAAGGTTTGTGTAAGATTTGCCCATCGAAGATTATTGATTTCCTGCCTAACAAACATGGCAGTTCACTCCAGCTGCTCACCCTGTTTTTCCTCTGTATCTTATTCTGCTTTCAGATCCCACTGTCATGCTAGGCAGAAGAGCCTGCCTCCATTATTTCCTCTCTAGCCTCAGTAAGTGCTTATATTTTAAAGTTAAATTGATTTTTCCCTCTGTTCTGTGAACACTGTCACTTGGTCTTCTGACCACACCAGTCCACTCACGACAGCCAACAAAATTTGCAAAATACAAAGTATATGTTTTGTAAGTAGACTGAAGAATGATGAATTCTAATGAAACAAGGCCAACGTAATGAAAAGCACTGAAATTCAGTGCTGATATTAAGAATGTCACTGTTAGACTTAGCCCTGCTGTGATGAGAACTGCAGGGGTTATTAAATGTGTCTTCCTTCTTAATAGCTCAATTGATGGTTTCAGTAGTGATGCACAAGTTGCTGCCAGGTGTTAGATAAAAATAACTAAATACAGTACAGTCACAACTGTGCTGATCAATGTGGGTTATGACAAAGTCTTTTAAAGGAAAAAAAGATTTCCCATCTTTGGTCTGCTAAGGGTTAGCTGATTCATAAGCCTTACTTGAAATAGTAAATAACATTTTTTTTTTATCTGCACACAGTCTTGCTGGTCATCATCCATTACTGGAGGGCAATATCAATTAATGTATTTATTATTAATAATCAATATAAATATATGAGGAAAAACAAAGCCCTGTTATTTCAAGGTAGGGGTTGGAGCATAAAATCATTGAAGCCTGTGGCTTTTGTTGCTGTTGGGTGAATAAACAAATTATTGGAAAACCTGAGGGGGCTCCAATGACATAAACCTGCAGTTCCTGGGCTCAAGTCCCTGCTGATGGGGGATGATTTGGGGCATCTTATCTTAAGGGGCAACTAATTTCTTGGTGCCCAGGCTAAAAGGCTGCATCGAACAAAATCAGACACAAGCACACGTCAGAAAATCTGCAGGTCTTCTGCCTACCAGTCAAATGTCTAACGTGTGCCATACACAAACCACGTCAAATAATTAATGAAGGCCTTGATTATGCTACTGACCTTGTGAAGATTGTGTTTTCTGTCACTGAAAAAATCAAACTCATGTGAAGATGAGCTGCCCCCTCCTTCTACATATGAACTACAGTGACCTCCTCCTTAAATATACGCTTTGCTGGATGTAAGTGGGGACATAAGGAAATCACCCTGTTGCTGTGGGTTGATGCTACTGAGAAGAGCTTCAGTGGGACCTACACAGAGGCATTAAAAACCCCTCTAAATGGAGGCAGTCAGCTCTGAAGGAGGGATGGGCTAGGAAGGAAAGTATAGAGAGAAATGAGACGGTAGTCTGCTCCGGTTGCTGCTTGATCTGTGAAGATAGCAGAGCCTTTTCTTAATATATGCTTTTAGGCTAGGACTGAAACACTCAATAAAAATATACCTGGAGCTAACAGACAATTAGTTTTTATTGCTACTGCTTTTTGTCTGTCAGTACTCCTTAGATTAACTGCTTTACTTTTAGTCCAGTATTTGAACAAATGCTGCTATTACAAGCCTCTACTCAGAACCAGTGAAGTGGTTTGTTTTGGTAGGTAAGAGTACATTATGCCCCACAGACTATCCTCTAAGTCCTGAAAAGAATAAAAACCTTTGTACTGTGCTAGATATTATATTAAGTGGAAACTGAAAATTTTATAGGCAAAATACCTCTTGCAAAACATGACTTCTGCAAGTGGCATTGTCTAACTTCACCGGAGCTTCCCGCTATTTGAAATCAGTTCAAAAAATGCACACTGGAAGCTTTTATAAACATTACGGAAACATAAGCCTGTGGATGCCATTACGCTGGTGAACTCACAGCCTGAAATGCATGTTAAGATAAACAAGCTCCTCTTCTGCTGAGCTCCGCCCCCTCCCCCAGAGCACTGCTTTCACCTGGTGAAGAAGCAGAGAAGCATCTTTTTTTGGCTGGTGGGCACCAAAGGCTGCTCTCCCCTGGGCACCAAGGGGACCAAGGGGAACTGGCTTTCTAGGGAGCACTGCCAGCTTTCCCAGGGTCTGACAGTGTCAACATATGCTTGTGTTTTCTCTTTTTTAACTCGTATCTCTTATTCTTGCCCCCCAAGAGAAAGACGAAGGTGTGATCTCTCTCTTGCTTAAGCTAAAATGCAATAGCCACTTTTGCTTTCTGAAAGTGGCTGGTAGCTCTGCTCCTTTTTCTGTTCAGACAGCTGCCTTAGAGGAAAGCCAGGTGGTGCCTATGTTGAACTCTATGTGCCAGAGTAGTGACGTTGGCAAGATCAAGGCCAAAACTGATTTGAAAAATGAAAAATCATTTCATTTTTCAAAAATGAAAAAAACATTTTTTCCCCTGATAAAAGTTGCGACAGTCATTAAGAACTCTGTTATGAGCTGTGTCCGTTGCGACACATAGCAAGAAGTAAAGCAACAGCCTGCCTAGGGATCAGTATTGAACAGAGAGATGATACAAATCACTAGGAACTGAAATGACTCACCGGCTTTGTGTTCAGCTCCACACCTACAGCCTCGTGGTTATTATATTAAAAAAAACGTTGAAGTACTTTGCATTATCTGCTTTAACACTGAAGTAATACTAGTGACAGCTACCAAGGTGCTGTGCTTCTGTAAAACTCACACTTCACAAATATTAAGCTATACAATTATTTATAAACATGCCAGTTTTATAAAACAATAGAAATATGGTTAGTGCAACTAAAACCATGCATTTCAGTTCAAAAATAGATAAATAACAAATGGAGATGTCATCCTGTCATGAAAACTGAGTGACAGATTAATAACATTTTCCACATATTTCAATATATTTATCACACACCTTCACTGAGCATTTCTAACTGTGACATGTTTGCATAAGATTCTTTTTTTTTAACTGAGTTTTAGCAAATGCCTATTTTCGCAGAAGGGTAATAATGCTGGACTGGACCAGTGGTCCACCGGGTGAAATTCATAACAACCACAGCGTTAATGCAGCTGCATGCTGAACTTGGCCTTCATCTTTAATATTCTTGTGATTAAAGCATGACTATAAATGAAAACAAGTGAATTCCTGACACCACAGTTGTCAGCAGGCTATTTTCTTCCACTTACTTCTCCAGAGCTAAAATTTCACCCATAACTGAGACTGAGAGTTGTTCTTAATTTATTGAATTGGTTCATCCTAGGGTTTTTTTTTCCCTTAAGATTTCTAACATCTTTCTTTTTACTGTGACTTCCACTTAAAATGGCAATAACACCTTGTTTCTCCTCTTTCCTGAGTAGCTGAGGTTATTTTTTTCCAATTATTCTTTCCCTGTGCCTTGCTTTTCATTACTCAGTAATGTTTTTCAGCTTCAACTGTACCATGCTTTAGCTTGCTTTCGTCCTTCTGAGTTTCTCAGTCATCTCTCATCCAAGCTCCTGGATCACTTTGTCTACTGCATATTTTTCACCTCAGTGTTCACCTGCTTTTCAAGAAAAATATGCACGTAAACTCATGTGTATTCAGAAAGGGAGCCTGAGGCACTTCAGTATTAACTTTTGCCCATACTAAAAATTAACCATTTAATCCCATTTTAGTGAGGTTTTCTGTCTTCCAGTCAGGATGGTGCAGCACTTCAGCTCTCGTTCCATGAACACCTATTCTCCTCAGCCTTCCCTCTCATGAGGGATGAAGCATTTTCTGAAAAGAAAATTCAATTAAAATGTCATCCCACTCTTCACTAGATTTTCGTTAACTTGCCTGGGGATTTTTTTATAGAGAAGATATGATTTATCAGATTAAACACAATCTGGCTTAAAAATATCTGAATATTATTTCAGTATCTCCAGGTGTCAGCACCCTGGCCTTGTAACATCCTTTATGTTTGTTCCTTAGAAAGAATAGGTTTCAGAAAAATATATTCCCCAATAACCCACGTGATGAAGATTGAGACAAATCTTTCACTGTACTGCAATTCTCACTCTCCTTAACTACATTTCAGCAAACTTACAGGTTTTCATGCAGGTTTTCTGATTTCACTATATTGAAGACTTAGTTTTATTTGGTCTTTTGCATCTCTGGTTATGTGTTTCACGTTTCCCATATCTCTGAATACACATCTTTTTGTCTTCTCTATTTCATTCAGTTGGGCAGAATTACCATTTTTTGAAGAATTCCTGTTCACTTAGGAAAAACCACTTGAGCCTTGCCACTGAATCTGGGGTGTTTTCTCTTACCATCCTGCTTTTTTTATATCTACCTCTGTTAAGAAATGCTTCCAGGTGGCCTTCACAGTGGTTTCTAGTAATTTTCACATTTTAAAGTACCTTTACCTGTAAGATTTTTTTTGATCAGTTTTCTCATTACACAAAATATTTCTTTCTAAAGCAGAGTGTTAGGGTGATAATTAATTTCTATTAACTTATTCCTTTGGAACATTCATCAGGGTTTTTTTATGGAAGTGTCTAAATTTAGGTTGAAAAATAAGTAATTTGATTTTTCTAAAGCACTGAGCTCTCTGGCACCAAATGGAACTGCTCAGTGTTTTTAAATCATGATATTTGAAGGTAAAACTTTGCATACCTGTTATTTTCAAAGTTGTGAACCATGTCACTTCAGAGGAAGAAAGCAAACTTTACATGGCAATCCAAATGTCCAAAACAAGCAAATAACATCCAAGAAACTAGGCCTGCAACAACATTTTAGAAATGTTATAGAAAGCAGGTCTGGTCTGTACACGCTTTAGGGCCTACTCATAAGCAAAAACTTTATGAGCAGAAATCTGAGGACACTAACTAATTGCTATGGATAACAGATAAATCTGTTCCTCTGGAAATAATATTAATTACCAACATTTTTACAGCACTGCCATCAATATAACGTACACAAAGCCCCTAGAAATGAATTAGTGACCTCAGCCTTTCTTTCCCATAGTTATGTACAGATTGACATAATTTCCTGAGAAGCACTTAACTTCAGTTAATGAAGCTATCACTCAGTAAAAGAGAAATGCTTGAACAAAGCTTCTAGTATTCATCAGGTAGGTGTAGCGCAGTTATGAACCACGGGCTCTGACTGACACCCAGCAGTGACAAGTTTTCAGGATACAGAAATTCAGTTAAGGTTTAATTTGCAAAAAGTATCTGTATTCTTGTTTTGTTATTTTGCTGTTTATCCAGAATCTCCCATAAACCGGGTGGTTGCAAGATGAAGCATTTGCAAAGTGATTGTATAGGTCATTATTCTGCCACATCAGATACTAGTTAGTCTGGAGCTCTTTCTAGCTTTCTTCTTCAGCTTTATTTCAGTAGCTATGCCAAAGAATCATAAGAAATAAAAAAAAACAGGGTCAAAGTAAAACAGATCTGTGTTTTGTATTTTATTATTAAAATAACCAAATTTAAAGCAAAACTTTTTTTTTTATTAGAATAAACATTTAGTTCAGTAGGAGTCTCTGAACTCAGTTCTGAGGGACTTCATGCTAGCTGTCACTTTTCCACAAATTCCACAAGCCAGTGGACTTCTTGACACTTAAACAAACTTCTAATTTTTCAAGAAATTCTAGAGCAAGTCAAAGAAAAATATCTTAAGAAGTTGCTTCAGTGTTTCACATGATGTAATCCAAGTCATTCATCCAAAGTCCTTTCCCCTAATAAATCACTTGGTTAATTAGGGTTCTGCCATGAGTCAACACAAAGGTAAGTGCTGTCATGTTTTGGTACTAAAGCTGTAGTTTCCCTCTGTTATTCCAACAGATTAGATAGTAATCTAATGTGAATTTTAGTTATTTCAAATACGGGAAAAAAGAATATGCACTTTAATTCAACAATAGCGTGTTAATGTTCATCATTATTATTACGAGTTTTGATGGCCTCCTTCGCTAAGAGGCTTTTACCTTCTTGAGGCAATTAACTTCTGCTGCTAAAAAGATGAAATATGTGGTGAGATGTCATGTTTGAAAACTTTTACTATCTCCAAATCAATTTATTTAATTTTTTAAAATATTAGGTCAAATGCCAGAAGGTGCTTCCTAACAAATCCATAAAAACCTTTCAGGTACATTTTGGTACCAATTACACAGACGGGAGCAAGTTCTCAGTGAGGGTAAATATCATGTCTTTGTCTACGCCTAAATGATTTATTCCCTCTGATGATCTGCCCTGCTAAGTAACCATTTCTTCATTCCTTGGTTACTACCTGCAGTAGCAAATGGTGGCTACTGCAGTAGCAGTCCTGACTCACAACAGTGACTGAAGTGACAAATGGAATGAAGTGGATGGACTAACTCTGAAGATAACACAAAATGGAAATTCCTACTAGATAAGTGCTTGAAGACACACTGTCAATAACTTCCTCCATCATTAAAAGAGCAGTACACTCAGTGCCGGCAAATCTTTCAAGAAGAGATGTAAAGCTCTTCTCAAAAGAGCTCACCCAGGCCCTTCTCTGGGCTCTTCACAGATGGACAGACAGACAGGCGTGTCGTTTACTTCCTTGAGCCGCTTGAGCCTATTTATAATCCCATCTTCCTATGTGTCA
The DNA here is from genome assembly GCF_900496995.4 of Aquila chrysaetos chrysaetos. Lineage (NCBI taxonomy): Eukaryota > Metazoa > Chordata > Aves > Accipitriformes > Accipitridae > Aquila > Aquila chrysaetos. The sequence goes on along the minus strand of NC_044016.1, from coordinate 24,070,955 downwards.
AACCACAACAGGATCTGCACCTACACCCCAAGTCTATCTCCACAATGGTCATAACTGGTAATAGCATCTTCTTTGAAAAGAAAACCCAGATACCCAGCGGGCAACCTCCTAACGGAAGCTGTGGCAGGTTCCACAGCTGGCACGTCACACAGGTTTCTTTGCCCTGCTGTCCCTGATAGGCTTGCTGGTGCGTCAAATTTTTTTCAAGCTGGGAGGAGTAGACTTAATGTGAAGTAGAGAATCTCATCTTAATTCTACTAAGAATTTAGGAGACTTAGAAATTGGAAAGAAGAAATCTGGCATCAGAAGCCACCTGGCAATGACCAGTATTATAAGGTTGCCTCACATTTGTCATTTTAAAAGTCAAATCCGCACCAGCTGTGACGTTAAATGAGAACAGAAAGGAGGTGAGGGTAGAGGAGAAATAAAAATCTGTTCCGTGTTCTTTTTTAGTCTGTTGGCATCTCACACGTGGCCAAATCATTGTCTTTTAGGTCAAACAGTCCCAGGTACACAAGTTGCTGAGCAACAGTGACACCACTATGAAGAGCAAGCTGCCCTGCCCAAATGTAGTGAATACGCTCTACAGGTTCTAATGGGTTTATATAAAGTTATATCCATAAACTAAAAGGGGTTGTATTTATTCTTCACGAATATTGCAAGTGCGGGCTGTCCATCACTTTGTACCCTCCGTACTCAGCCGCTTCATGGAAAGCGAAGGACAAAACCGGAATACCCTAGAGCAAAAGAGTGGGGAGCAGGAGCGCGTATGGCCAGTCCCGGCTCATTCTGCACCGGGCTGGGTACCCGGTGAGCCACACAGCAAGGCAGATGCGGAGCCCCAGGGGCTCTTTTGCTTTCACGCCCGCTGCGCCGGGGCAAGCCTGGCTGCTGCCATGCCCAAGAGGCTGCCATGTTGGGGACCCGCTCCCCTCGGCGGGGCCGGAGCCGCAGCCGGCTGTCAGCACTAGAGGGCACTCCGGCATCAGCGACCGGCGGCACCGCTGCCGGGCTCCCGGCGGGACGGCGGCACCGCCGCCCCGGGCCAGGCCGAGCGCCCATCCGGCACCCATCGCCTGGTTCCCACCGGGAGACCCGTGGCACGATGAAAGCGATGCCGCCTCTACGCTCAGCCCAGTGAAGGAGGGGGGGCGGCTACTGGCGAGGACCTGACCGGCTGGTAGGACAACTGCGTCAGCGTGGAGCCGTGACGGTCGCCCTAGGTGAGAGGTCGAGAGCTCGCGCAGAAGCGGTGTGGCTCTTCCCAAAGGAACGGTCGGTGTAGCACTTCTCAGTCACCGTGCTGCGCTTCTTGCCTCGCGGGGTGGTAAGTATTAGTCTGGCTTCACCTCCAAAAGCCCGCTCTTAAAGAAGCTCGGTTTGTGACTCCTCACACGTCTGGCAGAAAATGCCATGCCTTTGTGAATGAACATCTCCATCTCCTCCCCAGCAAGGCCGGGAGAACGGCAGATTTCCAGAGGTCCGCTTTTCCTCAGGTGCTAATGAGAAAACGGTTTAAGAAGTGTACAGCTAATGGGCTAAAACGTGAAGGAGGGGAGAGGGCTGCTGTACTAGGCTGTCACTTTCCAGAAGGCAGAAGAAAACCCTCGCTGAGGTTCGAAGGCCGCCTGTGGCTGGAACGTGAGAGGAGCCCGTTCCCAGTGAGCTCCACTGCCCTTTTTGTGATGGGAGGCTTGAACTGACCTTAAACCATCTCCAGCTGTGCTTTAGGAAGTCTAGCCTTAAATAGTCTCAATGCTGTTGATTCTAAAATATTCCCTTCGTGACTAATTCATATTTTTCCTTGGTATTTAATCTAATTTGCTGCAGGCTAAGCCCTTTAGTTTTTGGCCTGTTGACAAATGAAAATGACTAGTCCCTGTACTCCATTCTCTCTGTGGATCTACAGATACTTATTATCTCTTCCCAGTCTTTTTTCTGTTTCTTCAATAACTCCTAGAGCATAAATACATCTGCTACTCCTCTCCTTCCTAGTTAAGGAGAAGCAGATTCCAGGTGTTCAGGGCTGGCTGAAGCAGACGCTATCGTTGAGTTTTAGGCAAATGCCATGTTCCCCATACATCTATCTGGACCAAATCCTTTTGTGCCTAAATGCCTTTAATTACCACCTATAGGCTCTTACTGAAATACTTATCCCTGGGGTGTTTTCCTCCTTGCTCTTCTGGGTAATGTATCAGGGTATCTTCTCCACTGCTCCTGCTGGCTTTAGTTTAACAGCTATTACATGCTTCATTAATATTTTAAGTAACACATACTATACACCTCATGCTTAATATGACCCTTTCAAATGGTAGTAGGTTTGATCTTGATCCTGAACTATAATACTGCACAGGTCCTTTACAGAGAGCTTCTCAGTGCTACATATATAGGGAAATCTGCTCCACAAAAAATGTCATGCTATGGTCACCGAGTTTCTGGTGCATAAGAAGCCAATGCCTCTTTGTCATCCTGGAGGGAGGCTTATATTCTTTCCTTTTGTTTAGAAAATACTCTGAAAATCCAGACTCCAAAAAAGATGGCTTACTGCCTTGTGCAGCAACTGGGATGGCAGTCCAAATTCCAGCCCAAGTTTTCATAGGCAGCCTTGGGCAGCTATTTTACCTACCCTGCATCCCTCAATTTCACCTCTATAAACGGGAGGTAATGTTCCGTTCCCACCTGGGAAATGCATTGATACCAGTGAGAGATTTGGATGCTACAAAAAGAGAGCTAGGCAAAACTTGTTTGCAGTCAAATTATAAAACTCCTAAAAGATAAACAAAAGTAAATCAGATTTTATATTCTTCAGCTTCCATTTACCTACCTCTAACACTAGAAAGTCCTCGGACTCACTACTATTCCCTCATGTTGTCTTCATAACTGAAGCCTTGATCTGGCCAGATCACTTAAACTTGAGCAAAGCTTCTTCCAATGAGCTGCCTCCCTGCAGCGGCTGGTTTAGGCACCCCTGGGACAAGCAAACCAGTTCCTTGAGACACGGATTGCTCTGTGTTTCGGAGTACCATGCACTAAGCAACATATAATCAATGCAACAAAACTTTTAACCTGTTTTGGCTAGATTTTGAAAAGAAATCATTTGGGGGCTAACATGGAGCATGATAAATTTCATCTCAAGAGGCCAATTTTTTGTAAAATAAACATTCTGCCTTACAGGAGGAGAAAAGGAGAAGCATACCCACCTACGGCCTCTCATTGCTGTCTGTGTCCTCTAAAGCAATGATCCATCCCACAGGCCAAATTCTTCCAATCTCGGTTACACAGGCATCACCTATGAAAAAGGGCCCACTGCTGGAACATACTTTTTGAATTAACAATGAAGAATTGTTAATTTAGGCATGCTATAGGGGTAATATGTGAAGCCATCAGAGAAAAAGCAAATCATGCAAGCCAAGATTAATTTCTAAGCCCTTGTCCCACAGAATTACTTAAACATGTGAATCCAAGATTTTTTCAGATAACTGCGGAGCATTTGGGCAATATAATGCAAGTTCAGAAAGTCTGGCCCTTTAAAAAAGTATTGGACACACTGTTCATGCCCTGCACAGTGTCAGTGAGGGTACACAGTGAATGTGAGGGCCTCCCCATGAATATGTGTATACAGTGAATGTACAGGCCTACCAGATAGAGTATCTAGCACTTGCAAAGTTGTGCTCGTATACACCAAAGGGTATCACAGGGCTGGAAATCCCAGATAAAATAAGCAGCTCCTCAGAATCTTCCCAAATTTTCTATGTGAGAGAAGAAATAATATTCAGGAAAAAATGCACATATATCAACCCTGTTATCGAATATTTTATTTTATTTTGATTTCTTCAACCTCCTGAGCAGCAACCACTGATGAATGTAAGTTACCACACTGAAATGGATGGAATTACTCGCATATTGGCAGATAAATAGGTCTCTGCAGGATTCTGTGCCTGCTTTCCGATTAAACATTAGTGCCAATGGCACAAGATGTAATTAGCATTATTGTAATAATGTCATCATCTTTTGTCTTTTTTTTTTTCTGTCAGGAATTAGAAATAGGAAATACAGTGTTGTCAGTCTGCATGAGAAGAGTGCTGGACCTGCAGAGTTTTACAGAACACTGCAAGCGTCTTGCTAGTGCAAACAACAAGAGCAACTCACCATAAAATTAAGGGAACAAACACTATCCACTCAACAGCGTAGAACACAATGTTGTTCTTTATTATATTATTTAAAAGGGGCAGATTTACTTGGTCATAAATTAATAATTCAGAAGGTGTAAGAAGGCACAGCCAATTAGCTGCAGTAATTTGCATTTTTATGCTCCTTCATTAGTTTTCTAAGGTTCTTCTCTTCTATTATAGCAATGCAAATGCCACCTTCCAAAAGGTGAATAGCCAACCTGTGTTTTGTTTGCATGGTAATGAAGCCTCTTCAATTATTGAAAGACCAAACAATTTAATAATTTTTAAGACAAAGCTTTGTTGCTACAATATCTCTTCTTTATGTTGGTTGTCAAGAAACATGCTTTTTTAATGTAATTTATTTTAACCTGAAGCCGAGACTTTATCAGGTGGCTGATTTTCTGAGGTTCCTAAAATCATGTCCAACTTTAATCATGTGAGTGATCCCTTGAAGGGAGGTATTAAAATCCTTTCTTAACGTAGAGGCTGACAAATAACTCCATGTACGATGGGTTTGTTTGCAGTGTAGGGTCCCTTTACCCTTGTGCAGGAATAAAGTGAGAAAGGTTTAATACACAAATTTGACTGTTAGGGGAACTTCCCTTTCTTATCAAGGAAGGCAGGGATGGTGCCCCATGCCCCAGATACCTGGTGGCACCTGCACCTTCAGAAGCTTCCTGCCACCTGCCCCAGGGATCTCCCTTTTGGTCATTACTATCTGTGGGCACAGTCTTGCTAAAGTTGACATCTTTAGCTTCTGAGAAATACTCCTGAGGCCAGCCAGGTTAAAGCTAAAAGACTTCCTGCAGGCATAACTAAAACCTTGGTCACCAGTGCTGCGGGCCGGCTGTACTTGCTTTGTCTCTGCCTTCCCATGCAGGGCACCAGCAAATCCCACTGGCTTCTCGGGGAGCAGCTCCTAACCTGCAGCTGGCCTGACACGTACTTATTTTTCCATTTTTACTCTGGCATTTTCCTTTCCAAATGCTTTCCATGTGAGGCCATTTCATTTTATTTTTATAATTATTTTATTTTTAATACAGGCCCTCATTCCAGATGTAGATAGTACATACACACGCTCAAGCATACGTACAAGCAAAGTAATGCTGAGGCTGCACCTTTATTTAAATGTCTCTGCGGCGGAGTGTAAACCAAGAGAACTCCACAGATATTTCAGAGGGCCAGTGGTGACTAATCTCAAGGGAAAAAAAGTAAAACCTAGAGAATCAAGCAAAGATATGAGATGTTTTCTGAGGCAACCTCTGAAGGGACCTGGCTCTCCAGGTTGTCGTGGGTGCTACCGGATGGCTGAAGAAGCCCTAGGAAACCTGCCCTTCTCTGTTCACCTCTGCAGGATGCTCGTCTTTTGGGATGTTCGGTCTTTCTAGGGGCAAGCTGGAGTGGTGCCCCCTCCCAAGGGCCACGGCACCACTCCCCAGCCCACCGAAATCCACTCCATGCTGTTCCCCACTCGCCTCAGCTTTTTTTTCTTTTAGCAGAGCTGGAGTTCACAAACTGTACCAATCATCCTGGGATTTTTGTCAACAAACAACGTACAAGAAGGCACAGTTTCTGTCATTTCACTCATAGTGCAGATAGCATGCATATAACAGACCAAATGACCGGCCGTAAGAGCAGCAGGGTGTGTCGGTGTGTTTTAAAAGGTTTTCTTCTTTCTTTGTTAACTTCTTGGTGGAGGCTGAGTGCGAAGGCCGAGCTCTGAATCACTCCAAGCAGGAAGGGGAGGGTGGCAGAGGAATGGAAGGCTGAATCAGCTGTAAGAACTATGACTCAATAGCAAGCAACATTATGCCAGCAGGTATAACAAGGTGAAAGAGGTGTCAGCAAGTGCAACGAGAAAGGAGAAACAAAATGGCTTAAGTTAGTATGTACTTTTAAGTAGAATTGACCAAAAATAAAAAAACCTTGAGCAAATAAAGGCATCTGAAAGCAAAAAGGAGAATATTTTCTAAAATCGTAGTAGTGGCAGGAGGTTCTAGCTATGCCCTTACTCCAGCCCCTCCGTTACCTCCTCCCCTTGTCCCCAAGCCCAGCCCTAACACATCTCCTGCATGACCCCACACAAGGGGGACAAGGGTGGCCCGCAGGCAGGCTGGGGCTATCCTTTGTATTCCCACAGCAGGACAGACCCTCCCGACTTCCAGAGTTATCTCTAGAGCTGTAGTGCATTACTCTCTCCCCTTCCTACACGGACAGAAATGGGGATTTCTGAACATGCTGCTTTGGAGACGGAAAACCAGCTTTTGTAACCTAGGTGAATTTCTGTTCTTTATGTCAATCAGAAAAATCAATCTTTTATTATGTAGTGAAGAATTAGAGCATTTCATAGCTTATATGCCTGATATTTAGCTTATAAATTAAAATTATTTGCAAAGCACATTTTTTAAGAATGCAATTAAGTCCTTGTTGCAGATCATCTCAACAGAATAACATGCCCATTTCACATTTTTGACTGAAAGATATTAATATTAGAAGGGATCTGTTGATTATCTAATGTGACTGCTTTCATCACGCATCTACAGGACTCCCCTAAATTAATTTCTGTATCAATACCAATAGTGCAGCTAAGCCAGATTGGAAACTGATCATGGTTTCAAATTTTCTGTGCAGAGAAAGTCCACTGTACCCTTCAGTAAGTTTTTTCCAGTGGCCAGTTCCCTTCTCTGTGGTAAGTTACTTCAAGCCTAAATTTCTCTAATTCCAGGCAATGGATTTTTCTAATCTTTGCCAGAGAAATTAAAGATGCCTTTGTATCATTTTTCTGTTCTTTAGTAAGTCAAACAGTTTGAACTGTAGTCCTTCATTTTCAGCATCTTTTCCAGTCCTTTAAGCTCATCCAGAGTTCCTGTCAGCCCCCCTTTTTTTTAAAGAAAACAAAATAAATAATAATATATAGAAAAACAAAATAAAAAAAGACCAAAATCCTTTAGCACAGGGTACCACAGGCAGTGATGAAACACGGTGGTGCCAGGCTGCTGGACCCTAGCACAGGCACGCGGGGGGAGCTGTGCAGTGCCCCACTTTCTCCTCTATCAGATGCACAAAGCCCCAAGCCAGACCTTGCCGAGGAGCTACGGCCTGTGTAGCACCTTCCCTTTTCCCTCACAGTAAATCTTCGCCTGAGTAATGCAAGCTCCCTGCTTTTATTCATATTCTCCTGATTACAGTCCAATGATCATTTTAGCACTTTGGCCATGTTGCACTGCGGGAGCTCCATGTGTATCTGATTATCCATCATAACATCAAATCCTTTTCAGTCCCTATTTCCCAGCATGGAGCCTCTTCCATCCTACAAACGTGGCTCACACTGTTCCTCACTGCACGGGCTTCCAAAAATCACCTTGTTCCTTTTTGTAAAGAAATTCAGATTGCTCTCTGTCACTCACCAGCCTTATTTATCATTTAGTTCTCCACCAGTTTTAGTGGTGTAAGAAAACTTCATCAACAAATTGTCATGGTTTATTGTCTCATTAATAAAGATAATGTAGTGGGGGGAAAACCTCACATGAACAAAACCTCGGCATGATGGTTCCTTATTTACATTTATAAGACCTATTAATTTTTAATTAAATTCATAGATGTTAGGTGGATTTTCTATTGCTTTATTTTCTTAACAAAATGTCTTCTGGTGTGAATGCATGTCCTTTCAAAAAATTTATCGCATCAACAATATTATCTTGATTGAAAAGAACTTGTAATCTCATCAAAGGATGGTATCAAATTAGTCTGACAAAATTTATTTTTGTGAAGCTAATGTTGATGGACATTAATTGTGTTTGAGCAATCTCAATTTGATAGGCCCTTAATTTCCTGAGTTAGTCCTGTTATCATTTTTAAATATTGGCAAATTATATTTTTCCCAGTTTGAAAAATCCCCTGTTTCAAGACTGTGATCATCAATATTAATTGCCCCTCAGGGTCTTTTGCTAGTTCTTTTAAAACTATCAGGTGCAAGTTAATTAGACATGCAGATCTTAAAATGTCTAACTTTAATAAACTGCTGTGTAACTGGGTAAAATTAGAAGGACTACGTTGTCATGTCATATGACTCTACCATCTGGCTTTCCCCAAATGCAGACACCAAGTGACTGAGGTTCTGCTTTTCATGAATTCTTGTCAGTTCTGCTATCATCATACAGTCACAGAACAATAATATTATCGGGATTCCCAGTACAGCTGAACTCCTTTGACTACCTTTTCATTCTTTAATCTGCTAACCACAGATTTTGTCTTTAACATTTGGCTTCCACTAGCTACTTTCTAAAATCCAAGACAGTTGTTATTATGACTGTTCCAGCTTTTTTTTTTTCACATTTCACTATGATTTATAGATGCTTTTCATTTTACTTTGACCCACACTGTTCTTTCCTTAAGTCACTGCGACAACATCATTCTGAAGTATGCTATTTGGGCATCTAGTAAAATGTTATTCAACAATGGACAATTATCTTTCTCATTTTTCTGTTTACATTTTCTCCAGCTGATTGTCTCAAAATTATTTTCAGCTTTATTAAATTGTCCTTTTCAAACCCCCACGAACATGTATTCTTGGCAGAACTCACAACAAAAATGTAATCAAGATAAAATCAGTTTCATCTTTTTTTCAGTTCCGTAATTAACTCTTCACTTCATAAGATCCCATATAGAATTCTGTCCCATTAGATACAATTTTTGTTTATATAGGAAATTGTTATGTATAATTTTAAAAATTCAAAGGGCACCTTAAAATCAGCAGCCTATGTCACATCTTTCAAACTGATGTCAACCCATAAAAATATTTGTTCTTGCTACATACTGTAGCTCAATAGTTGCACAGCCATTTGCCTTATTATCTAGTGTGTCTCTAGCAGACCAAAGCTAGCAATCTCTCTTGTGCTTTATCTATGTGACTTTGAACCTACAGAATCCTTCTCTTTTTTTATCAGTGGTCAGTAATTTGGACTTGAGCGAGGCCATTTTAAAACAGAGCGTCTCTCCTACTGCTGCATTTTTCATTCAATCTTTTCACCATACACTGTTGCAGCCAATAATTCTAACATTATGAGCATGGGAATCTTCCTATTTGTTTTCAGAAGACCTAGCTTTATGCTTACAAATGAGAAATTTCCACTAGGTATATAGCACATAACAAATGAAACACTGTACATAAAGTAAGTTGTAATTAAGCTATGTTATTAAACATTTTTACATGTAACTGTTATGATTATATTGGCCATAGACAAGGTCAGATAATTTAACTGAAGTCAGTGTGAAATGCCAGAAAAAGTAGATATTCCATATTTATTCCTCTACACTTCTGTTTCTTACAAACATTCTACTGGTTATAATGAGTATGAAGTATGATTTAGTCTAGACAAATGTGTTAAGGGCTTCTATTAGCAAATTTCTTGGTACAGCTGTCATTATTTTTTAAGTTGCTATGGAGACTTACTAGTTTGAGGCATCACTGTTTCGATGATTTTCCATAGCAATACTGCTTTGGCTCCAGTGCACACCCCAAAACAACCATGAATCTTCTCCCGGATAATTTATCTCCAGTTGAATATACTAAAATATCTACACAATTGCCTAGAATATGGTAGTAAGCAGTAAGATTTGCTAAAGGACTGAGCTCATGACCTACTTGCTAAAACTATTATTAGGTAGAATGAGTTTCATAATTAAGATTTCAGTAGAAAAATAGGTAAAAATACATAGCTGGGAGAAAATAGGAAAGGCAGGGTATTCTGTGAAAATAATATTTTTATGCTCAAGATCTTAAGACCAGAACACCCCTTGTAAATCTCAGACTTCTCAGAAGTTAAAATATTCAGTTCTGTCAGGTTTCTTCTCTTCCTCTTTATGTTCAAACAGAAATAACTTTTTTCTTTTTCCTTTTTAGATAATTGTTGCTTTGTGGAATTGTGGAAGGAATACATTTTAAGAATTGCATAGCCCAGTGGCAATAGGGTCAAATGACAAAAATCATAAACCACCTTTATATGGACAAAGTATATAGCTATTATATGGATGAATGAAAATCTCACAGCGCAGCCATGTAAAATATTCTGTTCTGAATTTAAAACACTCAGGGTCTGATATGCCTTTCACCCGCTGCGCAGAGATATAAACAGCGAGAAGTAATTGGTTTTATGCCAATGGAAGCAGAGTGCAGGAACTCACTGCAGGCTGGGAGTGAGGTGGACCTCACCTCCCAGAAGTGGTGGGTGGGGGGCAAGAAATGCACTGAAAAGTTTACTTCCCACCATTTATTTTCACTGATGCTTTTCAGCCTTTTGTTGCAGCCTCCATCCCTGTCTCCTTCTCTTTTTACACATTAGCTTCAGTGAGATTTTATTAGAAAACTCAATACTGGCCAAAATTTGCAGGGTGAACAGCCACCCAATACAGCCTTCTAGAGACAAAAAAGGAGAGCAGTTCAAGCGAAAAGCAAAAGGAATCTTAATCAAATAAATTTTTGCCAGTCCAGTGATACTTCACACTGTTCAGGTCAGTGATTCAAAGATCTGATTCATTATATGAAAAGACCACAGAATAATTACTTCTGCTGAGGAAGAAAGGACGAGGTTCTCCTTTGACCACTCAGTCCCATGACTTCCACTCTCTTGGTGAGCAGGAGCAGAGCAGATGCCCTCACACCCACCTGCAGCCCTCGAGTGGGACTCTGAAGGAGCAACAGCCATCCTGTTCCCTCTTATTTCTCATCGTCGCTAACATTTCCCTGATGTTTCACATTAAGAGTTAATTTTGTTTGCAGGTGCTTGGCTTGCATTACCAATATATTTTCCATCAACATACCTCTTCATAAGCATATGCAGACCACATGATGCTCATCTGAGAACTTTTTTCTGTAAAATTCATGCACAGTTTGTATAACCTTGAGTTTTCACCTCAACAACAACCCTTTTTGCTGAAAAAAAAGAGCATTTCTCTTCAAACAACCTGGACTCTCTGCTTGCTAGAGATACTGGCTTACAGCAAGGCTACATTGGGTTGCAAGCTTCTGAGTGGGTTTTGAGCAAGTGACTAACAAACTGAGTGGCCAAACTGGTGCTATGGACACAGATGTGTAAGTTAATTAAATTCTGTGAGAAGGAAGCAGAATAGCACTTGCATTTATAATCATGTGGGAAAGTCTTATCAGCATATGACATATGGCTTAATTTTTTTTGAAAACAAGCTTACGTGGAATATCTCTATTGCAACCCAAGAAGGTAAAAATGCAAGATTGTGGCACCTGGTGTAAAATGGGCAGTGTACAGAATACGTGGACTAGTACACACTGTATTTTCCCTAATACAGAGTATGTTGACAACATAGAATGGAACATGTAACCAAATAAATCAATGCAGTTTGATACCACAGATCTGCCACTGTTTGGTCTGGAATTTGAAAACAGTGTGTATTTTAAGGTTAAACATGGCCCCAGTCATTTTAGTTGTTTACATAAGGACATCAAAATGACCAGACTGTGTCAGACCATGGGTTCATCTGGTCTAGTAGCCTAAAATGGTCCCTCTAAATTCATAAAGTCACCCTCTAAACCTGTGATAGTGTGGGAAAATTCTGCTTACATAAGTAATGTTTTACTTTGAATAAAAATAGTCTGTGAAACATGACAATAACAGCACAGTTAAAGTCTGAAGTATCTATCCATTCAAGTACTATTAAGAAGTGAAGAGTGGTCCTGTTGGTATTATTTCAGCCTCTGAAAAGAAAAGCAAAATCAACATAGTTACAGTGTGTAAGGTGGTAATAACTAAGAATTGAAAAAAATTCTAGCTTTCTCATTAATTTGTTCATAGCCCAGGATAATAAAAGCATTGTACTTACAAAAGGATTGCATTTACAGTTGAGAGAAAGTGTTCCTGCAATCTCTCAAACCTTTCAGGAGGAATACCCCAGAAATCGAGATATGAACATTTGTTTCTATCCAGCAGCTAAAAGCCATATTTTGCAAGGAGATTTTTAATAACTCATGTGACTGTGAATTCATACCAGCAAGTCAGAGGCAACTGTGAAAAGCACTCTTGTACAGAACTGATCTGAGGCTATGAATTATTATAGACTAAGGGCTCCCAAACAATCGATCCCTATAGGCACAGGTGGACTCTCCACTCCCAGAGAGTGGTATGTGTCCCAAAATAAAATAGGTATAAATTGAATGAGATTAATCAGCATGAAACAGAAAGCTCAGAGACTTCCATGCAAAGGAAAATGTGCCTTTAACGGTCTAATCAATCAGAGCCAAGTATGATTAAGAACCATGAAGAAATGACTAAAACTCGGGGGTAATGGTATTTGAGCGAAGGTATAGCTCTGCTTGCACGCCCTGACTTTTGACTACTTAACTGTGTAATTTCACGTTTGCATAGTACGTTGCAGGAGCACATGTATTGACACTGTGGCCATCAGCAAGGAATAAAATTAGGACCAGTGAACAAAAAAAAATAACTAGCTACTATGGTTACTTTTAAAGGATTCCATCTACTGAATACATGGGACAGATTTCATTACAGTCACCTCAGGAGACACCCGAGTGCCTGTGGGCTTGGAAATACTGGCTGAGGTCTGCCTCACTGGTACCTGGGACACAGGCATACCCGTGATCCTTCTGCCTTCTCACAGCTGACCTGCACTGGGAACAAAAGCCCACAGCCAACTGACAGCCAAAATGAGATATCAATCACAATAAATTGTGCAGATCTTCAATCCTCCCCTTTCTTATAGGGAAAAAATGAACAAAATTAACATGAAATTACTAAAACTCCACTGAGATGAACAGAATAGTTCCAATCTCATTAAAACTGTTCAGAAAGTGGCTGGGGGGGGGGGGGGGGGGGGATGCCATATGACATCTTCATATTAAAAGACTGACATCTTCACTTATGTCAATCTTTTGTTCCATTTTGATTTTTCATAGAGTGAAGAAAATCCTTCACACAAAAATCAATGTAAATGAAAGAAATGGTTTGCCAAAACCCAGATAGGTTTCTTTTTTGAAAACAGGTTTTATATTATTTTTTAACTAAAGAGAGATCATCCTTTAAAATAGCTGTCATGAGAAACTTTTAACCAGATTCTCCTCTATTTCAGGATCTGTACAAAAGTACTTAATTCCTTCTATAGTGGTAACACTTGGTTTACCTTTATTTTAGGTTCTTTTCACAGGTAAAACAGATGTTGAAATACAGATTTCTTTAAAGTAAAAGGTGTTGGAAAATGCAGGTAAGCATCTAATGATACTTCCAATGGTATCGAGCTATATATTTTCTATGTATAGGGGAAAGATCCTTTTACTCCGTATTTCAGGTCCAGGTAGCATTTGATACTGGACCTGACACAAAGGATCCAGAGTCATTTGAGGTATTCCACCTCCTTGTGGTGCACTTTGCCTCATTTATTATTATTTATCATGCACTTTGCAGCATTTATTACTGGGGAGAATGGAGAGCCAGAGGTTGCCCCTTTTGCAGAACAAGAGGTGAAACCGATCTGTCCATTCCTCCCTTCGACCGCGCAGCCACGCTGCCTTGGGAGAGGCTTTGCCAAGTGTGGCCATGAAGCGATTCTAGGTTTGCCACTCACTGTTTTGGGGTGTTAGTTCTTTTTCTCAGGTAGATGATCCTTAGACTATAAAAACCTACTGTTTCTGCCAGCTAATGTAGTAAATCCGTTCGTTCAAGTTGCAGGTGTCTGTGCAGTAAAACTGAAAGTCTGGTTCCAAACACAGATGATGACTCACTTGGAAAGCTGCTACAGCCACACATAACAGCACTTGTAATAGCGGCCTCCTTTTTTAAAAAAAAAAATCTACGTGCAAAAATGAAAGCGGATTCTCCTTCATTTATGTTACTGAGCTCCATATTCACTGTTGTTTTTCCTGCATAGTGAATTTTATGACTTTAAACTCTGAAGGTGAGAGAGTGAGAAGTCAACCCCTCACTCTTGCTATGAATACATATTAGATTAAGTGCAAATATAATTCTTACAGTAGATGAACATTTGGTCTGTATTATGTTAATTATACCTCTGTATACCTGCCACCCAGTTGGCTCCCAGTACAGCCACACAGCTTCAGTGGCTTTACACAACTGAAAGGAGAAAATAAATCATAGTTCTAATGAGAGTTCAAAACTCTGTAACAGAATTTGCTAGAAGAAATATGAAAATAATTCAAACTGGAACAGCTCTGGAATAAAAGAGAATATTTCAGTATATATTGAAACATGACCTAAAAATGCCAGTAAAGCACTCTGCTTTTTCTATTATTTGAACTGCTAGAAGTCTCTGTACTCTCTAGAGTAAAAGTAAGTTTTCACTCCTGGTAAAATCACAGCATGTGGATTTTTCAGTGTGGTATATTTTATGTTACTGAACCTCAGTTTTTTAAATTGACAATTGTGTTTATAAAAAACACCAAACTGATTCAAGAAATGTTCAAAATATCAACATTCATCCTTTAAAGAAGAGGCCTCAAGAGAACTAATTAATCAATATTCAATCTCTCCAACCAAGATGTTATCACTTGGGGGGAGAGAGAGAGAGGGTGTTCTAAGATATTAGCATAGGATGTTTGTTATTCAGCTTGCTTCAGGAGAATATAGAGCTGGGGGAAAAAGAGGATTTTCTGTGTAAAATGTCAGAGACAAAAACTGGTAACACACATCACAAATTCACATTTTTGCTGTATTTGTTTGCTATTGGACTTGTTCTGAGATTCTGGGTTAATATTAACTGGTTAAAAATAAGCACACAACAACTGCAGAAGCTCCATTTTTCCAATTGCTATTGTAAGGAAGACAATTGTCCTACATATGTAGAGTAACCCTGGAAGTGAGAGCTATATTAGCATCTCTACTCATGACTTTCTGAACATCGCATGATCAATGACTGTTCGGGGAATCACTCCCAGCTGTTTGCTTGTTTCCTCTTGGAGACAGAAAGCATGTTTGACACTGTTACGCTATCTCTGCAGCATAGGTGCAAAGCAATTCCAAGAAGCAAGATAGATTAATTTTTAAAAGATAGCACATTCCTCCATGTGACACACAGAAGACAAGTCGCATTTCAGCTTTGAGTTAGCTTATGAAAGCTCTCTTTTAGTTACAATAAGTAAGACATTAACTGCAGAAACACGACAAATAAGCAGAGGAGGCCACAATGCCTTCTTAAGAGTTTATAAAATTGCAAGTATGAGCTTCAAAGTATTGGCTTGGGTTTTGGTCATTTTGTCACATGTGACATGTAACACATGTGCAATGAGTCATGTATGGTCGTGCAGAGCAGGTATGAAACACTACAACCTAACCCTGAACTCAAGGAAAGAAACGTTAAAGTAAGTATATGTGCTTGGTAATGTCCCTACAGTAAACCAAATAATCATATAAAAAATTATCACAGAATGGCACAGTCCTCATTCTTCCTAAAATAGGTACTATAGGTTCACCAGTAATTTCAAATTACTGATGCGACGTAAACTTGATAACAGTAAAAAAACCCCACAGTGTTCTGTACAGGGTATCCAATTAATTTTATGTTTTCTGACACTCATTTAAACAGAGTGGCTTACTTTTGCACTCATAAGCAGCAGTTTAAGGTGCACAAACAGCAACACATCTGAAAGGAGCCTTATTCCCAAAGGGGTAGCAGCCAGTATGCTTTGAACTACATCAATATATACTTTCCAAGGTATTTTCTTTTTCAAAAGAGTTTTGCTTATGTCTTGAGATTATCACAAAGAAAAGAGGGACAGATTCCAAAGGCTTTCAGAAACTGTGAGTTTAAGAAACATGATCAACACATATATTGTTTGATGTTCATACAATAAAAACTTGGAGTGCACGACAGAAACTCACACTCCAAAAATCAACAAGAGATCTTCAAATATAATGCCAAGAATGTGAAATCCATGCTTTGCTTAGGTATAGTTAGAGCAAGTGAGTCTTTTAGAGAACAAAAGCAACTACCCAGAAGCCAGCTGTGTACGTGTTTTTATCTCAAAAACAGCTGCTGCATTTGACTATGCCACTAAGAGAGAAAGAGTGTCCTCCTCTCCCACTGGCCACTATATTAAGTAGCTTGCTGTAATTGCTGCATAGCATTTGGCAGTTGCAGGCCTGGTAACAGTTAGCATTAATAAAAGTAGAAACTGTTCTCACAGTTGCGTGTCTCACAGTCGCATGTGTGAAACATATCACATTTAGTGTAGACAAACTGGACATCTGCAGTATGGATGACTGCAGATTATGACAGAACACATATGTTCGGCTAAGTGTGTATCCATGTGACCACATGCAGCATCAGAAGTTAAGTAATTATGTAGTATGAAAATATGCAAGTATGATGATTACTGAAATAATTTTGTGGTTTTTTAGTGTTGCACTAATAAAAATGAGGAACTTTGAGGGACTGTTTTAATGTAAACATGAATGACTTACTGCATGAAAAATAATGTGGCTATATGCATGTTTAGATATATTTTTCCTTATACCTTCATCTGTGGGGAGGGAATGAGCCAGATTAGCCAGCATATAGCTCTGTCTGTACCTGTCTATTCCCAAGATATCACAACAAATATTTAAGGATCTTTTCAAGTGACAGAAGTAAAGGTCAGGGTCACAGCAAAGGGCATTTTGTGGAGGAGGGGATTAGCATTTCTCTAAGTGATTTCTTCTTCCATCTATTTTTTTATATCCTCCATAAACAGACCTCTCTAATTTCAAACACATTTTTTGAATTCTGCAGAGAAGCCAGTTCTAAAAAGGTATCGTCCAAAATAAATGTTTTTCTTGGCTCATACATCAGCTATCCTATCTTTTCTTTTCTAGTATAGATATGGGTGGGAGAAGGCATATGTGTGTGTATATTGTGTATATACACAAATATCAGTGTAACCTCTATTTAGCATTCTGTACTCACACACTACTTACGCAAAGGTATTGACTGGAGAGCTTTGCTACTAAGATTTTTTTTAGTCTCTATTTCATTGAAAAATAATTATTTAATAGATTGATTAAATTAGCATTTATCTGTTTTATCTGACTAGTAGGGTAATGCCAGAAGAAAGTTCCAGGTGCTCAGCTCCTTTACAAAATAGGTCTTTATTTTGCATATCCAAATACAGGGCAATTCTCCAGCATCCCACACACACACTGAATTCTCCTCTTTTAAGCAGCTGTAAACAGTGTGCTAGGTCATCTCTGAATTCATACAGACTGCATTCACTTTTCATTTATTTGTAAAGATTGCTTTTAGATCAGAAATTGGTAAATGGCTTTGTGGAAGGGTGACCCCTCCACTGCCACCCTCTGCCTTGTCGCCATCCAGCAATAACCAGCTGCTTCTAAAAGCAAACTAAATGCAATGTTTCCTAAAGATTGTAATATAAAGTGCTCATTTCAGTTTTTCTTCCCGCTTGTGTTTTGGCAAGCAGTTTTTCAAGTTTCAGATGAAATTCCTCAGTAAATAGTTTTCTCTCACTCAAAATGTGTGGCCAAAAAGCATAAAGAACCTGATTCTCAATAGCTTTTCAGTTCAGGTCCTCACCTACCATTTTGCAAAATGAAGACAGACAAGGAAAACAGAACCCCTGACCTGACAGCAACTCACAGCCATCTAGTACAGGTATAATTTATTCCCATTCAAGCTGCTGCAGGTGGTACCAAATTCTTTTCTCCCTATATATGATACATGGCTCAGTAAAGGAACTTGACCTCTCTCCAGCCCACAGAAAGAGAGAAAGGAAGATGCCACCCCCAAGCATGTGAGGGGGAGAAAGACTATTGGTTTTTCATGTTTTTAAGCTAACCAATTAAACTAGAAGACAAAGAAAGGGAGAGCACTATCTAGGGATAAAGATGAAGGAAAGAGTGTTTTTATGTACTTGCTTCAGTGTGGTTTTTTGCATAACCTGTCAGAAGACACGTATGAGTTTTACTATTGGTCTCGCTGCTTCTGTACTTCAGATAGCCATTTGCATACTAGGAAACTTTCCCTGCTCTGGTCTTCTTAGCTTGGGCCTCACTGTAATACATGGTATTTTTTAAAGTTACATTAATATTAAATAACTCTGATTAAATTGGATGGTAAAATAGAAAACTGATGATAGAACATCAAGGAAATCATGAAAGAAGGAAAATGTTTGGGAGTTTTGTGAGAGGCAGAGAGAGAGGGAGAAAGCATGTGTGTATTCATGCATGGGAAAGTGGTCAGGCTTAGTGAACAACTGATTGAGGGGAAACCAATGCACCCTGACTTTGAGACCTTGAGGCATAAGGGGCGGGGGGGGAGGGGGTACCAGTATCATTAGTTAATGTTGCTGTGTTGTTATTAATTCTGATGCACTCTCATTACTATATATTAACATATCTCTAGCTTTCAGTAAGATGATAATAAAATGGATGGGTCTATGACTCCGACATTTATTTTTCCCCCTAGTAGACCATTCTCACTTCTGCTTCAGATCATCAGACTTTATAGGTTTTACTAGCCATGGAATGAATTGAAAGCAGCTCCATTAAAAGTGATGAGTCACTAGGGAATGGACCAGGTGATAAAAAAAAACAACAGGTCACCAGAGTTTACCTGGAGTTTGGCTCAAATCATCCCCAAGTCTTGGGAGGCTGCATGAGGCAGTGGAGAGGTAAAAGTACACTAGGTGAGATCAATTGCCACAGCCTGAGGTGGCTGTGTGCCGCAGCACCAACCACAACTGCCCTGGTGGCCATCACTTACTTATGTGGCAAGAGGTGCAATGCAGAGGGTGAATGCAGACCCCATCCCTGCCGGGTGCTCCTCAGATGGTTCCGTGCATGCTGGCACAGTTGCTGATGGCTGCTGCATAAGAGACCTGGCAGTGTCAGGCCATGCCTGGTGCAGGACTCGAGATACAGAAGGAGAGGAGGCTCCAGAAGCAACAGCCCTGGTCCAGCACTGGCCGTCAGCACCCTTGGGGCAGCAATAACCTGTCCACACCAACACACCTAATGGCAGGATTGCTCCCCAAACCCGTCACCAACAGCACCCATGTCTCCCTTGCTGCAGGAGTGCAGGCTATGCCCTGCCTGCTCATGTTTTTGAGTGCTCTTAGGGGAATTATTTCCTCCAGGCCTCCCTCAGATTTTCCCCCCTGTGGTGCCTTCCCCTATGTTTTGCCCATCTGGAGCACAGTTTTGCAACACTGTGCTGATCAGTGCTGAGCCCAAGGAGAGCTCAAAACAGGACAGTGGAGGCACAGCCCAAGAGTGCAAGACCATTTTTCTCCACATCTTGGATTGCACCTCTGACAAAGTGTGTAATTGTGCATAAGCAACACCTAGGCTAGAGAAAAAAGCACAGACTTCATCAGCTTAAAATTAAGACATGCACAGTAACTCTGGGAATTTGCTCCTGAATTGAGGCAAAAAGGTAAGGATTCAAGACTTTCTCTCACCATATAGCAAATATGTAGAAGAGTTTTTGGAGAGGACTAGGAGGGTTACTATAAAGAGGTAGAAGTCAGTTCTGGAAATCAGTTTCTGTGTTGTTTGGCTGGCTTTCAAAGGACCTGATCATTTTAATACTGTGGGTATTAAACTGTTCTGTTAATGATGTGTTAAGGCAGTCATGGATTTACCAGAGGTTCTAGGCAGATCAAGGCTATATCTTCCCCACTGGACACACAAAGTCTTGGATAGACATCATTTAGTTATGATTTAAATCAAGGAAAGCATAGTAACTGCTTTCTAGAGCTGGATGAATTATTAACAAAAATTTTCCTTCTCTTGCACATGATTTTTGCCAGAAGGATGACTGTAGGAATGTTTCATTGCAAATTTTACATAGCTTTTTCATCTTTGGTTGCCTTGGTGCATGGGCCTATATTGATTCAGGTTATACTGTTCTCTATGGCCAGGAGATATAGCCAGAGACACTTTGACTCACTTCTTCTTCAGGAGTGGCCTTTGTGGATGTGGTTTTAGCCAATTGGAAAAATAAAGCCTAAAGCCTACTTGTTAGTCACAAATTTTGCTGTTCTACTGAAAGATAGGATGGATTTGGGCTTTTGAGCCTGCAAAATCACCAGCAATAATTTATTGAAGGCAACAATCCTGTATTGCTCCTCACACACTTTAGGAAAAAAACAAAAGAGTAAATTATCTGCAAAGGTGAGACAACAGATCGCAGGCTATCAATGATCCTCTACAGATGTTGTTAAAGAATCACATGGATGCACAGAATGAAAAACCAAGATGGATTTATCTTTTGGTCAAGTTCTTAGTAACTGTGAAGATGGTTCGTTTGATCGTATGCTCAAGCACGAAACCTGCCTATGCTAGTTCTCAGGTTAGCAAGATATTTATTATTTACCTTGCAATATTAAGAGACGGATTCTTAATAACAGCAAATCTGCATCCTTTTTAAAGAACAGGCCACCAGCATATACAGAAAGGCAGGGTTTCTCATGTGCATAGTTGCAGACTGGCATTTGGGAGAGCTGTGTCCTTGTCCCAGGTGTATCACTGCTTTGCTGGATAACCATGGCGAAGTCATTCCCTTGTCTTCTACCACAGCTTCCCTCTCAGAAAAATACAGATAATAATGTCAGTCTTCTTTGGAAAGAACTTTGAAATCTATGGGTGGAGAGCATTGTATAAGAACAGGGTATTACTGGTAATTTATTTACTTATTGTTCAGTTGTGTGGATATTGGTCTACTTTTATCCACTGCTGCACCACAGCAGTGATCACAGTAAACATTACATTCTTGGCATCTGAAGTACTTCCCTTGCATGCACTGCCCGAACTCTTGTTCCAAGTAACCTGTCTCCTGCAGCTGACGGGTGGAAGATCCATCACACATTCCTGCCAATTCTAGAGCTGGACCTGCCTGTGTAAGTCCTATGTACCCCAATCCCCCACCTCCTCTGGTCTGGGTGCTTTCTTTCCCTTTCCCAGGCTCCATTATGTGACATGAGCATCTCACAAGAAGATCCACTCCCCTGTAGTGCCACCTGGTAAGGAGGGCAGCAACACCCAGTGCACCACCTGCACCATACTGGCCAAGGTAACAACCTCTTCCTCCCACTTCCCTGCTCTCTCTATTGGGGGCTGCCACAGCTTGGTAAAAGAAAAAACAATAGCAAAGCATCAATGCATTTTCTTGTCTGGAAGTACAGCATCTGATAAGGATGTGCATGACTTCAAGCCATTGACAGCAAATTGGATGGATGCTGGTTTGCACAGATGTCCAAGCAAGTAGTCACTGTATCAGACTTGGTTCCCCATCTCATGAGGAAAGATTTTCAAAAGAAGGAGCACTCTGCAACCCAGTAAGATTCACAACCATCACTGAACTAAAGAGGGTGGTTTGTGTATTTGGGTAAAGTTGTATGTGTGTCACTGGGGGTGGGGGGCAGCCATCCCAAAGATGACTGCTTTATTAACTTTATAAGAAACCTTGCAATTTTAGGATGAAGCCAATCTAGTTTAGCTGAAAATCAAATTCAAATAATACACAGGATGAGGCCTTGAAATTGCCACAGAAAATAATACTTTGTGGGCTCAAAACCTATGTAATAATTGGTGACAGTTTCATTAGGTTTTTCCCCAAAGTTTGGTCTCCCTTTTCAACTACTACCATTCACATGATACAATTTAGTCACTACCAATGGAAGATTAATTAAAGTTCTGATCTAAAAATGAAATCTTCCATTAAGTCTTTATTAATTCCCAAGCCACTTCCTTTCAATTCTTTTTATCTTAATCTTTCTTCACCCCTACATCACCACTGCCTTCAGAACTGCCAGTTTACTAACCCAGTATTTACATTTTTTTGATTCATAATACATCATCACAACAGAGTTATTCTTGGTGGTAGGTCCGTGCTGCCCTCCTCCCTATTTTACTTTTTTTTAAATCAAAACAATTCTTTACTATAGCAACGTTTCTTGGCTACCTACTCATTCCAATAACTTGCGAGCAGCAAACACTTGACAACACTGATCAGACCACACTGTCCTCATGCCAAACTGAAAGGCAACTCCTCCCTGGAACAGCAAATGCAGTCCCAAAGTTACAGGACGAAGCTGTTGCAGGTCTCTCAGAAAGCTCGTAGACTTTAGAAAGTTATTGAATGCTAAAAAGTTGGCTGTGCCAAAACTTTCGGAACTTTAGAAGTAACTCAAGGGAGCAACTCCTCCCTAAGCCTTTTAATTTATGATAGGAAGGGAAGAGCTATAAAAACTAACAAATTTTTATAAAACTGGTAAAGGAAAAAAAAGTGTTCAACTCAAATAAGTATCAGACACAGAACAAAAGGTGCCAAAAGTCATGCTGAACCAACCTCTTCTAGCAATACTTAAGTCACTGCCAGTTTGACATTAGATTTTTAAGAATATGCGAAAGTAAGAGCCAACTTTTTTAATAAGGGTTGTTATTGTACCTATCTAATCATAACTTCCCAATTACACTTTATGTAAGAATATCACAATACTTTATTTTCCATATATCCTCCAACATTCTGGTGAAGGAAGTAATTTCAATATTTGCACTTATGTTTTCATACTGCAAAACTCTATCAAAGTTAAACCACAAGAAAAGGGGCTTTGCCTGTTATTGAATGACTTGAAAATGGTTGAGTATTATTCATTATATTTATCCTATCACACTAAGAAATAGCAGAGTCCCAGCAAGCCATTTCATACTTCCAAATCAGCATGTATAAAATAGTTTTCAATTAGTTTTATACTAAAAAAACTAGTATTTTCCAATTTATTTTTGGTCAAAAATGCCATCATTAGTCTCTGATTACAAAACATCAACTTAAAGACTTTACCTGCAGTTGGTAGAGTCGGGTGAAGCTAAAAAATGTCCAAGAATGTAATATTTCCGTGTAGCCAAGAATCTGTGGAGGTTATTAAAAGTGGGAGATTT
Source organism: Aquila chrysaetos chrysaetos (assembly GCF_900496995.4). Lineage (NCBI taxonomy): Eukaryota > Metazoa > Chordata > Aves > Accipitriformes > Accipitridae > Aquila > Aquila chrysaetos. The sequence continues at coordinate 24,047,848 of NC_044016.1, read as the reverse complement.
TGAAATGGGAGTAGCTATAATCTAAGCATAATAAACAATATCACCACATAAATATTGAAGCATCCCATAAATTATATGGCCATAAAAAGTTGTAGGGTTTTTTTAATTGGTATATTCTCAGTGATACCATTTGTTCCCTAATTTTCCTGAAAATTACTATGCTGTTGTAATTCTTTAAAGGTTCAGTTCCTAGTCTTGTTGCCAGAGATTTGCATGGAGATATGAAGATGAATGGTGCAGCAGTGGTACAGACATAGTCAAAGGATATGGAGCAGTCATGTTCCTCCTTTTTGGAGCAACCTAGCTCTTACTGCTTAGGCCCACACCTGGGGTATTTGTTCTCTCCAAAGCCATGTGAAACAACAGCAGATTCATCTTTACTCCTGAAGTGAGCCTCGTCATCTGTGGTGTTCCCTATCATTTACCAGGGCATCCCGAGTCCCTTCCTTACTGAGTCCCAGACTTTGCTCTTTCTACCTATTCATCACCTCAGCTGACAACTTTAGTTGCTTCATTAAACTTGTCAAGCTCTTCAGGACATATCTTCCCAATGCTTTCAAATGCAGCTTTCTAATACTGACTGTCTACCTGGTCCAGGAAAATCTCATGTTTCATCTTTACTTCCTTTACTCAGACCCCCACCAATATGTGTGAGAAAGTGCTTCTGCAGGGTTTGTCCTAAAATTCTCCAGGTCTCACTCCTCAGCTTCATTTTCCCAGCAGGGAGCACTACCATAAACATGACCTCTATTGGTCAGATTTTTTTTCCATATAGCCCATGAATCCACCTCTGCCACTCCGTTTGTATTACTAATATGGGGCTGCCTATCCACTCCCCTTTGGCAAGCTATATTCTTTCCTATTCCTGAAATAGAAAAGATTTCTCGTCTCTTCTCCTATCATAAGGAAAAACTGCTCAGTGCACATAGCTTAACTAAACTGGAATCACAGTGTTTTACTGATTTTTTAATGACATAATTAACTGACAATCAGTGAATCCATACACTCATGACCAATATAAACAGTAAAACAGATAAACCATAATACTATATACTTATGAAATGCTAATAAACACCCACAAGCTTCTAAACTCTCTTCTGTGAGTAATCCCAAGAAGGCCTATTCCCCCCTACACACAGTTTGGTACACACTCATGCACACACACACACGCAGTGGGGGTGTGGGTTACAAGCTCTCCTCTCCTGGGAGCCCAGCTTCGCCTACTTGCAGACACCTCCAGAGGGAGATGATGTGGGTGCTGCCACTTCATGTGTACACACGCTGCTCCCTACAATCCACTAATACACGCACCGGTGAGACAGCACCCCAGGAGGGCATACGTGTACACCTTGAGTGCGAGTCTCTGGTTGTTGCACCCCACGCCATCTGGCTCCCAGCTGGGTGCAGGCTACCCACAGCTCTGATGAGGAGGCTGTGCTGCCTGTCCTGGACACAGGTCATGGTGCCCACAGGGTGACTTCTTGCAGTGTCGAGTCAGGTTGTGTTGGTTGCTGTTTCCTCTTGAAGGTCTCCACCGTCCTCTTGAAGGTCTCTCAAACAGAAGATTTCCCTGATTCTGCTGTATGTCTTTTCAGGCTGACTATGTTTCAAAAGTCTCTTTGTAAATTCCCAGTTGCTGTTTAATCCAAATGATCAGATTGGGGCAGAGGTCCTACCAGTTTTGGGTACTCCATACACACACACTGTCTATCATCACTACCTTATTTTAGGGGTGTTTCTACCCAGGCCATTTGCCAGAGGTGGGCCATATGAACACCCCCACACCTTCTGAGCCTTTTTTTTAATTATTATTATTAAAAGCTCTATTGAAACTTTCACACAAGTATGCATCTCATTTTGACTATTCTTTTACTGAGTACTTTTAATGCCTGATTTATTATATCAGACTCATGCTTAGGCTATCAGGCTATAGATGCCTCCTTCGCAACCTTGAGAAGTTAGCTTGTCTGTTCTTTCAATTCACGGGCTTGTATTTTGTACCTTTCTCTCTGTAAATGTGAGAGCTGCAGGGACAATGGCAACAGCCAATTTGGATGGCTGCAAAAAGAGAAACAGACTTCAATCTATAACCCCAAAACTCTGTGTAAAGACCCAAATCCGTCAAATCAGAAACTTGCTAGAAGAATTCAATGCTTGTCAACATTTTTGTGAACCGTTCCAAAATGTGAATGCTAGCTGATTAATTTCAAACTGTTTTAGACAGTCCAAGGTTGTTTGGAGTTGTTTTTCAATGGAGTATTTTGGAAAGAGTATTACCAGAAGCCTGATCTATTTTTCATAGGCTGAGAAATAAAAAACTTAGAGTAATTCAGAAAGCTTGCTTTGGTTTTGGTAAAACTTATTTTGTTTGCACTTTCTATCCCTTTCTTAGTTTGTCTTTATTACTTGTTTCAAACAACCAGTGATATAAAGCCATTTGAACCCCATGTCATGGAAGTGGTTACATTTTATCAATGCCCTCCAATCAATCCAGAATTTCATCTCTGTTCCAGGCTCTTCTCTGACCTGAGATATTCTGCATCCTCACAGGCCAGTACCTCTCATAAAAATCAAAGGCTTAGGCTTCAACAAGAAAAAGCATCTATATTTTACCTTTCCTTGTCTGACATTTTTGTCTGAGAAAAAAATATTATCTTACATCCTAATCAAGCCAGAATTTTATAAATAAATAAGATACACCTTTCAGAAATCAAAACTTGCTTGGTAAGCAGCAATTGATTCCTAACTTTAATAATGGAAGATGCTCTGAAATGCTAATACTATTACCAGAAGATTATTTGTGAATCTATTAAAAAGGCCTAAAATTAGGCTCATCCAGAAGTATGAAAGTAATTAGCTATATAATATTCACAGGAACTTTGTTGCAGCACCTCCTGTCTGAAATATTTGCACTATATTTCTGTACCTTGCTGATTCATAATTTCATTTCAAGTTCCAGAAGAAAGCTTATCTTCTGTCCTGTCGTTTCCTCTACATGATGTCCTAAATTGCACTTGAAGCCTTGCTTAAGAATTTTTCTAAAGAAAGTTACTTCATTTGTTTTGGCACTTTCTCTTCACAATTTTTCCAGTTGTCTTAATGCTTTCACTAATACTTCTAAAACATGGCTAAAGAGGATTCCATCTACGCAATTCCCTGCATTGTAGATGGAATGGCAAAGAGAGATCATACCCTATCAGATGAACATTCCTGCTGCTGGAGAGAAAGTATGAATGATCCTGATTTCTATCAGAATTTGGCTTCACCAGACCTAAAAAAATCAAAAATCATTAGCTGTCCCCTTGTAAAATGCATGTGGAAAATGGTGCTATTGGATTAACTATGTTTCTTTCTCTGGCCTATTTTATTCTATCTTTTCCTGCACATCTACTGAGAGCTCAGTAGTTCAAATTTAACCCACTGCCAATGTTCCGTTGTTGTATTGCACATCTGCATGGAAAGTACAAGATTTTTTTCCCCTTATTATGCTCATGTTCACAATTATAACTTCCTTTATCTTGAAATTACCGTTTCTCCAGATGCATTTGAGGTGGTCTGCAGTGAGGATATCCCACTGCAGTAAAGCAGACTGGCAACTCACTGCCCCAGCAAGAGTTCACAGACCTGCAGTCACAGACAGAAGGCCCCTGCACTGCCAGCTTCTAGCTGCTGAAAAGGGATATCCTGGGAAAACTCAACTTTCTGAGAAGCTGCATTGTTTACCTGAACATGATCACTAGGAGTCAAAGAAAGGGTGAAAAATAACAAGCTGCAAAGCTGGTCAGAATGTGTGAACCTAAGATTCAAGAGAAGTCCTTGCTTCAGAGTTTTGTCACAGTACAGTTCCTAGGACCCTTCTGCCTCCTCAGTTTCAGCCCATACAAGAGACATGCAAACATTACATTTCTCACAAGTAGACCCTGGCTCATTCATCTATTGACTTTTATCAATGCCCACCACCACATGTTCACAGGAAACCTACTGTTTTCCTCTGTTTATGCTCCCTGTTGTCCCACTGAGCCATGGCAATTATACTTAAGACTCAGAAAGGCCTCTAACATAATCATACATCTCTCAGACATGGTGTCTGATCTAGTATCTGATCTCCTAGTCTCTTTGAATAGGAAGATTTTACTCACCATCTATTCAGTGACATATTCTCTGTTCCAACTGGTACAAAGATTCGGATGGCAAAAAATCTGGTCCAAATTCCACAGATAAAACAATCTCTATTCACTTGATAGATTGAAATTAGATGCTTTACACAGTAAATATTATTATAAGTATGTTTGTGGGCTCTGTTTATGGTCTTCTTATTTCAGTGCAAAGAAAACCAGCTGAGAACAATAATTGAATAGAGAGCTGCAAAGCACCACAGATTAATATAAAATGATAAGAACTTAACAATTCAGCTTCTGTAATAGTAAACATGTCTCTCTATCCTATTAAAATTCTTTGAAAGAATTAATACAATGATAGATGAAAGCAAACTGATGGATACAATTAATTTGTTCTTTCCAAAGACTCTTAAAAACCAAATCTCCTAGAAGTGGCTCTTAAGAATATTTGGAAGTCATAGATGCCTGAGGGTGCATCCACATCAGAGTCTTAATTCAAATCACTGTGCTTTGGGTTGCATTGTGGAGCCGCCTCAGAATGCACAAACAGGTTTCCTTCCAGACACAGAGCTAAACCACAAGATGGAGGCCTAAAGCAGACCTGTCACACTTCAAACACTACCAGGTATTTAACCTCCAGACTGTATCAGAAGAGATCTAGCCAAGTACAAACCCCCAAAATGCATGAAGCATGTACATGAGGGACACCAACTGTTTTGGTCTCTAGCCTTGCTCCCCCTCAGCTGTTCTGCGGGCTGATGCAGACCTAGCCTGGGGCTCACATTCACCAGGTGAAAGTTACTATACCAACTTATCTATCATAAGCTAGGATGTCCCTTTAGGGCAGTAAAAATTAACCTCATGTGACCAATCATCTGCTTCTCAGGTGGTAAACAAAATCCCTCAAAGCAACTTACTATACAGGGAGAACTGAAATCTGTTGGGGAGGTTGCTGTAGGGAAGCTGGTGGTGGGAAAAGACGAAGGTGGCTTGGCGCATCAGCAGAGTGAAAGAACTTAAAGGCAGTTAATGGGCAGTGGGGCAGATGGTGGGGCTAGGAGGATTTGGAGAGACCCTGGGGGATGAGGGTCAAACTGAGATGGAGCAGTGGAGCTTTCTTCAGGTGTCTATGAAACGGGGGTTAGCGCTGCTTATCTTTTGGCAAACTCTCACCCCTTTCTCAGCCGCAGAGCAGAGGAGGAGGAGGAGGCGGCAGGAATTTGCTGTTTGTGCAGCATGCACTCCTCTTACAAACAACCCTTGTGCCCTTTGGCATCGGCAAAGCTGTTGGCTCTGCTACTGCTGGCTACTGCCTACTGTGCCTGCAAAGCAAGCTGGCCCTGTCTGTCTTGAATGATACCGCCCAAAGAACAAGGGTCTTCACTGCTGTGCCAGTTTACAAGCTGCCTTGCCAGCTTCACTGACTGAGACAGGCTTCAATGGTGCCTATAACGATTGCCCTATGCCTGCAAGCATATCCTCTACCATCTATATTTCTAATATTTTGACCGGACTAATCACAAGTTTCACAAATGACGAGTGTCCTGAGATACTTCACTGCAGTCAGATCATTCCTAGCAGCTATTCTAAATGTTAAAGGTGGAGAAAAATGTATGTAAGGTCAACAAAGTCAGAGTGCCCCTGAGACCAGGATCTTCCTCTCATTCTTGTATTGAGACCCTCCATATGTTGTTCAATTGTTATCCTTGCATTTCTTTGGCATTTAAATCTATACACTTAAAATACGTTTCTCTTCAGCAATTCCCAGCAAAACAACGTTCTCAATACTGTAGTCTTATCTTAAACATTTCCAAGGTATTTTGCTGTTCTTTGGGTGTCTCCTACCCAGCAATGCATCCTGGCCAGCAATCTAAAAATGGAATTCCAGGTACTGTTTGCATTGGCACTTTTCTGCAGCTCTCTCATTCCTCTCTGATACTGCTTCTCTGTGTGCAGTGTAAAATTACAATGTCCTTTTTCTACTGCCATATTCTATTGCAGTCATATGAATTTGCTATCTACGTTTAGGCCTGTTTCAATATTCCCTCAGATGTTAGTATTAATAATAATCATACTTTTCAATATTAATTCTCCATAACAGACTTCACCAACTGTCTACATGTATAATGGTTCTTTGGATCCCAGCCTCATGACTCTGTGCTTATTCATAGAAAATATTTTATATAAACTCAGTATACTCTCACTGCTTAGAGAAAGAAACAGCAGTTGAAACAGATCTGTAAAAAACAAGTGAATTAACTTGTTTTGATGCGAACAACCAAGAAGCTTGGCTGAATAGCCCACGTTAGCATCTTTGGGGCATTTCCTCCACTTTGAGGCACTGTGACATCAATTATTTTTTGTTTATTGAACATCTTGAAAAATCAAGGCTCAATTCCAGCAGTAGTTATTTCAGCAGGATTGCTTCAGTGAAAGCAAAGGCAGAACTTGCACCCAGTATGCTGTGTTAGGTCACCACATACTCTTTCTCGCTTCCTCTCTATTTTTAATGTCTCCTCTTGCTGCCTTTTTACTGAAGAAGCATAGCCAATTGCAAGACACCTTGCTTTCATTTGAAAAAGCAAACCTGGCTGCTTTCCAAGATTTCTCATTTTAAGTTACCTGGAACATCGTTTTAAACAGGAACCACATGTATTTACTGGTAGGCAACCCAATAATTTCATTCTCCACAGGAATCTTTGGATGCATACATTAATGGTATAAGCATGGAAAAAAGAAGTTATTCTGAATAAGAAGCCTAGTGTTTATGAAAGCAGTGTTTGATACTTCAGCTAAAATGGTACTTTACAGGGAAAAAGAAATGCTGAAGCACTAAAGGCATTAAATATGTATTCCAATCAGACTTTAAAAAAAAATAAATCATTGCTATCACTGTCACAAAATGCCACGGGAGGGTGGAATTTGGTTTCATTCCCCAGCATGTTAAATCATAACTAGTCACGTGTGAGTTAATATAGCAGAGTGATTTCCTGATTTGTTTTTAATTGCCAGTATACACAGACTGCATTTTCAGCATGAGTTATTTTTATTTTAGATGAAAGAAAATGGGAACAATAACAAAGTCTTCATGAGAAAATACTTTTCTGTAACATATCATATTGACTCTGTGTTGCAAAATGGGAGCTGCCTTTACAGAAAGCCAGTTTCAAGAACTGTCAAGATGCCCAGAAAAGGAAAGTAACTGCCTAAGGTCCTAGATCAAGAAAAGATCCAAGCACAGGTCTAATATCAATGGTACTTAAAATACATGTTTTGTTTAAGCAGATACCTAAAAGTCTTCATAAATCAGGATTTTGTTCTATATAGACATACATATATAATATACATATTTATTAATCACTGTTCATTGTAATGGATTCATGAATAAGAGAACCACATGTAACATACGCCTAACATGGTTCCCACTACATGTTTATAAATAAGTTTTATTCTGTATTTGCCCTATGGCTAAAGGTAGCTTGTTAGGAGCGGAATTGGCATTTGTTCATTCTCAGCTCTTCATCTGTATTAAAAGATTCACATTCTACTGTAACATTTTCATTTACATCCCCTTCAGGCCAATAAAAAGCATAATCATTTTCCTCCCCCGTAACTGCATGGCCATCAGCTTTAATTTCAGCGCACTTTTCTCTTCCTAAACCTTTTTGTCTGGTAACAGCTGGTCAATACATTTCTTCATTATGCTCCTTTTTCCAAAAGCAGCTATGCCATGCTCCCAGTAATATACCTTCTTGACAACACCTTTGTCCTAATTGTTTCATCCCTTGTAATTTTATGCACATCCTACTGATGGATGCAGAATGTCTGGGAGACATATATTATAGATTCTATTTCCTCTACCATGTTCATCCAGTTCCTGTGCAAAATAAATCTTTTCTATAATAAATCATAAAGTCCAGAAAGACTTCAGTTAAAGTTACTGGGATGGTGGACTCTGATACCGAGTTTGTATTTGCAAATAAAATTCGTTTCCTCCAGTGCCCTTTCAAATGTATGTACAAAAGCCTTGTTTATCCATTTGATCCTGGGAGATATGCAGCAGTTCTAACATGCTTTAGTGACTGTATCTGAAATTGTTTCAAAACAACTGTAGAATTTTAGCAGACAATTTCTTCCGATAATCCAGAAACAACGAATAAACTCCATGAGTTTTTGATATTCTGGCCAGTCAACAAAGCTATGTACTGCTTTGAACACCTGGGATAAGCACCAGCTATAGCTAACTACATGACTGATTAATCACCTCTGCAAAATCCAGCTGTAAACTCTGTCTCAGCTATGTGTCCTGTGACAACGTGAAGGATTTGAGTCCCATTCATTTTGTGTCACTTTGCTACCTAGAGCACTTATTAAAGTTAGAAACTGCATCTTCAGGAAGCAGCATATTTTCTGAGGCTGTTCTTTCAAAACCCTACTTATTCAAAGTAATTCTGCACACTAACCCACAACACTCTTTTAGTGCCTTCTCTTCTATGCTTTAGGAGTATTTGAACTCTTCCAGTTCTGGACACAAGTCCTTTGGCATATCTAGTTAAAGAAATACTAGGCTGCTGGCAGGTTCTTAAACCATAGAAGCTTATTCAATGGACAAGTTCACAATTGGTAGAACCTACTAAATATTGTCATCTCTGTCAGTGGACTAGACATGCTCATGACAAATTAGTGATGATGCTTAAATTAAGGCAAATGAGAAACAGAATTTCCATGGAAGTGCTAAAAGACTGTCCTATAGCCTAATCTGATGGGTCAAATACTCTCATTGCTCAAATCTCTGGCAGAGAAAGAAACCTTCTTTTACAATTAAGAAAAAGGTAACAAAATCATACAGGCAAAAATTATACTACAAGTAGCATTAGTAATTTTGGTTCCAGTTCAGCAAAGCTCCTTAGGACATACTTAAATTGTCTGCTTTTCTGAATCAGAGTCATAATTAAGATGTTCTTAATCACCTCTTTCTTTTAGTGAAGGAGAATGTTTTTAAGACAAAATCAAATGGAGATTGTACCTAGAGTACTAATACAAATAAAGAAATGGAGTAAGGGATTGGTGAAAAAAAGGGAATGTAAAGTTTAAACCATTTTAGAAACACATGTTAATACATAATTATTGTTGAAATATGACAATACCTAAAAAAAAAAACCCTCTTCCTATCTGTCCCTCAGGTTAGCCATCATTAGTGTAATTGGCTGATTTTCTAAATGCACCTTCCTTAAGAGGAAACTTAAGGCAGAAGAGCTGAAGGAGGAGAGCATGAGTGGCTCTCCAAATCATTTCAAGGGAGGCTCTCCATAAACACAGAGCAGCACAGAACGAAGCTTAGGGACATCTGTACCAGAGGCTGACAAATGCAAACTGTTGGTGGAGAAAAGGCAGCTGCTGCAAGGACAGACAAAAGAACTAGGAACTCTCAAACACCCATGAAAGTGAGGACAAAAAGCATGAGGACCCAGAGGAAGTACTTAGTTCAGACAGGAAGCTGAGGTGGTCCTTGCAACACGATTGTCACTGAACTGTCAGATTTCAGGCTGAAAGCCCTGTGAGGCCTTTGCAGGGATAAGGAGAGTGTCATGTTTTCTTCCTCTTCCGTGCCAGTAACAATTTTACATCTCCTCTTCTTTGCTATGTATAAAGAAAACATTGAGGAACAGTGTAAAAAAACCTCAGTGCAGTTACTTTGTTTCTCATGTCCAGGAAAGACAGATGATGGCTGGTCTGTGAGGTCCCTGCATGCACTCAGGGGTTCTGCAACCTCTTCCCTGTCCCGTTTCTGGGGCTTGGCTGCCTGTACTCAAGGTCAGCTACAATATGGTGCAGTACTGTCACTTTGGGTCAGACTGCTGGGAAAGAGCTGTGAGAGGCCTCCATAGAGGCCTCCACCCCTCACCTTGCGAGTTGCATTCAGGCTTAGGCCCTTGCTCTTGGCTGCTGCTTGAGAGGTGTCTGTGTTTTATGTATGTTTGTGCCTTGATCCCCAAATCCTCTTCTCACAACATAAGACAACTAAAACACTGTCCAACAGATCCTTCTACCTGTTTTTAAGACAAACTTCCAGTTGCAGTAGCTAGATTAAGAAGAACATTCGGACTGAGGGCTGATCTCTGCATGAATGGAGAATTTCTTAACCTCTACCGAGTGGTTACCCTGAATCCCTCCAAATGAAGCTCAAAGCATTTCTGTCAGTGGAGAAAGGTGTGGCAAGACATAAGGCTAGACACCCTACCTCTGGAAGGCTAGAGGAGAAAGCAGACCATAAAACCAAGAACTTCTAAGGTTTGGTTTCTGTATGTGTTTTATTCAACTTATCCAAAACATAAGTCCATATATATTTTCGTTGATTGGTAGGGTATTGGTTGTGTGGTAGACACAAACATAGACACAATACCTGTTTGGATAATAGCCCACTCAGAGCTGAGTAGCTACCTCTTAACCACCCCCGTCTTCCACCTCTTTGATCCTTGAAAATATTTACCTTACACGGAAAAGCAAAATCTCCTTCTAGCCAACTCAACTCTCAGCTGCACAAACTTTTGAAAAACAGCTCCAAAGTTTTTTCTACCAAAAAAAGCCCAACCTGATTTGTTTGGTAAGGTCTATTCTCTATAAACTTACTTTGATTCTCTGTTTATGGATCTGTTCCTCTCTGGAAATATAAGATGCCTCTGCTTGCCTGGTTGTAAAGGGCTTCTGTGTGATGAATCATTCACATATGTGCCTGTCCTGCATATGAACTGCCTTGCAGAACTGTATAAAAAATTGGCTTACCGCTTTAGATCAGCAGCTGCAAGTTTGGGTCTGATTGGGAGCTTCTTGACACTTTATACTTTGGCCTGTGTAATTTTTGTTGTTTGAAAGTAAATTTCTGAATTACTATCCCTGACTTCTTTGGGCATTTTTTCTCTTTGTGTTTCAAAATACACTATTATGCCAGGATAGTTTTTTCCCCATTTACTTAATTTCTTCTTTAAATACAACTCTGAATTTTGTTCTCTGATAAGATCCTGTATTTGCTGATTCTTAACCAAAATCCTACCACATTTGTACAAATCCTTCCACTGACTTCAGGAGGTCCTGAAATAAGTTTTAAGCAACATGGCTAGCAATTTCTGTCCCCACAAATCTGGCACTGCTACAGAGCTTTTGCTCTGTATCTTTCTTGTTAACTTTAGTATTTTTATTTTATTTTGTCCGTACCACTTTTCTTTTCCAGCTCTGCCAAGAATGGTTTACAGCCTCCCAATTAATTTTAAACACATCTTTTAATTTCAAGAGGAATGCAGATAAACAGTAACAGGCAGGTGTGGAGCTCCTCTTCCATGTAGTGCTTTCAGAGCTCTGAGACACTTTCTTAGGTAGCGTCTGACAGTGTTGCCTAGGTGCTTTCCACAGCAGTTATTTTTTCTGGAATGGTTGGTTTTGGCTGATAAAATCTTTGTTTTCAGAGAAAAGGAACAGAAAAAGGAAAGAAAAAAAAATCACTTAAGTATGTGAAATGGCACATTTAAGTCAGCAAACCGACTCCAAATAACTAAGAGGTGAGACAATTATTTCTCCAAAAAGTAAAATGAGGGTGGTCACTGCATTCTAAGCTTAAATGCCCATGTCCATTAAACTGTCTTAGGTCCAGGTGCCTAAAACCAAGACTGTATTAGCTAGATTAGCAAAAAAGAAAAAAAAAAAAATTCCCTGAAGTGTCTGAGTGACTAAAAGCTTCCATGTTTTGCAATGCACTTAAAGGGAAAGAAAATGAGGATGTATCAGGAAACAGGGAGGAAAACTGGCACAAGGTGTGGTTATTTCTGGTGCCATTCACAGGGGTTTAGCTCCTGGGTGCTTTGGTGAACCATATGCACTGCTGGCAGCATACCCAGCTTTGTTGTAGGCTGTGCCCAGGACACCTTCAAAGATCAAGATTAAACAACACTAAGAGTAAAGCAGAATATTTTCATTGGCAGATAACACATAGTATTAGTTCTTTTAAAAAGCCAGTAAACTGGAAGTTAGTTCATTTCCCAGGTTTTAGGAGTAAAGGGGTAAAGACTTCTGCTGAGTTTCAGCTACATATAGCTGACGGCACCCTAAAACATCGGCCTTGCCTACAACAGAATTCCCGCTACCAATTTACACTTTGAATTTACTAATATAAAGCATTCATGCAGTTCATCTGCCATGTATGCCATGTAGCTGTGCTGTCAATTTTGTCTACGGCAGGGATTAGGCTGGGACGCCTCCACAAGCAGCACTGATCTCTCACTCACACAAAGCTGTATGCAGCTTACTATTAATACTCGAGCAAGCCACGTTTTACCCCTATTTATCACAGCATGGTTCAGCCAGGAATTACAGGTTTCAATAAAAATGAATAATTTTACCAGTAAGCAACACAAACTTGAGATGCCCTTCACCAGTCTCAAAATATCTTGTTTTGCTGGATTGTGTCCACAGCCTGTATGTCAATGGTAGCTGTAGCCTAGCTGAAGTGACTCAGTTGGATTCAAGGCATAAAGTGGGGATTTTAATATAGGTATTCATGCTGAATCTAAAATTACTTCGTTTTCATATAAACTTGTGGCATTTTGGGTGTAGTTAGGAGCCAGCTCTGATCACTTTTGCAGCACTGCACTCCCTAAGGGACCCCTGAGGATATAAATTTTAAAACCAGGGCCTACCCTGTGCGTCAAGAGACTCTGCTATGAGAAGAGACTAGAAATAAACTAGCGTAGCTGGTGGAAAAATCCTGAACTTGGCAGAGGCCTCGGCCCGCGGCTCTCAGCCTCCCAACCCAGCAAAACAAACCGCTGATAACATTGAGGCGGGCTGTGAGAGCCGCTGCTCAAAGCGGGGCTGTGTCTCTCCCAAGGTCAGCTATTTGAGGTACAACAAACAGGAAAACATGGTGGTGGCCGACCCCGCCCCAGAAATCCCGGGCAGTTGCCACGGTGACACCGCCCGCGCGTGCCCCGGCCGTTGGCGGTGGCCGTTGGCCGGCCGAGCGGGCGCGCGGGCGCCACCTGGCGGCGCCCCGCGGCGGAGCCGCCATCGCCTGACCGACCCCGGCCGCCGCCCAGGCCTTCGCTGCGGTGGCTGAAACCCCACCGAAACCGGGGCGGGGCGCGGGGACGAGCTGCTGAAACCCCACCGAAACGGCGGGGGAGCAGGAAGAGCTCCCATTTGGCAGGGGGTGGAAGCGATGTACAAACTGACTAATCCTACCCAGGGCCCGCCAGCACTCTGAGGCAGGGCCGGACCCTCGTAGGCCTCGCTGCCTTCAGGGTCCCTTCAGTCCCGTGTCTCCACAGGACTCCTGTGCGTCCCGTGTCTTCTTTCCTATGCAGAAATAGTGGGTTTAGGTGAATTTTCACAAGGATAGTAGTTGGCAGGCTTCAAAGAAGATGAACAACCCAGTCAACTTGATGGTGTGTCCTTTTGTTGCAGTAGATCTATTGTACTAAAAGTTGTGGGTTTATCTCCCTCCTACAGACCATATGCAGTGTGCCTTACTCCTATGCGGGGTGTACTTAGAAATCTTGCTAGTCCAGCATGTCCCATGAATTATGTTGACTTGCCTGGCCTGTGACCTCAAATCGCAACGGCTTTCTAAATTACACCAATTATTTGTCTTTGTGACTGGGGAAGCCCCTCTGTGATACTATTTGAACATATGCTCAAACCCAGATGTGAGTAATTCTTTATAGCAAGAACAATATTGCATTTCCAGGCGAGCAGGATAAGCAGTGTGTAAATATACTTGTTTCAAAGAACTCTGCTTTATCTTCTGAACAAATCCTTTCAGAGAATAACAACCTATTCATTTTAGCATCAAAATAGCAAGAATGTATTTTAAAACAACTATTTTTTTCTGTCCCAGGAAATGGCCTGCCTACCTCCTTTTTTAAATACTATTTTTGTAACTCCCGGTGGCCTGGATTCAGGATAGAGTTAATATTTTTCTCCATGACGCAGTAGGCAGAACATGCCGAGACTTTATGAACCCAGAAGCGTATTCTCTATGATAAACAAAAACAAACTAAAAAAAAAATCTGTAAGGACTCCGCAACTCATATGGCTTTTACCATCTGGCACACAGTCCTGGCACACTGTAAATCTTTGCAAGTGGTATCTCCTTTACAGACTCTTAATACATAAAACCCATACGCCAGAGGCTCTTAGATGCCACCCCCTTAAGTTGCAGACATCACGTTATAGCAGTGTGAGATCTTCTATGAAGACAAAACTTTTATGATATTTTTAATAGTAAAAAAGTCCATTACCTCCAAACAGTAACAGTATGGACACCGCCAGTGAGGGAACTTTTAGTGATGGTGCCTTTCTTTAGAAAGGTCACCAATCGCACTAAGCACAGAGAGCTGGGATTTAAGCAAAGGCAAAACAGGAGAGAGGGGGGTTGAAAGTTGAGTGCTTTAAAGATAATTCCAGGGTTATCTCTGGAAAAAATTAAAACAACTCGCATCAAGACATGTAGTAATACAAGATACCAAGGTTACATTTGATGAATACCAACCCTAATGACAAATATACTCTGTGTAAATCTGAGCTTCATGACTTTTGGCAAGGATATTAGCCAGCAGCTCAAAAGTCCTGGCACAGATTATCAACATGCCCATAAGTTTCTGCAGGCACAAATACATCTGTTAAATCATTCCTCTGTGCTTCCCTTCAATATATAAAGTCGTAAGCGTTGACCGTTTCATCACCAAGATCTCCGTTATAGGCCATAACTGGCCTGCCCAGTGTGAAGGGACTGAAGCCCTGAGGGAGATCTGAGCAGGTTCCTTGAAGCAGTATGTCTCTTCCCTAGCATCTAAGAGGACACTGAAAAGTAGAAGGCCCTTAAAAAGGCAGATCACCCTGAATGAGGGTCATCCTCATGGATTACTAGATTTTGATGCCAGAAGGCATAATCAGGTCTAACCCTATGAATAATACATATGTGGTAATGGATCTAGCTCATCTGCTCTCCAGACGCAGCATCTTTTTGATCTGCTAAAATGAGGTTAATGAAGATATGAGATGTCTGCATCTTCCCCAGTCCTTATTTTTGCTTTCTCTGAGGAGCCATCACCATTGCTTACCTGAACTGGGGAAGCGGAAGAGCTGCAGAAGGATAAACACAAATTATTTCATAGTTTATTCAATTGATGGAGGCAAGACTTTGCCCAAATGTTGAGGTCACACAGCAGCTCTTTCTGATGACATCACTGATGAAGGAACATCTTGTTAGACTGCTGCTGCTGTGTCTAGCTTATCCTAGAAAGTGGCAGTTGAGCAAGGGGGCTTCTACACAAAGAATCAGCCTACTGTATGTACATGCACAGAGGGTTACACAACTTAAAGAGCATGTTCAGGGTGGGGTATAATAAGAAAAAATAAATCCAGTCTGGAAAAACAGTGTTTCTTCTCTATTCATACATCCACTTAAAATTTGCAATTAATTACATTTTTGCTCTTAGATAATTAGATAGAGATCTCTCCTTTATATAAATCTAAAAAGTTATTAGAATTCCTACTATAATAATACCAGCAGCAACTTCTGTAGCCATTCATGGCCATTTGCTGTGACTATGGGCTGTACCAAGAAAAGTGGAAGAAATCATCTTTTCTTCATATGTCATCCAGTGACTTTTATCCCAAAGTGCATTCTCTATTGTTCACAACATTCAAGTACAAAACCTCTGCCGACATTTTAGTACTGTTGTGATATTTTTATTAAAAGCATAAAGATACTTTTAAATTGATAAAGAGATTTTTAATTTTAAAAAGCACTGACATGTTTCTGGTCCCAAATTTAATACTAAAGTAGTAATAAAAGAATTTGAGTTTGATTATGGTATATTATTTTCGATACTCTTAAATTATTAATTGTTATTCTATTATCATCATTTATTCCTCTTAACATAGCACCTACAAACTCTGTCATAGGCTAAGATTTCACTGTGCTAATGTAAATATACCATGTAAAAAAAGAAAAGGAAAAAAAAAATAGCCCATTCCCTAAAGCCTTTAAATTTAAGGGTACAGACAGCAAGTCCCTTGTAGTACAGGGGTTACAAACAGGTAAGTATCAAGAAACAGTAAAGCCAATTTGATCAATATGATGGACTGACAGCAGTTGAGAGAGTCTAGCTGCTCTCAAGGGATTTGCAGGAAATTTCACACAGGAGAATTTTAAGGAAGCGTTTACAGGCAGATGACATGGTAACTTTGCATAGGTTCACAGGGAAAACCTCCAAAACCTAACGCTGTGCAAGAAGCAGACTCGAAAAGGCGTATTCCAAAATGTTAACGGGTGGATGATAGATGCTAGCATCTTAACGTAACAGGAAGCGGAGGCAAGATCTTAGACCTGATCTGAAGAGATGTGTGGGAGGAACAATGTGGGAGGAAGTCTGAGTGGGAAGAGCAGGACACTGCACTGTAGGGGTTGAAGAACAGGGAGGCCATGTGTTAATGCACAGGAGGGGATAAGTCTGTCAAAGGCAAGAACAAGGAAACCAGTTTTTGCAGCAGAATTTTTGATGGATCTGATTCCTTTTGTCAAGCTCAGAGGGCAAAAAAGAACTAGTTTTGAGATGTAGGAGGTATCTCACAAGGTAGAAAGAAACGGCATGTTGCAGAGACACTATAAAGGAAAAATTTGCAGGATTTAAGCACAGCAGTACTGCATAGTTCCAGAGGTGCCTGAGTGGTATCACAGGCCTGTGTGATGTTAAAGAAAATTATGTTGTTTGTTGTCTAGGAAAAACATGCTGGGTAAGGATGGAGAATTACATCTGACCCTCAATATGAGGAGGTTTTAAGAGCTTTTGTTGGGAGCATGATAAGTGGAATCTCTTTTTAAGTGGTGAACTATGATTTCTGATATAAATAGGAATATATATATATATATTTATCAATGTAAGTCTTGACAGTAATACCTACCAATGATATAAAGTGCAGCACCATGATAAATTGAGTGATTGAAAACAGGGACTATAGCAGAGGAAGTAAGAGGTAAATATGGCTCTGGAACTTATGTTCAACAGATGTAGCAGAAACTACAATGCAAAAATATTCTATATATTCCTTGACATTAAACATTATTAGGCAAGAAGAGTGAATAAAAGCCCAAGTCAGAGTTGGCTGAGAAATTTCATATTATCAGCATTTTTTATTAAAGTAAGGAAACCAAAGGCTGTCTATTCATATCATCTTTTTTAGGCATCTTGTTGAAGTTCAGTTTCATGATGAATTTAAGCTGATGTAAAAACAGCCTGATGCGGAGATGCATGGTCCAGCTTTCACCACATTTCTGCTGCTTCTTTTCTATTACCAAGGTAAATCAATTTAAAGTTAGCCCTGGAAAAACATTAGGAGTTTTAAGCAACATCAGCTGACTGACCTGATCTCCCCATGACTGCACGAGTCACTATAGCTTATGCAAGGGAGAGGGCAGGAATGAGCAGTCCTGGATGGGATGGAGAGGGGAAAGGCAGGACTGCTCCTTTCCAGGGCAGCAGTTTTAGATCAGCTTAAGCCAGCCATGAAACAGCAGTACCAGAGAGTCAAAGCTGGTGTCAAATTCAGGTGCTCTGAATGATGATCAGGAGAAGTCTCTACGTCTCCTGTGCATTTGTACATTTCTCTTCACTCTTCAAAAGTTTTACAGTAAAGGAAAACTATTTTCTATATTGAGAAGCAACAATAAAAAAAACACAACCTCTTCCATAAATTATCATTTTTCATGGGAAAAAAAAAGAACTTTTGCCACAGATTTTCTTCCACATTTTTATTCATTTCAGTCCTTAAATTCCACAGAAATGCATATATATTTTACATTAATTACATAGTTCAGATTGTTGGTGAGTCAAAGGCTGTAACAACTTTTTGCTTTTGCTGAATTTCTCTATCCTTAATTTATTTCCAGATTTAGCAAAATACAGTATCAATCTGAAAATTTAATTTGCTCTCTGTTTTTTCAAAGTATCATAAAGAATCCATTAAGTTGTTCATATCTTCTGTGTGTTCTGTTTTTCTTTTTTGTTTCATCATTTTTATTTTTCCCTATAAATGACTTTTAGCTTGTGCCTAATACAGTGGTCATACAAAAAGATGCATTATGTAGCAAATGAAGGCTTGGCTGGATATTGTTGCAAAAAATCTGCAAATTTTCCATCACACATGTTAACAAAAAAAAAAAAGGAAAAAAAGAAAAAAGCCCCAGCACATATTTTCTGTGAATATTTGGCAATTGAAATGTACTGACATTCATGTTTGCTGAACTTAAAAAATGCAAGCTTGAGCTCATAGAAGTAGATTTTAGACCATTCATTATTTTATTAAAAACTGCTTGGTCATCCAATCAGGTAACATGAATAATATGTGATTTATCATGCTTACTCAACTAAGAAAACCAGCTCATATTTTAAATATCTAATAATGATACTTGTGCAAATTATTTGCAACCCATAAGTGAATTTAAAAATGCATTGAATACATTTCTATTATGCATAATTTGGGGAGGGCGCTGTTATCTGTTGGGGATAAATCTCAAGAAAAAAAAAAGTTATATTTATCATTGTGAAATAAATGTTTCTCTCCGGCAAAGTGACTGCTGAGGTTATTTTAGGTTAGATGGATACCAGTGAGGAAAAGCATTGTCCTTTTAAACCTGTTTTATCAGCTTTGATTTGCTCTCTAAACTTAATTCCTTTTCCTCATCTTTTTCCCCTCATTTACTGCTACATTTCTATTTTTAACTATTGGGATCTGAAGTATGTTGCCCATAGTTTGCATTTTGTATCAGCATGTCATATTTTATATCAACACTGTATTTTTTTATCTTTCATATCAACGTGCCTTAACCCTATGAAGGTTTCATGAGAACCATGACATCATAAAAAAGGCTATCTAAATTTAGAAATAGGAAATCAAGTGAGAAAAAAAAAATTGAGAAAAGTCAACAAGGGCTTCTATTGCAGTAATTGCCCTGAAAATCGTGCAACAGTTCATTCTTAATGAAACAATATGCTGAACAGTTCTGTTCTAATGATATAAGTGTACACAGTATCTTTCCTATTTTAGGAATCCATGCAACATATAAAAAAAGGTGTTCAGAAATCAAATGAATAGAGTATGTAACTCTAAAGCACGCAATTATAAAGAAAGATACAATAAAATAGAAGTGCTGAGACAATTCCAACTTACATAAAAAAAAATTATTAAAACTATGAATATATTCTGATAGTACAAGCAACACTGTTCTGAATTCTGTGCAGATTCAGGACTATTAAAGAGAAAAAACCAAAAAGGCAAGATTGTACTTGTCATGAGCTGAAACCAGGCATAGCTGCAGCTCTTTGCCTTTGCTGTTATGAGTCTTTTAGTGGTTCTGGCAATACAGAAGAGACTGTTAGAGATCAGTTCATAGCTTCTGCCCTGTTTTATTTGGGAGCCTAGCATCCTTCAGAATATCCCATATCCCCTCTTCAGAGGCCTATATTAACCCTTAAAGGCCTGCTGTTCAGAAAAGCTAGCTTTAAGCATGTGCTTAATCACTTTCCTGAATCAAAACCCAGAAAAGCGACTTTGTTAGCGCAATTTATAATAGATTTTGTGGGCATGAAACTATAGTGATTCTGCTCTGATATTCCCCAAAGATAATGAGACATGATTACCTACCTATTTCTTATAACTTTTGTTATTATTGAGGTTGAAGTAGTTTTTCTCCTATAAACCTTCTTGTGCATAGTTACATGAAATCAATAACTAAAAAAAAAGACTTTATTTTCAAAGGACATTCACTTTCATGTAATACTTGACCCACACTATTAGACTAGGATAATCTATCTATCCAATGGAATCAGCTTAATTACCTATGAATTATGATATATGATAGGATATAGGATATCTATCCCATGATATGGGATGTTGTTTAAGCAGTTTCTGTATTGCTAGGAAAGAATAAAAGTTCACCTGAATATAAAGTAATGTGATAAAATTATCTCATTGGTCTCTAAAATTCTGATCACTTTATTATTCTTGATCCTTTAAAATTCAAGGAGAATTAAATCCTTTCAACAATACATAAGGAATATACTTCTCTTTTTAAAGATTCTCATCTATCAAACCTTGTAAAAAGCAACAAATCATCATACACCATCCACAGCATCTGTTGCTAAATTTGCCTCTTTTCTACTTACTCAAATGTGAGGAATATTTCTGGAGGCTTACATTTTATAGAGTTGACATGCCAAAAGTTCACTGACCACACTGTCATCTTCATAATAGCTTTGTTTGCTAGTTAGTTGTTTCTGAGTGCACTTGTTCAAAAGGATTTTGAAGCTGCTGATGTGTTGTATTTAGTTCTTTTGAAATGCTGAAAACAGTGTCTTACTATGTTTAGCTTTTAGCTTACCTTTGTAACCAGTTCTAATTGTTTAATTTACCCATGCTCTTTTAAGGTGGACAGTAGAAAAATCCTCTCTTCTCAAATTACCTGAAGATTATCCTTCAGTCAGCTGTCATTACATCGAATTAGTAATTAAATAGCTTTTTCAGTGAAACTAAAATTACAGCTGTGAAGTTGAAGTACTCAGATGGAACCTAAGAGTTCAGGGCTTGGCCAAGGGTTCTCTGCCCAGCCTCAGGCAGGACTCTCCATCTTCTTGCACCTAAGTTTACCCTTTGTAAAATGAAAAAAATTGCCCATCTCTTCTTCCCACCTTTGCACATTACTGGGATTTTAAGCAATGAGGATCAAGAGGTTTCACTAATTATACAATAAGGACCATAATTTGTTAACAAATTTAACAGATTCACGATTTTAAGAATAAGAGTAGTCCCATGGAGACGTTCTATATGTGGCCTATTTTTTCAGGGTCATTAGGACTATTGACAAAGTATGAAGACTATTGTGGCATTTTTGCAATTAGGATGCTATTAAATTGCCTTTTTGCTCCCATTTTTAAGAAAGACTTAGAGCCAGCTCCTGGCTTAGCCAGCATGATAATGGCCAAGATAGAACAAAAAGAAACTTTATTTCTCTTTGTACCATGACCTTCTGAATCCAGGCTGAAGGTCAGATCTAGCCTACCTTTTTATGACACTGAAAATGATACATGTTTATCTCTAAATATCAGGTGCACTTTTCTTCAGCTGTCAGTTAGGCTTAATTCTGTTGTTAAAGGATTTGGCAGTTTGTGACTATTAAAAACAGTTTGAAAGGGATATTGCTGCCCTTGGCTGAGTTTTGCATTTTAGCTGTATCACTATTTAAAACCACTGTATTTTCCATGTCACATGAATTCTCAAGTGTCATCTTTCAGAATAGTGGACAACAGCCTTCAATACAAGCAGACAGAGTATACCTATCTTCCCAATATCCTTTTTATGTATTTTATATATTTGCTTAATATTTACTTAAATGCACATAAAAGAGAATAATATCTGCATATTTCACCAATGAAAAATAGAATATAAAATCATTGCAAAAATGAAAGTCAGAATGACAAAATATTCTTTGTATATTCACACCAGCAGCAAAATCTAGAAATTATCTAAATTAAATCTTTCCAGATCTAAAATTCCTAAATAAAGAACAACTCAGGCTCTTCAGCATTTCTTATATTAAAGTAACATACCTTGAAGAAGAACAAATAAATTTAAGCAATTTTAGATGGGACAGAAAATGAATTCTGATTTGCAGTCACTTTCTTAGAGAAACCTCTAACAGTAAATTCTATTCTTAGAAACAGAGGAAATTCTAAGTTGAGTACCTCCGTGACTTATGTTATCTGATACTTAATGTTTCTGAGTAGTTTTTGGGGGGTGGGGAGACCATGGGTATGCAAGTATTTGCTCCATCTATGATACAGTAACTTTCCTTTAGAACAGGAGTGTCTAAAGTAAGAAGAGTGTCTTCCTTTTTAATTGAGATGAACTAGCTCTATCGATTGATTTGAAATCAATAATTTCTGCTTGGAAAATATGCACTGTCTGCATTTGTATCACATTTAAATAAGACCTGACCCTTCTCCTACTCACATTGGTTGTAAAGCCCTTACAATGGAATTGTGCCTTGTTCTGATAAAATACATGTGTTTCTCTGTGTTTATATGTGTATATAACATTTTTTTTTTTTTTCAAGCAATGAATAATTACAAAATTTTCTCAGAAGATTCCTCCAAGTGTCTTACTTTCTAATATGTTATACCCTTGGTAGAGGGAGGCTTCTCAGTCTTTGAATATTTAAACCAATAGTAGTATCTGTCAGCATGAAGTATGAAGTTAACACCAGTTATGAATATAACCTTCCCGCTGGGCAGTCGTTAAAAAGTTGTTCTTTCTGATTCCTGTGTAAATATCTAGGTTAGATTCTGAATAAAAATTCTGTGAACTTTAGTTGAAACAAAAATAACAGAACTATTTGAGGTTTGTTACAGTCATTTCTATATCCAGTTGACCTTGTCCCAATTTTAGCTTTGTTTCCCTTTTCTGTGTGGCTTCTGGGAACCTGCTTTGAAAATAAAATCTACTCAGAGGGTCAAATCCTGAGTTTCTTACTCTGATAAAAGTTCTACCTAGCTTTGCCTGGAAAAGACTTGAAAACAGTTGCTTTTGGACTCATTTTTTGTGAATCAGAGCTAAAGTTCAACTGCTAAGGCTAATGAGAACCTAGAACAAATTAGGATATATTGAATACAGTCAATTTATGCCAAACTAAGATTCATGATAGTGGAAAAAAATTACTACCAGTTCAAGCATACAGGAATTTTAATAGTAAATAATGGTTGTAGATTCAACATTAAGAATTTGGGGAGGGGGGGGGTTAAGATGTGAAAGGAAAAAAAAAAGAGAAAAAAAAAAGTAAACTAACTTTACCTGAGAAGCTAATATTAGCTTCAGCAAAGTATTTCCAATTCAGACCATATGCTAAGGACTAGACTATGCCTTTATAAGGCAAGTACAGAGCACTTTTTCCAGGTTTTCATCCTGAGATGAGAGGGGGAGAAAGAGGTGGTGCACATGCTGCTTCTTTCCTCCATAGGTTAAAGATACATTGGCCAGCTTTTAACATTGCACTGGGCTGTAAAGCCAGATCAACAGAGGTATCTGCCTCTTCTTTATCTCTTCTTCCCCCATAGCGGGAGTGTGTGCTACTTGTGTTACCTACCTGGTAACACTGAGAAAATCATTGGGTTTTTTTCTTTTCCTCAGTTTCTTGATTAATCAAGATATTAGTATCCTGACCTCTTTTGTAAAGTGCTTTAAAATTTTCAATAAAAAAGCTACATTGTTTATCTTCATTTATAACTGAAACAATAGGAAACGATTGCAGGATCACTGGTAATTGTTTGAGCAGTTTTGCTTTTAAATAGCAGTGACTGACAGTCTGTTCAATGATAATCCAGTATGTACCAGCAAAGCTTAAATTTCTGTCCCTGTTTCTCTAATTATGCTAAAAATTTATATTCTGCTCTGATAAGCTAAAAGAATGTCAAAACATAAACCTCAAAGGTCTCATAAATCAAGGCTTTCCTAGGGACGTAATATACATTTATTGTGAAATACTGTAATAAAAAATCAGAAGGCTTCATTTGTAGCCACCACTGCATTGTGAGCATTTCATATGCAGAAAATGATAGACATCTAACTGATAATTTCCACATAAACTCTTCTGATCACATAAGTGGTCACAATAGCCAAGCACAAACATTCATATGTGCAGGCCTGTGCCCTGGTAAGTGTTGCAATTCTTCATTAACATGGTTAATTGCTAAGCGTCAAATGCTGCTACTCGCTATACTGTCAGTGGCTAAGAATAGATCTTTCACAGCCTGACCAAGCAATAGCAAATGAAGCACTCCACAATGCAGACCAGAGCAGCAGTGACCTCCACAGTGGCAGAAGTAGGCTGTGTACAAATTCACTGGCTGTCCCTTGCCTTTTCCCAAGCCAGCCGCATGCTATGGTGCAAAAAAAATTGCCGAGGATTGCATAATACATCTATGAAAGCCATACTTTGCAAACTCTTTCTCTGTCTCCTGAGCATAGGTTTTGCATCCTCCCCACCTTACCCAGAGTGGTAGACTCTTAAGTCTAATAGAAATAGACACAGCATTAAGACAAGAAAGATCTGTGGGCCAGTATGTCCTGCTCATCTGTTTCTGATGAAGGAAGTACATACAGCTTGTTTCTTCTAGTAGTATAGCTGTTGATGTTGTGTGGGACTATCAACAAATATGGGACCGGATGTTATTCCTACTGAAGTAAATGTTAATACTCCCATAAGGAGAGCAGGTGCTAAGAACTTGTGAAACAGGTGCTACAAAACATATAGCTAAATTTGGAAGAGATTTTTGGATACCACCTACACGGCAGAGCATGCAGTATTGATTTCAAACTGTTTAGACGTTTATCTTGTGGAAACAACACACAACAAAATAATTTGAGAGGAAGTCTGAAGCAGGATGGATACACAGTCACAAAAATATGGCAGCAATTTCACAAGATGATACATCACTAGATGAACAATAAACCACCATATTCAGCATATAACATTCTACATATTGCGTTTTATGTCCAGCAAAAGATTTGCAAGAAAAATGCTGATGTGCTTGGAGTTTTGAAAAATTATCATCTTGAGCAGCCAATAGGATACAGATTCTTCCCAAGAGCATCATGAGTTCTAACATCATTTCGAGAACAACAATTAAGTTATCAAATAATGTATGTCACAGTTAACTATGTTCTGTTAATTGAAGTAGTAGATTGTAAAGCAATCAGATACACTTGATTTCAAATTAAAATGGTCTTAAAAGAACACTAAAGTAGCAAAATGATAAAATGTCATGATAAAAATAACTTTGATTTGACCTACTTGAACATATGCACTATAACAGTCTTGTTCTACAGTGTACAGAAGTTCCTGGCAAAGTAAAGCTTTCGCAGGTCTTGCTTTGGTAAAAAGAAGTAAAAGAGAACATTTCTTTCTTTCTGGCTCTTTTTCTTCACCCACCATCTATCTCAAACCCTAAATGGTGGAAAGGAATATGGCATAAATTAGGCACAAAAATTAGCCAAACAAAGGTTACACAACGTCGTGCACAAAATTAATGCCAATCACTTGAAGAGCTTAGGCAGAAAGTACAAATGAGAAGTTTTGAGAATTTATCAGTAAGCCTTCAACAAACTGTACTGAGGATACAAACAATGTTCTTAAAGGTTTACAATTCAGACCATTCTGTCTGGATATTCCTCAGAATGGTATGTTCATCTATCTTATTTAAGATCTGTTCTTTCTGTCTTTCAAAGTAATCTCAATGGAGATGGTAGAGCTTTACAAAACATTGATTTTTGAGAAGAGAACTGAACATTTGCACAAATACTTCTTTACCTTTCATTCATTATTTTTCTTTTGAATTTAAGTTAAAATATAAAATCCGCTTGGAACAGAGGATAAGTGTAGAAATTTTCTTTTCAGATTGTTGACATTGGCAAAGCTATAGGCAATTGTAATGAAAAGAACTATGCAATGTTAACTTTGCATACTAGTACTGATTCCACCTAAAATACATCAATTTCAATATTATTTACTGTGCTCCATGACAGGGAAATATGTAGGAATTAAGGCTCTTACATTTATGAAATATTATAGTCTGTTGTCAATTATTAATTATGAATGTAATTAAAGTAAAAAAATGTAAGGATCAAATTCCTCCCAGAATAACTGAAACAAAGTCAATTCCAATGGTCAGTTTGACCCAGTATGCTTACTATTACTTCTGCAACAATCTTTTTGAAAATGCAGGCTTGGAGGATGGAAAGAATGAAGAAGAATGAAAAAAGACCACAAGGTCTGACACTATGAATTCTTCCTTTCCCTCCTCTGGCTCATTTAAGGACTTTTCCCTTGTTCTTAGGAGTGCATTCCCCAGTAACGAAATAAGGTCATTCCCTATTTTGCTTACCAAAGTGCAGAGGGAAGAACCAAGCCAAGGTCTGTTCCCCTTCTGCTCTGTCTTACAAAGCAAGTCTTAATCCTTGGGAGAGTCACCTGCTCCCAAAGGCATGTAGCAGTACCATAAATATTTCAAATACCGCCTGTACACTGGGAAGCTCCAGGAAGCATTGGGGTCTCACTAGAACAAGATGCCTCCCCTGGGAAGCCATGAGGTTACGTAATGCCTAGCTGTGCTTGCGGGGATAACTGAGCTTTCTGTGTTGCTTATTAAAACTCAGATTGCTTCTTACTCCTTTTAAATCTACATTTGTGGTTTCTTATTAACTGTTCCTTTAGCATATTATCAAAGTCTGATGATACAAAGTCCAATGTGTGCATTCCTTTACTTTTAGTCCAGTTTCCCCAGGAATGTGGCTTGCAACTATAGCATTTGTAAGCTTTTGTGTCACCTGCCTGCCAGCCCCTAGTAAATCTGTTAGCTACTTTTACCCAAATTCAACAGAGAGCTAGAAGACTCACTCATCTGGATTCATTTTCTACAAATCTCATGAAAATAAGCAGCCAGGGAGGCAAGGGGGATGCAGACATTGCTCTTCTGGCAGGAAAGGCTGCAGTGTGAGCACAGCCATGATTAGGCATAAGAGAATCCACAAGGAAATTCACCCTCAGATACAAATCATAGAAAATTAGGCCTCATTAATTCCACTGCTCATGGAACTACTTGGTTTAGGTACCATATCTATACTGGAAATTCAGATGGTAATAATATCTTTGCTAACTTATAGAGCATTAACACTTTTGTACACTAATGTATATAAACAGCAAGACGTATCAATCGCCTGATCCAGCTCCCACCAACATCAAAGGAATCTTTCCACCAAGTTAAGTGGGAGTTGGACTGGGCCCGTGCATAGTATTATCCCTCACAAACATTTATAATAGCAACATTAAAAAATAATTTATTCTGTAAAAGACTCAAAAGCAGAAATGAAAGAAACATTTTAATCCAGTTTTAAAAGGCATGGTAAATTTCATCTATACAAACAGCAGCATAAGAGGAAAACATAAATTCATATTCATAAAGGCATAAATGAGTGTACCATAAGTGCAAGTAATGTTCACTTCCTTCAGTACTCCTGCAACTTTATTATATTTTGGAAATGAAACTTTCCATTATGCTAGTTCTTGTTCAGTCACACTCTGCTTACAGAGGTGGTTTTCACTGAAGTACAAGATGGCCAGAGTTATTCTGCTGGATGGAAAATTAATGTATATGAGGTATGGAATTCCATGACTCCTTTTTTAAAACATCTATATAAATTAACATGAAAATTTTCAGAAGACTTGGCTTTCATAGATTCATGGAAGTCCTACAGAGGCTTTGGTAAATGCCTCCATTGAGGAAATATTTCATATCCTCCAGTAGCCTGCTATTCCACCCACGAGAGCATTCATATGCTTTTCAACCTATGTTAAAGCTCAGCTAAGAAGCCATTAACTGTCCAGATTAGTCCTGTACAGGAAAATCCTGCATGGGGAAATGGAAATTCCATGGCAAGCTCCTAGCAGTTTCCGCTGTATTGTTCTTGCAGGGAGAAAATAGGGGTTGTGTTCCCACAGAACGAGCAGTGGGCTCAGTCCAAGGGGCTTTCACAGGATTCATCAGGGTCTAGCAGCAATCACACATAAAACTTACGTGTCTTCAGATTGCATTTTGGATCCTCAGCTCCCAAAGAATTGTACTATCAAGTTCTCGCTACTTCCCCAGAAGCAAAATTCAGAAGGTCATTGGAATTTACATAGTTTATATGTGCTCAGGGCAAAGCTAACGTCAGTTAAGAACTGCTGGTAGGTCTACGTCTCTGGGTTTGCCTCTCTCCACAGCAAATCCTCAGTCCTATGAAAGAGCACCCAAAATAGGAGGAAAGTTCCTGAAAAGGAAACACTGTTTCCATCTATAGAATTCATCTTGGGGTTATGGTTTTTTGCTACTGGAAAGTGTTTGGACTGCTTAAGCCTACCTTAAGCTGCTGATCATTGTATCAGTACGTATGTGTGCTCACCAAATAATACTTTTTAAAAGGGAAAAAGAAAGAGGTTTAAATATAAGCTATAGTTATAGGAATAGTTTCCAGTCCAGGAATGTGCCCTGACTGGATCCTGAATGAATAGCAGGGCAAGTGTGTAAATTAGCCCTCCTCTCCTGTATTCCTGCTCTCCTTGCCTCCACAAAAAGAAAGAACACACAGAGGCCAAACCATAGCATGCCCCATCAAGTCCCCTGAACTGGGTAATTGTAGGTACCTGGTAGCACCCAAGTAAATCTTGATACAACCTAACTGACTTAGAAGACTAGATCCTGATTTCAAATCAATACAAGCATACAGGATTTTACACAAAGGGCATTAATCACCTATATACACTTGAAAATCTAAACTGTGTCTTAAGTCACATGGGATGTTGGTTCTTCAGTAGGATTTCTGAACACAGAACCTAAGCACCTTAATTAGCCAGGGCACTTTGGAAATTTTTAGATATCATTTCTCTGCTAGCTTACTTCTTTCAATCTCTTAGTGAGTGAATTTATGATTCACTTGCCTGTGATACAACTACAGTCTGTGAATTCTCAGAAGACAGAAATCTTAAGATCCAAATCTGTTTCCATTAATGACAATATGAATCTTGGTGTTAATTAAATGGGACCAAGAGCAAGGTATATTGTCAATGAAATGGTGAGTCCACAGTAAAAAAGCAGACCACAACAGATAGTTGCAATTCTGTTTCTTCTGCAAAGATGGACCATTGATAAGAGATCTTTTGTTTCTAAAAGCTAGAGACACTATTTCTGATTTTAAAAGAACACTTAGTCTGTTCCAGTTTAGTTGATTTTGAATTAGTACTTATCTTCCCTCATAGGTCTTTTTCTTCAGAAACTTAAATTATAAACTGAAGGTTTGTAAACCATTTGTAAACCGTCAGTTTGTTACCGGTTTGTAAACCGTCAGGCACTGACTCACACTGCTTCCAGCTTGGATAATATATTTCCTTTTTGACACTCCTTGTACTAAAGCTAGTAGTTTGACTCCTTGTTTCTTACCAGGTTTTTTCTCCTGTATAGGGCAATTGGTTATATAAAGTATTTTTGAATGATGATTTCTCCAGCAAAGTATGTCTTTGAAACCCTTTCAGGTTCACAACATACAGTATTTAACTTCATTACCCTTAAAATTAAACATTAAAATATTTTCTACACACTGCTTTAGATTACTGTGTAGTAAGCATGTTTGGAGGAAGGAAGGAAAACATATTGCTACGTCTGCCTATTTCTTGAAATAAAAAGAAACCTCGGCTTGCTGAATGGCATGTATAAAATTATATTAAAAAAATGAAGGTGAGGTATTTTGCTTAAAATGTGAGTATTTGGGATACCTATTCTAAGAGAAACTCATCAACAGATTGCTGATTTTGCCTGAGACCCAATTAGTTAGGATGAAAAGACTTCAGGGTGGCAGGTGGGCATTGTAAAGTTATGGCAGTAGTATTTATTTTAAAACATTTATAAGCGGACTCCTGTTGTACTTTTCTTGTCTGGCAGTAAATTTGAGAAAAGTTGTTTCTATAAGGAGATCACAATATCCTGCAAAGAACTAAAGAGGACAGCATGCCACCCAGTGCTTAGGAAACAGTTGCATTACAGTTTGGTTTATCTAAAATGTGTCAGAAAAAGAGAAGACTGCTGTAGAGGAGACCTGACCTGCCACAAGAGAAGACAGTAGAGAAACTGGATCAGATTATTACCAAAACAACAAGAAATCAGAATGCATTAAATTAGTTAACATGTCTATGAGTAACTTGCAACAGATTCATCTGCAGGCGATTTATCAAGAAAGATTATCAGAATGATCATTTTCTGAGGAAGGCAGGAATAGAAATGGAGCATTATGAATTCCTGATTTATTCTGGGTCGCAGTGATTCTGTAAGTACTTTAATGAAAGAGGCTTTTCCTGGATAGTAGGAATGTAATGCAGTACAGTTTATTGACTGTAGATTCCCCCTTATATTCCTACCTTTCTCTTACATTTTGTTAAGAAGTCTTGTTTACTATCATTCAGAGTGTATTTAGACTTCCTGTAGTGGCTTTGGTGCAAAGGAACTGACATTACTCATTAATAACATTCTGGGAGGATGTCACCAAAAATATATAGAAACTGGTCACCAGTTTGCTTTGAATTGCCAAGTAATTTTAGCAGAAAAGTTTTTAAAGTATCAAAAAGTAATAACTGACATACATGCAAAATGAATTGTTTCAATATATCAGTGTTTGTTTATGTGACATCAAAGTCAAAGAAGGGCTAGGCTCTGTAGTTAGATCATCCAGATCAGAAATGGGAGATGCAGGCTGCACTCCAGCTTCTTGAGAAGTTTTGAAATACTGTTACTGAAGAGTTGCACTATCCCCTCACTGTTGCCTAATACACTATGAACAGGGATTTCTCAATGTCTTTAACTGATGCTATTCATTGTGAGAGAGAGGCCTATTTAGAAAAAAAGAGGTATAGAGAGAATATAGTAATTGGTGGCTGGCAAGGACATGAAACATCTGGGCTCAAACATTGTGCTCTAATACGAAGGGGAGCATCTCCATCTGGAGAGACTAAGGATCTGCCCAGAGTCATCTGTGCTGCGCTGTGGAAGCACTGCTCAGGAAGGAGGATAATACAGGTTCAAGTCATCTCAGGTAGAGAAAGGATCTCCTCACCATTTCCTTCCTGGGCTGTCTCATATGAACAGAAGCCCTGTCAGTAATACCACTAGGAATCTAAGTCTCCATCTCCCTGACTTTTATCAATATGCACCTGAAAACTGAAATGCTTTAGAAATGGCAAACTAACAACTAAATGCTACCAAGACATTTCAGCTTTGGAGGATCAAAAATAAGATTTCCCCAGTCTGGAGGAATTGGGTTCCATTCAATTTCTGGATTTTAATCTTGGTGACAAGAAAGAAAAATATTCAAATAGCCTTATTGTCTGTGTAATTGATTTGACAGCTGAACCAAAGAAAAAAACCGAAACCAAAAAAATAAACAAACAGAAAAAAACCCACAAAACCCCCTCAGAGTCTTTGCCCCCCAGGCAAGGTTCTTTGTGTAATTCAGCAGAAATGAGTGTCACCCTTCGAAGAAAAACTCTTTCAGATTGTGTTGAATAATTCATTTTCTGTTTTCTGACTGAATTTCATAACAGTTGGTTGACTTGTCAAGAATCCATGTGATCATGTAGTGCACATTTGGATACATGTAAAGATGTTCAGCTTTCTCATCTGCATTTCTGGGAGTATAAAAATTGTCTCATGATCCTTTAGATTTCCAGCTGACATTTGCTGATGTAGGTGAATGGTCACTGAGGCACAAGTATTATCATTACTGCCGTACCTCCTGTATCTTAGAAGAATGTTATTGTTGCATTTGCTGCTGTTTGCTATTGTATGAAATGAAGAGACTTAAACTAAAAATGTAATCTGTTGAGCACATATGCTTTTATTTCCAAGAATCTGGATAATTTAATTATGTTATCTATTAGAAAATGTGCTTCATACAAAAAGTGGTATTTGAACGAATTATTTTAATTAATACTAAATTTTAATGCATGTCATAAAATGTCTATTTTTTTCTCAGACAGAATATGCTGTTGTTCACTGATGTGATACAGGTAAATTCATGTAAAAAGAGGATTTAGTCTATTAACTACCAGTTTCACCAACTGGCAACATTCATTCTCCATCTTTTTGTGTGTTACATATTTAGCGGCAGAGGATGCTGTATACCAGACTGCATCTTCAGTCTCTGTTCTGAGCTAGTGTACTTTCTTCCTTTACTACTACTTCCGTTGTCTGTTACCTCAATATCTCTACTAAGGTTACACTTTTTTTATGAAAGCACAGTAAAATACTTGTAGGATGTAAAGACTGCATTTAGAGTCTGGGCTGGTTTTTCATCTCTGGATGGAAAGTGCAGCATCAAAAAAAGTTCACTTGAATAAGTGCTTTTTTCATTGCCTTCTGAGGCTAACAAAACTTGTGATCTGTCAAAATTGAAAAGGAAGTTAA
Source organism: Aquila chrysaetos chrysaetos (assembly GCF_900496995.4). NCBI lineage: Eukaryota > Metazoa > Chordata > Aves > Accipitriformes > Accipitridae > Aquila > Aquila chrysaetos. The sequence goes on along the minus strand of NC_044016.1, from coordinate 24,015,642 downwards.
TTTCAAAGATGTGAAGGTGTAGGAGGAACTCTGCTACCCTACAGAATTTATGCTGTGGATGTTAAAGTGCCTGGGATAGTCATAGCTGGTGTAGTAATGCACAGACAGTGCTTCAAATAATTCCCCAAATCTTTGGGGGAACTTACATATAACATAGCAGAGTTAACTGAAGCAAGAAGTGAGCTCTCTTAAATATCCAAAATACAGAAATATTTTGCACAGTATTTTTTACTCAGGTTCAATACAAATTCAGTTTCAATTTCATAGGACTGTGTGAACAGAGATAGCTACAACTCTATGGAACCTGTAGAAATTGTGTGCTTTTAAACTTGCCTATCACAAACTTCTTCATAACAGTCCACATTTAGGAAAAAAGAAAAATGAAAAAAAAAGAAAAACAACAAGGAAAAAAACCAAGAAAAAGAAAAAAGGAGAGAAGAGAAGAGAAGAGGAGAGAAGAGAAGAGAAGAGAAGAGAAGAGAAGAGAAGAGAAGAGAAGAGAAGAGGAGAGGAGAGGAGAGGAGAGGAGAGGAGAGGAGAGGAGAGGAGAGGAGAGGAGAGGAGAGGAGAGGAGAGGAGAGGAGAGGAGAGGAGAGGAGAGGGAAAAGACAAGGAAAGGGGAAAGAGGAGAGGGGAGGAGAGGGGAGGGGAGGGGAGGGGAGGGGAGGGGAGGGGAGGAGAGGAGAAGAGAGGAGAGGAGAGAGCAATTCAAGCCAGAATGCTAAAGAAGGTTGAGGAGGCTGCAGATAGAATATTCACGCAGATGGAAGGTGTCTTAGGGCTGCAAAGGCAGCGTACAGCTAGCTCCTCTAAATGCCCAAGTTTCCATTGCTTTACACAGCATACTTCCCTGCATCTTAGAGAGATTTTGTCTGTATTTATTAAGGCTTCCCTAGGCCACAAGAGAGTTCCAGCTAATTAAAGAAGGATTTGTAGGTGTTTTCCCCAAAAGGTCCCAGAACCTGACAGATAAGAATAGGGATCAGTGGTACCTTGAAGTGTGAAGGTAGCTGTACTCCCCAAACAGTACAAAATTACCATGTATCAGCTTCCCTGTCACATCTTGCCCATATGATGCAATGATGACTAGCCCTCCTCCCGCCACCACTCCCTTCCTTCTACACCACTGGCTCTAATTGTGTTTAGAGCAACACAGGGTTAAAACTAACATGCAACTGTGACAGAAAATAGCCTTTCTTGAAGTTCACCATTTGTTACTGGCACATAGAAATTATCTCCTTCTTCTTATTTTAGGTCGAGATTATTTTTATTTGCATTTTCTAATTTTTCAGTCTTTGTATTTGGGATATTTTAACAGTATAGTTTTTACTTTCATATATCCTGAAGACAGACCTACAAACACATGTAGATTTAGAAACAGCAGTTTGACTGACATTAACATTGGCCACTTAAATGTGATTATTTTGTTGTTCTAACAATAGTAATAAAGAGAAAGGAAGTGTTCTGCACAGAGTGTAGCTGTGAAAGAACCAGAAAAATACTCCTAAATGGAGTCCTAGGACTATCAAAGAACCCTTTCTCTGCCCCCCTTCACCCAAAATTATATTGACAACTTCTGATTTCCTTTAGGTTCTACCCAGTAGTAAAGGTCATCAATAATCTGTCCCACCTGACAGAAGTTGCCAGCCCACAGTAGAACTTGAGCTCTCATCTGACTCGTCTGAAATACATGCCACAACAAGCGACAGCAGACATCTGCACTGTCCCCAAATTGCCGACAAAGCTCATTTTATAGCCCTGTTGCACCTTTGTATTGACTGAAATGAGTGAACGCTCTGAACTGTAAAAAACACGGGAGAGAAAAGTGGTTCAGAAAACAGGCACGAATAAAATTGTATTTTGGAATGAACAGGAAGTTTTGCAAAAGACAGGGCACCTGATTGCTCTGATTTGAACTCCAAACAATAATTTCAGATAATATGGTTGCAATTTAATCAAATATTTCCATATCAGATATGAAGTGCTTTGCACTGAGGTCCCAAGAAGTGAAGAATCAGCCCTAACTGCTCTGAATGGGCTTAAATACAATGCCTAAAAAGAATGTGAGATCAAGTCAACACAATTCCCCAATGAATATTCTCCCCAGCAGAAGGTTTAAATAAAGAGACACACTTTGGCATTTAAAGGAATATAATTTAAAGGAGAACTGTCAGGTTTAACCTTTTATACGTCATGACCGTTAAATGGATGAGACTATTGATAGACAAATGTATAACAGGAAAAGAACAAATAAAAAAATTAACCTCTGGTAGCTTTCAGTATAAGAAACAATATTAATAACTGCTGTCTAGTTCACATCTGAGAATTGCAAATATCTTGACAATATTCTAAATGTTGACTCTTTCTGGGTAAGCAGTCTTGTGTCCTATTTATTCTACATATGCTATCAATATTGTCATGGTTACAGTCCAGCTAAATTATTAATATATATGTACAAAAATTCT